>NW_006287950.1:14474-16664 GCF_000327345.1 Myotis davidii | reverse complement strand
TTGCTGGGGAAAGGCAAGCAGCAAAGGTGTTCGAATAGGCCTTCGGCTTCCATATCCCATACGATGCAGCGTATGGCTAATTTGCCTACAAACGTCAGGTGGTCATCATAATCTGGCCACTCAGTATATATTTATATATCCCACGTTCAAAGGCTGTTAAATTGCGTTGTTTCCCCATATCTTCAGAAAAAAATCACTTTTACTGTCGTGGTAAATAATTTGCTTCCCTATTTATAATGGTCTGGCCCTCTATCAACTTCAGCATGAAATTAGAGCTAATTTGCCTACACATGTCAGGTGGTCATAATAATCTGGCCACTCAGTGTATGTATATATGTGTGTGTGTGTGTGTGTGTGTGTGTGTATACTTATATATAGAATATGCAAAGGATACTTAAAGCTTATGAAAACAAACATATAGATTTTAAACATGGAGAAAATTTCTGAACACACATGCTACTGAAGAAATCCAAATGGCAAACAAGCCTATGAAAAGCTAAGATTGCCAGGAAACAGAGCAACAGGGACTTTCATTCATTGCTAGAGAGAATGCAAATTTGTGCAGCTACTTTGACAGTTTGTCAGTTTCCTATAAAACTGAACAGTCTTGGAATATGATCCAGTAGTCACACTCCTAGGTATTTATTCAATTTATTTGAAAATGTATGACTGCTCAAAAATTGCACATGAATGTTTATAAGTGAGTTTTCATAATCACCAAAACTTGGAATCAAGATGCCCTTTAATATATGAGTGTATAAATAAAATGGTCCATCCATATCATGAAATTCTATCTAGCAAAAATAAAAGGATGAACTATGTAACAACATAGGTAAATCTTACATTTATATGCTATTCTGAAAATGAAAAACTATATAGATTAAAAGCAGATCAGTGGTTTTCAGGTTTTGGAGAGGGCGAGGGTTGAATAGGTGAAGTATAGAAGACTTTTTAAGGTAGTGAAACTATTCTGTATGATTCTGTAATAGTGGGTACATTACACTAAGTATAGGGCAAAACATATTATTTTATAGCACAAAGAATGAACCTTAATGCATGCAAATTTAAAAAACAAACAAAAACCTCAGGAGTTCCTATTACCATAGGGTGAAATATATACTGTGATCAAATAATTTAATTATATTACAAACGCTTGACATAACTTCACTCAGGGACTGAGGGGAAAGGGTACTGAACTGACCTAAATAACTTTGGAAATAAATGGGGAAATAAAGCTAAAGACAAAAAAAACTGTAGTTTTAGATCATAAATTTATGATCTGCACTTTGGATCATAAATTTATTTCCCATGAGGTTGTGAGTTAACAATTTAAAAGCATGGTACATGTTCACAGGAATTGATCAAATAATGAAATAGTGGATGATGAGAGCCAGGTTTCTCACTGTTTGAGGAGAAAATTAAGGCAAGCAGGTGAAGAGGCTACATAATCCGTGTGGTGCTGGATTAAAATTGGAGATAGAAACTCATGACTGTGATATGTCAAAGGCACAGAGCAGCCACATGAAACAGCTCCCAATGGCCAATGCTAGAAGAACTTTTAATTTGAGCAGTAGAATAAGGCAGCATAGGTTTACCATCCAAATTATAAAATAAACTAGTGGCCCAGAGCATGAAATTCATGCACGGGGGAGGGGATGCTCTTCAGCCCGGCCTGCACCCTCTCCAATCTGGGACCCCTCGAAGGATGTCCTACTGCTGGTTTACAGGGATCAGGCATAAACCGGCAGTCGGACATCCCTCTTGCAATCCGGGACTACTGGCTCCTAACCATTCACCTGCCTGCCTGCCAGCCTGATCACCCCCAACTGCCTCTCCTGCTGGCCTGCTCACTCTAAACTTCCCCCCCCAGCTGTCATGATCACCTCCAAATGACCCCCACTGATGGCTTACTTGCTCCCAACTGGCCCCCCCCTGAAGGGTGTCCCAGATCAGGGTGGGAGTTCCTTTGGGGCGTGGTGCAGCCTGGTTGAGGAGCCTGTGGTGGTTTGCAGGCCGGCCACGTCCCCATGGGTTGAGGGTCCCACTGGGGGTGTGTGGCCAGCCTGGGTGAGGGGCTGAGGGCTGTTTTCATTCTGGCCACAGATGGAAGCTCCCAACTTCTCCTTTTTTTCTTTTTTAATTCTGGGCCAGCTTTAGCTCTGAGGCTCCAGCTCTTAGGCCTCCGCTGTT
>NW_006287950.1:12867-14326 GCF_000327345.1 Myotis davidii | reverse complement strand
CTGTCTGGTTTGTCCTGAAGGATGTCCTGGATCAGGTGGGGGTCCCCACTGAGGTGCCTGGCCAGCCTGGGTGAGGGTCTGATGGCCATTTGCTGGCTGGCCACAGCCCAGGGTAACCCAGGCTCCCAGACCTTCCTTGAGTAGAGGCCACAGTGGCTGGAAGCAGGTATCTGGGATTTATTTATCTTCTATAATTGAAACTTTGTATCCTTGAGGGGAGCGTACAGCCGGCCAGGGAAGGTGGAAAATTTGGCTTCCTCCATCTCCAGGGGCAACAGAAGCCTCTTGTTCGCTCCAGCTTCATGGCTGCTGCCATCTTGGTTGGGTTTATTTGCATACTCACTCCTGATTGGCTGGTGGGCGTGGCTTTTGGGTGTAGTGGAGGTACAGTCAATTTGCATGTTTCTCTTTTATTAGATAAGATACCCATAAGTTTTTACTGACATAAATAAATTATCTATATAATAGAGGAATATGCAAATTAGCTGGGACACTGTAACATCTTGACCGAACAGCAGGGACCTGAAGCTGAATGGTGCCTGGCCGGGGTGAGGTACCTCAGGCCATGCCTGCTCCCCTGCAGGGCTTGACAGGAACCTCAGGCTGCACCCCTTACCCAGAGGGGCTTGATGGGGGACCTCAGGCCACCCCTCCTGTCCCAGTGCCAGGCTGGGGGACCTCAGGCCTTGCCCCCTGTGCCATCACTGGGCCGAAGGACCTGAGGCTGCACCTCCCACTTGGCACCAGGCCGGGAGACCTGAGGCTGCATCCCCTGCCCAGAGGGTCTTGACGGGGCTGGGTCTGACTGGGTCTGGGTCTCACCCAATGTTGGTGGAGCCGGCTGGGTCTGGGTATCCTGCATTTTTGAAGCTCGTTGGCGGGGACTTGACTCTAGATTCCACTGCGCACCCCACACTCTGACAGGAGGGAGATTTGCATATACATTTAACTAATTTTCTTTCATCTCTGACACTTCTATTATAAAGAAAGGGCAAATAGCAATATTAAAATATTTCCTCTAATTAATTCTCTTTTAATGTGCACAGATTTCATGCACCAAGCCATTAGTTTAAGAAATAAATGAAGAGAATGGAAAATTTTCCTGTAGAGAATTTCAAATAATTTATGTAGATTACTACCCCCTCAAGGCAATGTAGCAAACTCTCCATTCCCACAGCCCCCCAGTTGTTGGCTGCACATGGTAGCTTTCTTCTAAGCAGTACAGTTCTGATGAGAGGGAAAGCGTGATTTTATAGTGAAATAACCTAATGAACTTTACCTTAGCCAAAGGATCAGGTTATTGATGATCATTAACATTAATAACACCCTTGATATGTGACAAAAAATTGTACTTTACTTATTCTGTTTTTCTCCCCAAATTCATAAATACTGTATTACCATGAGGAAAATGTCAAACTAAAATTCAAGGTTATTCTGGTCATTCTACAAATTACCTGTT
>NW_006287950.1:11536-12792 GCF_000327345.1 Myotis davidii | reverse complement strand
CACAGTCCAGAGAAGTCTAAGGAAGCATGACAACTAAATGTAATTGGTACTCTGATGAGTTACTGAAATGAAAAAGAACATTAAGCAAAAACTGAGGAAATTTGAATAACATGGACTTTAGTTATAATAACGTATGAGCATTGGTTCATTAATCCTAACAAATGTAGCATGTTGATGCAAAATATTAGTAATAGGGGAAAATAAATGTGAGGTATATAGGAAGTCTCTGTATTATCTTCAGAATAATTCTGTAAATTTAAAACTCTTCTAAAATGAAAAATTTATTAAATGTTAAAAAGTCTGTAAACATTTCCTTAAGATGAAGAACAACTTAATCTCTTTATACACTGCTAGTATGTATGGAAAATGAAATAGCCACTTGGAAAATATTTTGTCAGTTTCTTATAAAGTTAAACACATTTATTATATAAGTCAGAAATTCCATTTCTAGGTATTTATCCAAGAAATATAAAAACATATTTCCATAAAAACACTTTTTTTTCCATACAAACACTTACATGTAAGTGCTTATAGTAGCTTTATTCATAATAGCACCAAACTGGAAACAACCCAAATGTTAACTGACAGATTAATGGGTAGATAAATTTTAATCAATCCATAAATTAAAATCTTACTGAAAAACATGCATACATCACTATTGATGAATCCCAGAACATTATGCTAAGCAAAAGGAGGCAGAAACAAAATATACATATTTCATGGTTCCATTTATAGGATATTCTATAAAAGGCAATTCTAAAAGAGCTGAAAACAGATAAAAGTTTGCAAGGGATTTGGGGTTGGTAGAGGAGTTTAAATAAATTGGGGAATGAGGGAATACTTCAGGGTCCTTGAACTTTTCTATATCTTAATTTTTTATAGTGGTTAAATGACTGCACACGTTTAACAAAATTCAGAGAACCATATACTAAAAAATGATAAATATTACTTTGCTAATTAAAACAATATATCTGACTTTAAAAAGAAAGATACTTTAAAAAATCCATTGCTTTAAAATAATGCTTGATAACTGCTGGTACTACTATATTCAGAATTGTTTGTCTCTAAATTTATTTTTATTCATTTACTTATTTTTATTGAATTTATTGGAGTGACATTGGTTAATAAAATCATTTACGTTTCAGGTGCACAATTCTACAACACATCATATGTACACCATATTGTGTGTCACCATCCCAAGTCAAGTCTCCATCCATCACCACTTATCCCCTTTATCTTCTTTTATATTATACCTG
>NW_006287950.1:8746-11405 GCF_000327345.1 Myotis davidii | reverse complement strand
GGAGCTGGCTGGTTTGCCCTGAAGGGTGTCCTGGATCAGGGTGGGGGCCCCACTGGGGTGCCTGGCCAGCCTGGGTGAGGGGATGATGGCTGTTTGCAGCTGGTCACGCACCCTTCAGGGTGGGGGTCCCCACTCGGGTGCCTGGCCAGTCTGGGTGAGGGGCTGAGGGCTGTTTTCAGGCTGGCAGATGACTGAAGCTCCCAAACTCTCATTTTTTTTAATTCTGGGATTTATTTACCTTCTATGGCTGTCACTGGAGCTGAGAGCCGGCTTTAGCCCTGAGGCCGGCTCCAGCTTCAGTCCTTGGCTGCTGAAAGCAGATATCTGGGTTTGTTTGGCTTCTATAATTGAAACACTGTTGCAACTCCAGCTCTGAGGCCCTGTTGGCTGAAAGCAGGTTTCTGGGGAATGTTTATCTCCTATATTTGCAACATTGTTTCTTAGAGTTGCAGCACAGAGGCCAGCAGTGGCAGGCAAGGAACCTTGCCTTCTTCCATCACTGGAGCAAGCAAGCCTCCTGTTCACTTCAGCTGCCTGGCTGCCGGGCGCCATCTTAGTTGGCAGTTAATTTGCATATTGCCCTGATTAGCCAATGGGAAGCATGTCAGAGGTATGGTTAATTACCATGTTTGTCTATTATTAGATAGGATAACTTCTTCTACCTATCTCTAATTTTAGAATCAGATTTCCACATATCTTGAAAATCCTTGCTGGGATTTTGATTTTAAAGACATCTATTATTTTTATCAATTTGGGAACAATTTCTTATTAAGCTTTCCTACCTACCCAATCACAGTAAGGTTTCTATTACTATCGCATTGGTAATTCATAGCTGATATTACTTATTTATACTGACTTTTGAAATTTTAGTCTTATTCTATATATCATTTCCAACAAATTTGTAAATAATATTTTAGCACAATATATGTGTACCATATTTGCCGGCGTATAAGACGACATTTTGGCCCTGAAAAATATGCCTCCAAGTGGGGGGTCGTCTTATACTCCGGGTACACTTCAGATAGACTGCCCATAGTGCTTGCCCCGTGCCATAGTGGCCTCCCGATGCCCGCCCACTTCATTCCACATACCGTTCAGGCATCAGCAGTGCTGCTGGGTGTATGCTCGGCTGTTATGCGATTTTGCTGTTATGCGATTTTACCACACTCGCAAAATCGCACACAGCCGACCATACACCCAGAATGATAGCGCAAAATCGCGAATCGCGATACCATACTGGGTGTATGGTTGGCTGTGTGCGATTTTGCGAATGTGGTAAATTCGGGTTACCGTATATTTCTTTACATATGCATTGAAGATTCGCGATTTTGCGCTATCATGGTGCCTGTTAGAATGTTGAAGAGCTCGCACTTGCGCACTAGTGAGGTCCCAGGGAGATGCTGATGCAAGGGTGGACCAGACTGCTATAGTGACAGGGCGGGCAAACAGGGAGCAGGGACCAATCAAATCAGGCTTTGTATACAGCCAACAGCCAACCACAATACTGCCCCATTGTACAGTACAGCATAGAAAATGTCGACCAGTCAAACCCCTATCATCCCTATCATGGCACCAAGATGTCGTTGATGAACTTTTAATATCAGATGATGAAGAGGAGTGTGAAGGCTTTTAAGGTGAAACTGTCACGCCAGCAAAATTGCTAGGGACTTGCCCGGCACTTGCTCTCTCCCTCTATTTGTTATCTTACTTCTATCATTGACAGTCCCTCTAGGTTGTGGGCTGCTTGCCTGTGTTCCTGAGAAGCATCTACGGTACCAGTCTATAGAGTGTGTTTTCTTTAGTGAATTACCGGTATGTTTACCGGTAATAAACTTGCACTGTTTTATGTATATGTTTGATTACATACAGCCTTGTGACAGTTTTCCTGCATGTCATAAGCATTTGAATATAAATTAAAATGTTAAAATCAAATCTGATATTGTTTTACCTTTTATTTGGTGTGTGGAAGGTGTGCGGAAGAGGGGGTAGTCTTATACGGCGAGTATATAACAAACTCTGTATTTTGAGTGGAAATGTTAGGGGGTCGTCTTATACACCCAGTCGTCTTATACGCCAGCAAATACGGTATATATTATTCAAATTTTCTAACCATTGGAAGAGAAGTATACTTCTACACTTTTGTTTATTTTTTTATAATATTGTAAGTTTTCCTGCTCTTTTTGCTGGCTATTATTGCAAATGCTACATTAAAGAAATATTACTGAACATGTTCATCGCATTACTAATTTTGGAAAGGATGACTTTATTCCAATTCATAATGATGTTTACTGTAGGTTTTTAATAATATCCATTTTGAAGTTCAGAAAGGTTCTTTTACTTTTCCAAGTAGTTTTTTTTTTTATTGCTTAAAGTATTACAAAGGGTATTACATGTGTCCATTTTTCCCCCCACCCTAGATAGTCCCCTAGCCTCCCCTATCCCCCAGTGTCTTATGTCCATTGGTTATGCTTATATGCATGCATACAAGTCCTTTGGTTGATCTCTTACCCCCTTACCTCCTGCCCCCCAACACTCCCCGGCCTTCCCGCTGCAGTTTGACAATCTGTTTGAGGCAGCTCTGCCTCGGTATCTATTATTGTTCATAAGTTTATAATGCTCTTTATTATCCATGAATGAGTGAGATCATGTGGTATTTTTC
>NW_006287950.1:4111-8359 GCF_000327345.1 Myotis davidii | reverse complement strand
ATGTTTTCCCATGCAGTGGATTTTCTTCTCGTTTTGTTGATGGTTTCTTTTGCTGTGCAGAAGCTTTTTGTTTTGATGTAGTCCCATTTGTTCATTTTCTCTTTAGTTTCAAGTGTCCCAGGAGCTGTATCAGTGAAGAAATTGCTTCAGCATGTCTGAGATTTTGCAAGAAAATGAAACTAGACCATCAACTTACACCATACACAAAAATAAACTCAAAATGGATAAAGGACTTAAATGTACGACAGGAAACCATAAAAATTCTAGAAGAATCCAAGTAGTTTTTAATGAATAAGGGTTATATTTCAATAAATGCTTATTATGACACTACTGGAATGGTCATACATTTTTCTTCTTACATTTATTAATGTGGTTGACATTCATATATATTTTAACATTAATACATCCTTGAATTTTTTGAAATAACCCACCTTAATCATGGTTTATTATCTTTTTTAAACATTGCTGTTTTTTTTTAAAAAGAGTTTTGCATCTATGAGCTTGGTTGAGATTGAACCGATACTGGCCAGTCTTATTTGGTCTTTGGTTTTGACAACAGTATTATGGTAGCATTACTAAATTAATTTGGGGATATTCTTCTTTTCAATTATTTGAAAGAATTTGTATAATGTTTGGATGATCTGATTTTTAATTAAATTTATTGGGGTGACATTGGTCAACATGATCATATAGGTTTCAGGTGTGGGTTTCTATATTACAAGATCTGTATATATTGCACTGTGTGCCCACCACCCAAAGTCAAATCTTCTCCTGTCACCATATATTAGGACACCCTTCTACTCCCACCCCCTTCCTTCTGGCAATCACCACAGTGCTCTTTGTGCTCTTTTTCTAGTCCTCTATAGCAAGACACTGTAGTTGTTTCTAAGCCTTGGCCAGCGTGCATAATGCTGAATTGAAGATAGGGGTGCATATATCTTTGTGAATATATGTTGAGGTTTTCAGGAGAGGGATTGTTCTATTCTTATTTTTTTGAGGGATCATCATACCACTTTCTATAGTGGTTGTATCAGTCTACATTCCCGCCAGCAGCAAATGAGGGTTCCATTTTTTCCACAACCTCTCCAACATTTGTTATTACTTGCCTTGTTGATAATAGCCACACTTGTCTGCTCTGATCATTGAAAATTTGATAAAACTCATGTGTAGACCATCTGTTATGGTGGTTTCCTTCTGGGAAATTTTCATCACCTGATTCCATTTGATTTCCATCTGAGTTCATCATCTCAATGTTGGTGTCACTTCATTGTGCTTTGTCATTCAAGTTTTCATTTTCCTGGTTCATTGCATGATGGCTGATTTTCTATTTATGTACTGAATAGTTTGGTTATATATAGGAGAATATGGGTTCTATATAAACATTTTATCAATCAGTCACCATATTTAGCTTTAGCATACAGGTGCTAGCCTATTATTTGTGGGTTGTCCTTCCAAGAACAATTGAATTTTCAAAACATTTGTAGTGTTATTTTGGTTTACTTTGTGTTTTTTGTTTTTCATGCTGGTGCCTGCTGGTGCTGCATGATGGGGCAGTAGTCTTCTCTCCAGACCTAAGTAATCTGATATTTTCCGGTGGTAGAAAGGGTGTCTCACGCCTTTGGAGGTAGAGTGGGGTATGGTGAGAGGAAGGTTAGGAGGCTTCCATGGCTGGGTACTTGTGGAATTTCCACTTGTTTGTGAGGCATGAAGAGAACTTCTTGCACCCGGTGCCTGTGGTGGCAAGCTCCCCTGGCCCATGCCCCCTGGCATCCAGTGTCACTGAAAGGTGGAACGAGGGAAAAGAGAACCAAGATAAAAGTGTAGGTAAATGCCAGTACTCACCGCCTCCCACAACCACATCAAAATTACAACTAAAATACAGAACAACCATCAATCAGAACGACCTGAAATCTGGCTGAATGGAAGTCCAATGACTAGAAAATTAAAGAAGAAAGCACATTGAGTCTGGGACTAAGGTCAATGTTATGGAAAGTGTTCTTTTAATTGGGAGGGATATCTCTGCTGCAGAAGTCTCTGATGAGGAGGAAGGGGTCCCAGATCCACACCAGATCTTCAATCCAAGGCTACAGACTGAGAAGAGAAGTCCCTGTAACTTTGGGCTGTAAATACTAATAAGTATTGTGATTGAGTGACACAAAGGCTACTGGAGACCCAAGGAGTACCTCTTAAAGGTTGGTGCATAAACTTGCATGGTTCCACTCCCTCTGAGCTCCAGTCCTGGGATGGAGGCTTGGGGAGATCCAGGGACATATGGGTAGGAACTAAATTATCTGGAATATGAGCAAGAACTCAGGGGTGGTTTTCTCCAAGACAGGGTTGCTCCCAGGGGTCATTGTTCCTATGCTTAGACCTTCCCCATCACAGAGCTGACCTACAGGTGCCATATCTGAATTTCCATCAGACTGGCTCACATTGTTCAGTCTTCCCTGGTGATTCCCTGACACCCCACCCCACCTCAACCCACCTCATCCAATTTGCAGCTACATCCAAGCTATTTGCAAAAGCTTTTCCATATGGCTGGCCTGGTTTGCCTCAGGCCTCAGACTTTCCTAAATTCTCTCAAACAAGGAGTAGCTAGCATCATAAAGACCCTGTACTAGCAGCATCTGCCTTGCTTCACAACTTGGCCTTACCTGGGCACTTCCAAGCCCAGTACAAGTAGCAGCCATCTGCAGATAGCTCTATAGCTCTTGCCAGATCCAGTGCACCTAGTGGAGAGCTTCACACCATGCCAGATTATAAGCAAAATAAGGGACAGACTCAGTGAGCACCAAAGCCCCACTGAAACAAGTCCTGCACCATAGGGGTTTTTCCTGAACAGCAGCTCTCACTCTGCAGTTGCAGGTGGTTTTCACAGCCAATTGGCCTGGGGGTCAATTCCCCAAAGAGATACCAACAACAATCAAGGTTCAACTACAACAAGACTGTGCATACAGTGCTCAAACAGGCACATCTAGAATGCCCAGCTCAGGTGACTGCGGAGGCTGAGCCACAGAGTCCTACAGGACACCTACTACACAGAGCCACTCTACCAATTCTAGGAAACATAGCAGCTCTACCTAATACATAGAAACAAACACAAGGCAACAGAAAAAATGCAGAGACAAAGAAACCTGCCACAAATAAAAGTAGAGAAGAAATCTTTAGAAAAAGAACTCAATGAAATGGAAGCATGAAAACTACTAGATACAAGAGTTTAGAACAATGGTTATATGGTTGCTCAAGGGTCTTCATGAGAGGTTTCAAGGATCTTAATGAGAATGTTAAAGGCATAAAAAAGGACCTGTTAGAAATTAAGCATACACTAACTGAAATAAAGAATAATTTACAAGGATTCAACAGTAGAGTAGAAGACTCTGAGAATCAAATCAACAATTTGGAATGTAAGGGAGAAAAAAACACCCAATCAGAAGAGCAAAATGAAAAAAAGAATTTAAAAATATGAAGACAGTGTAAGGAACCTCTGGGACAACTTCAAGTGTATCAACATTTGCATTATGGGGGTACCAGAAGTAGAAGAGAGAGAGCAAGATATTGAAAAACTATATGAAGAAATACTGACATAAACTTCCCCTACTCAGGGAAATAAATAGACTTATAAGTCCAGGAAGTGCAAAGAATCCGCAGTAAGAGGAAGCCAAAGAGCCCCACGCCAAGACACATCATAGTTAAAATGCCAAAGGTTAAAGACAAAGAGAGAATTTTTTGTCTTTTAATCTTCACCAGATGATATTTTTCCATTGATTTTTAGAGAGAGTAGAAGCAGCAAGAGAAAAGACGTTAGTTTCCTAGAAGGGTGTGCCCATACAACTCTGCTGATTACTCAACAGAAACTTTGCAAGGCAGAAAGGAGGGGCAAGAAATATTCAAAGTGATGAATGGAAAGTAACTACAACTGAGATTACGCTACCCAGCAAAGCTTTCATTTAGAATTGAAGGACAAATAAAGAGCATCACAGAAAAGAAAAAGCTAAAAATGGTTCATCATCACCAAACCAATATTATATGAAATGTTGAAGGGTATTCTTTTTTTATCGATTAAGGTATTACATATGTGTCCTTATCACTCCATTTCCCCCCATCCCCCCACTCATGCCCTCACCGCCCTGGTGTCTGTATCCATTGGTTAGGCTTATATGCATGCATACAAGTCCTTTGGTTGATCTCTCCCCCTTACCCCCACCTTCTCCTACTTTCCCTGGTAAGTTTGATGGTCTGAAGGTTTTA
>NW_006287950.1:3574-4055 GCF_000327345.1 Myotis davidii | reverse complement strand
TGATGAGTGCTTCTTTGTCTCTGGATCTGTTTTTGTTCATCAGTTTATGTTGTTCATTATATTCCACAAACGAGTGAGTCATGTCATATTTATCTTTCACTGACTGGCTTATTTCACTTAGCATAATGCTCTCCAGTTCCATCCATGCTGTAGCAAATGGTAAGATTTCCTTCTTTTTTGACCACAGCATAGAATTCCATTGTGTAGATTTACCACTGTATTTAAATCCACTCATCTGCTGATAGGCACTTAGGCTGTTTCCAGATCTTAGCTATTGTAAATTGTGCTCCTATGAACATAGAGGTGCATATATCTTTTCTGATTGGTGTTTATAGTTTCTGGGGACATATTCCTAGAAGTGGGATCACTAGATCCAATGGGAGTTCCATTTTTTATTTTTTTGAGGAAATGCCATACTGTTTTCCACAGTGGCTGCACCAGTCTGCATTCCCACCAGCAGTGCAGGAGGGTTCCTTTATCC
>NW_006287950.1:1290-1828 GCF_000327345.1 Myotis davidii | reverse complement strand
CTGTATTGATTTTTGGTCTCTATGTCATTCATTTCTGCTCTGATCTTTATTATCTCCTTCCTTCCTCTCACTCTGGGCTTTTCTTTTTGCTCTCTAATTCTTTAAGTTGTAGAGTTAGATGATTAATTTCCATTTTTATTGTTTTTTGATGTAGGCCTGTAAAGCTATAAACTTCCCTCTCAGGACTGCTTTCACTGTCCTATAGATTTTGGATTGTTGTGTTTTCATTGTCATTCATTTCCAGGATGTTTTTAATTTTTTTAATGGTACTTCTTTGATATGTTTTATAACTGAATTATTATTTAATAGCATGCTATTCAGCTTCCAAGAGTTTGTATTTTTTATTGTTTTTATTGTAGTTTATTTCAAATATTATGCCATTGTAGTCTTAGAAGATGCTTAATATGATTTCAATCTTCTTGAATTTGGAGAGACTTTGTCTATGACCATAATATGTGGTCTATTTTTGAAAAGGTCCCATGTGCACTTGAGAACGTATATTCAGTGGCTTTAGGGTGAAACGTTCTGAAGATGTCAA
>NW_006287950.1:0-894 GCF_000327345.1 Myotis davidii | reverse complement strand
ATACACACATATATAAAATTATAATTATTATTATTTCTGTCCTCATAACCCCAATACTCCCCCAACGCCCCCACTTATGCCCTCACCCCCTGTTGTCTATGTCCATTGGTTAGGCTTATATGCATGCATACAAGTCCTTTGGTTGATCTCTCCCCCTTACCCACTCCCTCCCCTACCTTCCCTCTGAGGTTTGACAGTCTGAGTCTGATTGCTTATTATGACATGCAAAAGAAAGATAAGGAGCAATTGCCAGAAAAGCAGCTAAGTGAAACAGAGGCATGCAATATGTCAAAATAATACCCAGAATAAGGGTCATGCAGTTCATCAACCAGATGGATGAAAAAATCAACAACTTATGTAAGAATCAGGAAAAAATAAAGTGATATAGCTGCAATAAAAAACACCATGGAAAATTTAAACAGTAGACTAGGAGAAGCAGAGGACCGAATTAGCAAATTAGAAGACAGGGAAGCAAAACACCCAAACTGAACTGCAATTGGAGAAAAAGAATAAAATACAGGAGCAGAGCCTAAGGGAGCTTTAGGACAACATGAAATGAAGCAACATAAAAATAATTGGGGTGCAAGAATGACAGGAAGAGGAAAAAGGGATAGAAAACCTATTTGAAGAAATAATGTCAGAAAACTTCCTGGCACATAGTAAGCATTATACACACTTATCTACTTATATAAAAACCCTGGGTGGTGTTCCTCACAACCACAACCACGGCCAAGCTGAAGGAAGTCAGTTCTTCAGGGGTTGTTTTGGCAACTGCTGCTTCCTCCAACTCGCAGTTTCCCAGAGCTATTTCCTGTAAGGGCGGAGTTTGAGGCAGGAACCTGCCCTGAGAGCATAGAGGCATATCTTTCTTTTTTTTATTGCTTAAAGTATTAC
>NW_006287949.1:30521-30809 GCF_000327345.1 Myotis davidii | reverse complement strand
AAGTGTTCTTGCACCCGACTGGTGTGCCTCAGCCGGTGAGTGTCAGCCCACTAACCAAGAGTTCCTTGGTTTGATTCCCAATCAGGGCACATGCCCAGGTTGTTCACCCATTCCCCAGTAGGGGGCATGCAGGATGTTCCTCTCTCTCTCATTGGTGTTTCTATCTCTCTATCCCTCTCCCTTCCTCTCTCTAAGTATACTTGTTTATGGTGGTAATTTTTGGCATAAAACAGCCCAAAACGTAGTGATTTGCTCTTACATATGAAGAAAACTGTTGGAGCTGAGGAG
>NW_006287949.1:25784-27476 GCF_000327345.1 Myotis davidii | reverse complement strand
CCAGACTATGAAAGGGTTATGTTCTAAAACTGCATTGTGTGAAATAGTTATTAAAGATGAAGCACACATTCCCATGAAAATAATGTGAGAACTTTAACAGTTAGAGGGCACGTAGTTGTTTGAGGCCTGAAGGATGATATGCAAGGTTAGGGAATTGGGGTGTGGAAAGTAGCAATGGAGGCTTACAAGACTTAAGAGGCTTAGGGTTCATTTCCTGGTCAAAGGCACATACCTCTGTTGCAGGCTCAATCCCTGACCCTGATCAGGGCAGGTGCAAGAGGCAGCTAATCGATGTGTCTCTCTGTGTGTGTCTCTCCCCCTCCCTTTCACTCTCTCTAAAAAACAAAGTGAAAAAAAAAAATACATAAAATGATGAACAAAAATAGATGGAGAGACAAATGGCAGGGGGGTGGAGGGGAGGCGTGGTTAGAGAGCAACCATAGGACTTGTATGCGTCATATCAGCATAACCAACGGACACAGACACTGGGGCGGTGAGTGCTTGCCCAGGGTGGGAACGGCTGGGGGGTGGGGGAGCAGGAGGGGTCAATCTAGGGAAAAAGGAGACACGTGTAAAACTTTAGACAATAAAAAAAAAAGACCAAAAAAATTTTAAAAAGCTGAAAAAATATCCTGGGTGAGGATTAACAAAAGAAAAAAATTACACTAAGGGATTTTCTTGTCAAATCCAATTGTGTCGTGTAACCCAAGGTTAGTTCTCTTTTCAATCAAAGCCAAAGAGTTTAATGATAACTTTTACTCCCACAAACCCGTCATCAAAACCTAAAAGTTGGCTTGTCATGTGTCCTGAGAAAGCCTGTGAGTGGGACTGGGGGAAGGGCTGTACGTTGATAAGAGCTTACAGCTGAGGATGCTGCGTCTCCCACCCATGGCCAGCGCATATCTGTCCATGTTATTTGGACCTTATGTCCTTCAGCTCAACCGGACAATGTCCTCTCTGAAAGCTTGCACATGTTTTGTTAGATTTCTTCCCAGGTGGTTTGGAGTAGTCACTGGAAATGCCATCTTACTGATTCCTCTTCTCAGTGGCCATGGGCAGTGTCTAGAAGGCCTGTGGGATTTCAGCGCTGGACCTGCGTTGATCGTGGGCAAAGCTGCCTCACCGCACTCATACTAGTTCTAACATTGTGAGCAGATGGTTTGGGTGTTCCGTGTAGAGCGCCATGTTGCTCCTGGTGGTCTCCTCTCCTCCTCCCTGGTCCTCACACCTTTTGTGTATTTCTAATGGCTGTGTGCTGCCTGGAGTCACCTGCACTGTCTGGGCCTCCCTGTCCATCATCCTTCATTCAGGGGCAGGTCTTCCAGAGTGTGTGTCTCCCCCCCACCCCCCACGCCCGCCCCGGGGTCTGCCCCTCCACCCCAAGCATGACATTTGCTGTGTCTCTGGGAAAAGTTACCCTTACAACATTTAGGAAGTCACCTTTGGCCCAAGTTTGCTAAGAGTTTTATCACAAACTGTGGTTGAATTTATCAACAAAAAAAAAATGTATTTTTTCATGTCTATTGAGATTATCACATGGTTTTTATCATCTATTTCTGCTCCGTTAATGTGGTAAATTGCACTAATTGGGGCTCAACCACAGTGGTTTCAACCTCCTGGGTTATTTGGTAATTATTTTACACATTGGGAGTTGGGTTGATAATGTTTTACTTGGGATTTTTTCATTCTATG
>NW_006287949.1:16476-25184 GCF_000327345.1 Myotis davidii | reverse complement strand
TAACTAAGTACCAGGTGGGTAATTAATCACCTTAACTATGAACAATCACGGTTAAGCTACATAACCTTTATTTAGGATAATCTCCTTCAGTTACTTCCTTGTAGCTTAATAGAACAGTAGAGAGTGACCTTGGAATGGAGATAACAAACGCCCTAACCTTTGGAATAGAATGGATAGGATTAAAATCAAATGGTATAGATACAGATGTAACAGGAGAATAAAGAGAGAACCTGGCGGGAGAATCTGGCCACAGAACCTTGCTGGAGAACCTGGCTAGAGAACCTGGCTATGCTACTGATCAACTGATCGCTGTCTCCGTGTCATTTCTTCTTCGCCAACTCCGTCCACACCTTTGGGAAACCCTAGACCTGCTGGGGTTGGACCCCAACAGTTCATACTAGCCTCTTCCACGTTTTAAAAATCTCTGCCCTGCCCATGTGTCTGGTCTCCTCTTTATTACTAATATTTTTTGTGCATCATGTTTCCTGCCTGAGGGATCTTGCCACAGGTTTGCCTATTTCACTAGATTTAAGGAACTCACTTTTGGCTTTACAACCCTGTAATTTCTTTATTATCTAGTCGAGCTGCTTCTTTTATTTATTTTAAATTACCCCTGACTTTCTCCCCTTGGTTAGCCTGTCTTTTATTCTATTCCTTATGCTTTCTTTCGGTTTCCTCTGACATAATTTTTCTCACTTCTTAACTTAAACATGACATTCTCTGTTCTATTGGTACTAAGTCCAGAAAGGACAGGTCATTTCCCTCCAGGTACAAGTCACCAAGTCCCTGTGAATATTAGTAGCTGGGATTTTCACCATTGTGAGTTATATATATATTTTAATTTTCATTCTGACATTTCTGTGGAAGTATATTCTTTAAAAATTCCAGATGTAGGAGGGCTTGTGCCCATTTTTGATATAAGTGTGAAAAAGCTTAAAATAACAATGTAGCCTGTCATTTTCCAATACAAGGCGATTGTAAGTGACCTCCGAGAACAGAAATCCAGGCACAGTATTTACTGAGGATGGAAACAAAAGCAGAGAAATAAAACGTCCAGCGTCAGTAACAAAAGATGGTTCACAGGACGACCCTCGTAAACTCAGACAGTGAACTTGTGGGCAAGTGGCCCTGTCACATGGTGTTCAGCTGTGACCTGCTCCTGTTCAACGTCTATCAAAGTCATAAGTGAGCATATAACTACAAGTATTCAGAACTTCCCAATCCCTGCAACTGAACAACCACACACACACACACACGCGCGCGCACGCCCGCATACATGCACATATTCCCACACACATGCACACGATGATGCATGGGCACATCTAAAATATTGGTAATAAAGAGGAGACCACATGTTAGGAGGCCCTAGAAGGCTCCGGGGCAGGGAGACCAGCCTGGGGCTGAAAACTCAGTCCTGGGTGGCAGTGTGCCTGCGGGACCCTGGGCTTCCAGCCTTCTTCCCCAGCCTGCCCTGGACCAGGGGAGCAGCCCGGCCACTGCACCTGGCGCTGCTTCTGGCAAAACTGATCTCCTCAGGGGAGAGCAATCCACCTACCAACCAGGACGCTGGGAATGTCCCACAGGGAGGCGGCTGCACCTCCAGCTGCGGGGCCTGTGCAGTAGGAGCCCAGCAGGCAAAGCCTAGGGAGCCCAGGTGATGCCAGTCAAGATGCCTACCCATTAGAACACGGTGGGGACCAGGGGGCCTGGGTCTCCTGGGGGAGTGAGAGTGGAGAGTAGAGAGCAAGCAGGAGGCAGGGGGGATGGTGGAGGTGGAGCCCCAACAGACTGGGTGTCACAGGCTGGCACCCCAGGTCTGGGACAGAGGGCCTGGCTGTGGGAGGACAGCCACCAGGAGAGGCTCCAGGGAGCAGCGCACAGAACTCAGGTGCCTTGGTCAGAGCCCCGCGGGCACTGCGGAGTGGGCGCTGCCTGGACCCGGGCACAGGCGCTGCCCTCGGTGAGGAACAAGGCCATCCTGTGGACACAAAGCAGCGCTGTGGCCTGTGTCCCTCTGAGCCGTCGGGCAGAGTGAGTGAGATCAGTGTCATTGTCAGTGTGGTCACAGGTGTCCCGTGGTTGGTGGGGCCCGAATGGGATAGCCAGTGCCATGAATGAGGGCCTCCAGGAGCCATCCCTGCCCCGGGTCCAACACCTCCATTGTGACACCCTGTGCATCCATTCCTGTCACTCAGACCCCACACCCTGGGACCCCCAATGGCAGCCTGAGGCCAGAAGGACTCCTGTTCAGAGCAGCAGTGCAGGGCACTGCCCCCCTCCCTCCCACTCACAGCTGCGGGCCTGAATGCCCACGTGCACCTTATCTCAGCATCCCCTCTTCTTTTTTCTTAATCCTCACCCAAGGGTATTTTTTTCCATTGAGTTTTAGAGAGAGTGGAAGGGAAGGGGAGAGAGAGGAGAGAGAAAAGCATCAGTGTGAAGGCACCCCAATCCTGGGCTGGGGATCAAACCTGCAACCCAAGCACATGCCCTTGACTGGGAATCAAACCCAGGCCTCTTCGCTCTGCGGTCCGACACCCCAACCACTGAGCCAATCCAGCCAGGGCCCCCTCTTCTTTTTAAATTTATTTGCAGATACACACCACGTCATAAATATAGAGGCAATGACAGCTTTGTGTCTTTTTCCTTATTAATTTTATCCCCACCCCTCAACCCTCAACCCTCTTCCCTTGGGCAACCACCCACTTGTTCTCTGTATCTATGGGTCTGTTTCTGTTTTCTTTGTTCGTTTGCTTGGTTTTTTTTTAGATTCCACATGTGAGTTGCTCATTTCTCAACATCTTTGCAAACATGTGGTTTTATTGCACTTTTTCATTTTCTCCAACCTGGTGAGTGTGACGCTGCCTGTCCTTTATCTCCCTCAGTTTTCCTCTGATTATGAAGGAGGCCCGTCAGTGCTTATGGCCACGCAGGGTGTCTGGAGAATGGCATGCAGTGTGTTTTCCATTAGTGCTTTGTTTCCTTTGTCCCACATCATTCCTCTGAATTAGTATTTCTTCTTCCTGTAATAAATCCTTAAGTAGTTCTGTTAATGAGGGCCTGAAGGGGATAAGACACTCTGTGTGTCTTCTGTTTTGTAACATCACTCTTTTCCCCCCTCAATATTGTGTGACAGTTTATCTGGGAATAAAATTTTATGTTGATGGTGATGTTTCCTCACCACTTCCAAGGAATTGCTCCAGGGTCTCCTTCCACCTTCTGTTGCTGATCAGAAATCCCCTGCGTCTGACGTCATTTCCTTTAGGTTAAACTCTCACTTGTCTCTGTGGGCTTTTCATGTGGACATTGTGCAGTTTCACTAAAATGGGTTTAGGTGAGAATTTATTTGTGTTTATTCTGCTGAATTTTCACAGGGCACTTTCCACTGGAGGTTCACAATTTCTCTTTGATTCTAGAAAATTCTCAGATATTTATGTACAAATACTAAGTTTTCGTTTTTCCAGACAGGTTTTTACGTTCCTAACAAGGGGATCTCAATCTCTAATGAGCCTCTGAAGTTGGAGGCTCTCAAACCATCAAACAAGAAGCACTTTCATGTTTTATGGGGTTTTTCATGATTCCTCTGTTACTGAGATGCTGATGTTGAAACCCAACCAAGCCAACATTCAAGCTCATTTTGTGAATGGTCCTCCACCCCCCAAATCCCTTCCAAGTTCAAGACTCCTTCCCCACAACCTCTGTCCCCTCCACCTCTGTCCCAACAACCTCTGTCCCCTCCACCTCTGTCCCACCTCCTCTGTCCCCGTCTCCTCTGTCCCCACCACCTCTGTCCCTCTACCCGGAGCCCCTTCCCCCTAATACCCACCGTTGCTCATGCTTCATGAGCTGGGCCTGGCAGCTCAGCCCCATCAAACCCTCCCGGCAGGTCCAGGCTGGATGGACACGCCCTGTGTCACCCCAGCTCTGTGTTCAGCACTCACCTCCACACCGTGTCCCACACTTACTCCAGTGCTGTGGTTATGTCTGTCCTCACCTCCCTGTGGGTTTCAGGGGCCCAGGAACCCACTCAGTGACTCCTTGCCCCCGAGATTTTGTCCATACTGGGCACATGTGATCAAGGATAATTAAGGGAGGGAGGGAGGGGAAGAGGGAAGAGAACTAAGAAGAAACAAGTATGAAACAAGAGAGAGAGAGACGAACATAGAAGAGCAGAAAAGGAAAATAAGAAGCAGGGGAAGGAGGGAGGGAAGAAGATAGGAAGAGGAAGTGGAGGGGTGGAGGGAGGGACACTGGGACAAGCATAACCCGCATGAGCTCCCAGAAATGCCATCACAGGGACCTGAGCCCTGGAAACCTCCTCACACTCGAACACGGAGACCTGGGACCCAGGGACTCTCAGGGAGGCCCCCACTGCACCCTCCGTCACCGTAATGATAAGTCTATGCCACCATCTCAGCCATGGCTTGGAGTGGCTTTTCCAAGTTTAATAGGAATCACAGGGTGAGCAGGAGGCCATGGGCCCAGGCCCCCTGTCCTGGCCCCCCTACTGTGAGAAACCAGCCTGCGGAGCATCTCCTGTGTCTGCCACCCCAAAGTCAGGACAGAGAGCAGGAGCCTCTTGACACAGCGGGGGGTGAAAGAAAGGGTGAGGTGGGAGGATGAGGCTGGAGTTGGGTGTCAACAGGGAAGATTGAGGGTCTCCCCATCATGGGAACCCTGCCTTGCCTCATCTATGATCCAGGGCACAGAGGGACATACTTCCGGATCCAAGAAATGTAGCTCATCACCCGGGCATACACCCCTGGGAAATCGCGATGACCACAGCTGTATCCCCAGCTCACGATCCCTACCTGGACCCAGATGCCTTCCCAGCTGCACACCAGGGGCCCCCCGGAGTCACCCTGAAGGGAGAAGAAGGACTCAGTGATCATCTCCACATAGGCCACTGCAATGGAGCTTCTGAGTCCCGATTCCCCCGGGCGAGGAGGGGACAGAGGACAGAGGACGGGGCAGGTGGGGCTCACCTGGCAGGAGTCCAGTCCCTCAATCCCAGCGCACAGCATGTCATCCTTGATGATCTGACCACTGTTTTTGGAAGAGTTCTGGTAGCGCTGGTTACAGACCCTGTTCCCCACAATGGGAACCATCACCTCTTGCAACTGGTAGGGCCAGAGCCGAAGAGCTGTGGGGAGGGGCTGGTTGAGAACCAGGGCTGGTCCAGGCTTCTGCTCCTTCCCAACAACAAGGTACTGTTTCCAGTCCTTCTGGGCCCTGACTCTTGGGTGTAGAACAGCTACACCTGCCCTAGGACTGAGCTCTCAGCATCCACTACACCCATTCAGTTCTAGGACGCAGCACTTCATCAGCCACAGTCTGGGCGCCACAGGCCTGAGGACGGGCACTGAGGAGAGAGTTACCCCAGGATTGTTCTCCTTGAAAAGGAAGGGATCAGGGCTCATCCCAGAGAAATGCATCACAGCAGAAAGGAAACACTTCTGCGCTGATGGGTTCGGTTTTCATTCTGATTGAGGGACCTGCCTCTCGCTCCCAGACTGGCTCATCCTCAGGAGGACGATCAAGGTCCACACACCCCCACGGGGTGAGGGGAGATCACAGGCAGAGCCACAGGAGGGCCTGTCGCCTGGCAGAGCAAACACCTGTGTCCTCAGTATCCGTGAATCTGATCATGAAACCCCAGCTCTGCACACATGTAGGCTCAACAGCAAATCCCACCTCTAGTAACCAAATGTAGAATTAGCACATGGCCCAGAACTTCCACTCCTAGTCTGTGCCCCAAAGAACGGAAAACAGGGATGCAAGATGGAGACAGAGTAGGTGGCAGGTACACTCACCTCCTCCCAGGACCAAATCGGAATCACAACTAAATTATAGACACTCAACCTGAATATCCAACTGAAGACTGGCTGAAAAGAGGTCTCCTCATTAAGGACACATGGAAGAAGCCACATGGAGAGGGCAGGGAGGGTGGAGACACAGAAAGGGCTGCATTGAGAGTTAGGAGGGACACCTCAGCTGCAAAGGTCCCCTCTGAGAAGGGAAGGGACCCATCCCATCCTGAGTTCCCAGCCTGGAACACCAGTGCCTGAAAGAGGAGCTACACAACATCTGGCTGTGACCATCAGTGGGGACTGCACTTGCCAGAGTGAGACAGGGGACTGCCAGGAGCCCAGACGCCCTTTTAAGGGGCCAGTGCACAAACATCTCCTTGGCAGGTACTCAACCTGACTTCGCTCCAGCAGAGAAACAGCAGCCCAGAGTGGACAGGAGTCCTACAGGGAGAGATTGGTTGTATGACTTTGAGGAGAGGGCTGGAGGGGCAGCCTCCATTGTCCCGTGCTGAATCTTCTCCCACATGCCCACAGATGCCATCTTTCCTGAGTTGAACATCCCCTCCATAGGGCATCAGCCTGGGAGAATGAACGTGCCTCCCCCCCCACCCCTGCCCACTCCAGGCTGCCAGTTGGCTCATCTGACCAAGCTCATGCCCTGCAGGGGAGTCTGCCAGCTGCAACCAGCCTGGGCCCACACAGACTTTTTCGGAAGCTCTGGAGGAGGTCTGCACAGACTCCAGGGCTGTTGGAGACACACAGGGAGAGACAGAGTTGTGTGTGTCTGAGGCGAGGGCCATTTCCCCAGGCACCCGACTACCTCCACTGTTCACAGCCTTCCCTCCTCACTGCCAAATCCTACTCTGTGTGAGCCTGATGAACTCTACTGGCCTCACCCTGACGACTCCCAGAAACCCTACCCCACTGCAAAGATTTGAAGACCTCAGGTGGATGGTGGATGGTGGGTGGTGGGTGGTGGTGGTGGGTGGTGGTGGCTGGCCTTGGTGTGCTCTGCGACTTTTATTGAGTGATGTCAGACACAGCACTGGCGCTGAGTTTGAATCTGTATCAACCTGATGAATACGACTCGCTACAACCCAATGACTCATTGAGAATCTACCTCATGAAACTCAACTACCACAGCAGGGCTCACCTCACCACACAAGGGTCATACATTTCTGGGCACCTAGCTTAGCTGGAGGCTCTATCAGTGGCTGGGCCTAATGGCAACTGGCAGGCAGAGGCAGATTTTGGGGTGCTTTGGGCCTTTTGTGTCCTGACACAGGTTTGGTATTGCTGGGAATAAGCCTCAGTATGCAGCTTGGTCCCTCCCACGTGCACCCAGGCCTAGTGGAGGGAGCCACCAACGGTGGATCACGTTGTAGCGTCTAACAGGCAGCCCAAGATAGGTCACAGGCAGTGTCTCACCTTGACCTGCAAGACAGTGCCTCCCTGGAGGCCCCAGAACCAGCCCCCAGCAGAGTTCAACCCAATTAGCTCCACAAGCGGCACACTCAAAGGGAGATCTCTGCAGGCACCAGACCCTGCTGGGGCAAATTCTGCTTCATGGGGTCAGCCTACTCACAGCAGATCATACAATCTGATCAGGGTCAATAGTCAGTCAGCTTGAGGGTCAACCCTGCCTACCACAGGCCAACAACAATCAGGACTCATCTACAACAGCAGGGTTCTCCGAACCCACACCAGGGACATTCCTGGGGCACCCAGTTTAGGGAATCAGGGAGACTGCTCCACTGAGCTCCACAGGACATGTACTCTAAAAGCCACCCTACCAAGACTGGGGACATAGCAGATCTACCTAACACAAAGAAACAAATACAGAGAGGCGGCCACAATGGGGAGACAAAGAAGCATGCCCCAAATGAAACAATAGTAGAAACCCCCAGAAAAAGAACTAAATGCAATGGAAACCAGCAATGTACCAGATACAGAGTTCAAAACAATGGTCCTAAGGATGCTCATGGAATGTAGAGGAAGGGTGGAAGAGCTCAATGAGGACTGCAATTAAGAGACAGTAAGCATAAAGAAAGGACTAGAAACCATAAGAGAAAACAGTCAGAAATGAGAAATATGAGATCTGAAATGACTACACAAGAAGGAATCAATACAGGTTGGATAAAGCACAAAATCAGTCAGCAGTTTAAATGACAAAGTAGCAGAAATTACCTATTCAGAGTAGCAAAAAGAAAAAAAGATTTTTTAAATTAGGATAGTTTAAGGGACCTCTGGGACAGCGGTCACCAACTGGTGGTCCACAGACCACTGGTGGTCTGTGAGGTCCAAAAGCTTGGGAACCACTGCTCTGGGACAACAGAAAGCATAACGTTTGCACCATAGGGGTACCAGAAGAAGAGAGAGAGCAAGAGGTTGAGAACCTATGTGAAGAAATAATGATTGAAAACTTCCCCAACCTGGTGAAGAAAAAAACATACAAACCCAGGAAGAACAGAGAGTCCCAAACAAGATGAAGCCAAAGAGCCCACTCCAAGACACATTTTAACTAAAATGGCAGAGGCTAAAGACCAAGACAGAATCTTAAAGTCAGTAAGAGAAAGACAGTTACTGACAAGTGAGGTCCCATAAGACCAATTTCTCAACAGAAACATTTCAGGCAGAAGAGACTGACACGAAATATTTAAAGTGATAAAGAGCAAGAATCTACAACCAAAGCAAAAATCTACTTTACCCAGCAAGGCTCTCTTTTGTCCCAGCTGGTCTGGCTCAGCAGCTAGAGTGTCAACCTGGGGAATGAAGGGTTCCGAGTTCAATTCCGGTCAAGGGCACATGCCTGAGGTGCAGACTTGATCCCCAGTAGGGGGCATGCAAGAGGCAGCCTATCAATGATTCTCTGTCATCATTCATATATCTTTCTCTTTA
>NW_006287949.1:10575-14126 GCF_000327345.1 Myotis davidii | reverse complement strand
CACCCACCCCTGCCAGGGGGCTTCTGGCTGCGTGGCTCACCGCTGGGTGCAGTGGGCTGCGGTCAGCACCCACTGCTGGTGGATGAGGGAGCCCCAACAGAGGTGCTGCCAAAGCTCCAGCTCCTTATTGTACCGTCGGACGCTGACCTGCCAAGGCCATTGCCCAGCAGGGGCATTGTGCGCCCCCACGGGGCCACCCTGCTGCCTCCCTGAGCGGGGCCCTGGAAGCAAAGGGGACGTGATCAGAGACCCAGCAGGGCCCCTCGCAATCTGTCTCTCCCAGGACCCACCAAGGAGGCCCACCCTGAGTTGACGCTGAGGGGCCTGGGCAGCCTGAGCAGAAGATGGGGACAGGGAGTCAGGACTCACCTGGGAACGAGGGCACGGAGCCCCCCAGGCCTGGAAGGCTCAGGAACAGCAGCCACAGCATCTGCGGGGATGGCAGGGGCCTGGGTGAGACCACCAGGGGCCGGGGTCCCCGTGTGGGGATGGAGAAGCCGGGGTCTGAGCAGCGGCATCCTCACCTGGAGGGAGCCTCCTTGGAACCCTCTCTGCACCCCTTCATCCCCTGGCACAGGAAGGGCAGGCAGGGGCCCCCTGGCAGGGCCATGGGCAGAGAGAGCTGCTCCCCTCTCAGGCCGGCCCCAGGGTCAGTCAGCAGGCGGCGAGAAGCTGCTGCTGGACCCTGGCACAGACTCCCCCAGACCTGCCACCTGCTGTCACTGGGGAGCAGCCATCTCTGGCTACACGGATCTCAGCCACAAAGCACGGCCAGGCTGACGGCCTGAGCAAGGAGAGCTGCCAAGAGGGTGCAGTTTTGCTGAAAGAAGCCGCAGAGCGCTGGGCCCAGGCAGACGGGCCCAGGGAGGCAGAGCCCCAGAGCTGCTGCTGGGCCCCTCGATGCACAGCGCAGCCCCTGAATAGACTGGACCCTGTGAGGCAGCGTGGAGCTCGCCACCATCTGACCAGAGCATTCCATCTGCCTGGCACATGGTCTGTGGCCACCCTCACTGCCACCAGCTGAGGCCCTGCACACTGCCCTCTGCAGGGTGCTCTCCAGAAGCTGCACCAAGACAGGCTTTCATTCGGGTACAAGTCAGGGAGAGGCACCTGGGAGGCAGGTGGATGGAGCAGAGATGGGCAGAGGGCGAGGCTGGAGCACAATGCAGGCTGATGACACCTTGACCAGGCCACAGGGAGACCCAGGCCACGGCCCCCACTGGGACACAGGGCCAGCCCTGCCTCTCTCTGCGCCAGCCAAGAGGGACCTGCCAGGGTGAGGCAGCCAAAGGAACTGCCAGGCATCCCATCAGTTCCTGCCCTGAAGCGGGAACTGGCCCGCCTCTGTGTCCGGCCGCGTCCATCGCCTCCTGCCTCGTGTGCTGAAGAGGCGGCCACAGGACCACCAAGGCGTCCCTGCCCAGGAAACTGGGAAACAGAGGCTCAGGGTACAACTGAGGCTGACAGGGCCACTCTACTGTCCACCTGGGTCCCACCCTTTGCTACTAACCATGACTCTGGGACTTGCCTGGTAGCACGACCCAGACCCCCATCCCTGAGGGGCTGAGCTCTGGTCACAGGGACTTCTCAGGCCGGGTGGCTGCATGTATCCACCTGCCATCACATTGACGAGGGGGAGGCAAGGGACACGCAAGGGCCGTCACCTTCCCTGCCCCCCATTGTGACTCAGCAGTCCTGACTCTGCCTGGTGCTCAGTGTCATTGTCCCACCAAGATGGTGGCACGTCTTGCTCCCTGGCCTCCAGACACAAGGAGGTCAATGTACCCAGACACCAACTGTCACTCACGTCTCAGGAACAGTCCTCAGTGCAGGCTGCATAGCCTGCGATGTCCTGCCCCCCGCGGGGCTTGCGCATCACCAATACTTTTAACACCATCGTGTCTGCTGGGATCTGTGACGCCAGGGCAGCTGGACCTGCAGCAGAGCCCTGTCCAGCGCTGGGACCACTCAGAGCCCGCAGCCTGTTGTGTGGCCAGGGTCACGGGCTGGAGGGCACTGTGAGGTGTCAGCTCTGGACCTGCTTTAGAAATAAGTGCAGATGCAACTAGTTCAGATGGGGTCAGAGTGGAGGGGGGGAGGCCCTAAATCCAATGATGGTTCCTTGTAGGAAGAGGTGAGGATGGGAAGAGCACAGAGGGGTGGGGGGGACGGGGTGGGGGTCCAGGGATCCACCACAGGGAAGGGTCCCAGCTCCACCAGCAACTGTAGGAGGCAGGAGCCTGGGACTAGGTGTGGCCCCAGAACAACTTGATTTCGGGCTTTTGGCCTCCTGTGGTAAGAGGATGCATTTGTGTTGTTTTTAACTGACAACTCCCCCGAGTCATGGGCTGTCACTGCGACCCCAGGACACCACCCAGGGGGAGAGCCTGGTGGTGACTGAGGTGTGATGTCCCCCTGGAAGGGCATGGCCCTGCATGGAGTCTCCATTCCAAGCCCTGAAGGTGTCTCTTGTCACCTCAGACAAGGGGAAGAGGCCAACGCCTGTGGGCCCTCCCCAGGGTCCCCATGGGCACTGACCTGGCCTGCAGGGATATCTTTTGGGGGACACAGCCCTGCTGGCTCAGTGTCCGCCATCTTGCAGGCCCAGGGCTCAGTCAGAACAGATTTCAGAGACCCGAGGCAACAGGTCCTCCTGTCCGTCTCCAGCCTAGGCATCTGGCTCGCCCACCTTCCCTTACTGCTGAGCCCAGGACCAGGTGCTGGTGTGGTGATTCCAGGCAAGTGTGTGTGGGGGGGCGGGGGGGGCGGTGCAGGGAAACAGCAGCCCTGATCCCATCCTCTCATCCTCTGGAGAGAGAGCCCTGTGGGTCTACCCCGTGTCCATGCCTGCAGACACAGCCGTAAGCCCAGGTGTGTCTCACTCCAGCCTTCCTTCCACCACCAAGTTCTAGGTCCTTCTCCCTCCCCTGCGAGCACTGGCCTCTGAGGGACTCAGACCCCCATTCTTAACCCTGTAAACACTAAAGGTCTGACTACACCCTCACCCAGGGAGGAAAGCCCTGCAAAGACTCACAGTCCCCCAGAGCCCAATGGCAAGGCAGGCAGCCCACACCCTCCTGGCGGGCACAGGGGACCTGAATGTGTGTGAACCACCTGGCAGCCACCCATACACCAGGCCCCGTGGACAGGCAGTCACTTAGGCTGTCTGGTCCCGGGCCCCTGCAGGTCCGCCCTGCTCCGGGGAGGCTCAGAATGTGAGACTGAGGATCTGGTGGAAATGAGGCTGCACTTCATTTGGTCCCAGGAGTTGATCACATTGGAAAATGGGGGTTTGGCCTGCCGCAGGGTCAGGGGGAGCAGAGGTGACCAAGGAAACACAGCACCTACTGTTTGCATGCGGCCACGTGCAGGTCATTAAAGCCTCCATGACACACTGATTGAGTGAGAGTTTAGGGCAGAAGCAGCCCATTTATAGCTGGCACCCATATACTGAGCAAACCCATCTGTGAAGGGGCTTGAGAATCCTCTCCTTCCGTTGGCGTGAGTCAAGAGAGAGATGTTAGACAAACAGAGGTCAGGTGCCATGTGTC
>NW_006287949.1:6711-10028 GCF_000327345.1 Myotis davidii | reverse complement strand
GCCTGGTGTCCTGAGGGGGCGTACAGTCACAGACCGCGGGTTCTAGAACCACACGCTGAGCCTCAGTGCCCCCAGGGGGACCCAGGGAGTCACCCAAGACCCCAACTGTCTGGGTTCCCTCGAGGCCAATGGGCTGACAATCTCTAGGCTGATACTGTGGGCACCAAGCACCAAAAAGAAACAGGGAAATATATTTTTATCCACAAATAATTTTTATTGGGATAAATCAGAGCAAGTGCTTTCCCCAAGAAATGCAGAGTGAGCGGCCCTACTATCAAATTTGACTTTGTCCATTTAATTGTGAATCCTTGAGCTCGTCACTGAAGTTCCCTCCTCGTTCTCCATCCCGCTATCGAGACTCAGGGAGAACGGGGACTCCCAGAAGGAAAGACACAGGGCCTGGTGCAGAGTGAGGGAGACAAATGCCCATGGCACCCTGGCCAATGTTTCTAGTGGTGAGAGCACTGGCCTGAAGGGTCCCAGGTGTGATTCTTGGTCAAGGGCAAGTACCTGGGTTGCAGGTTCAATTCCCATCCCCAGTCGGGAAGGAGCTAACAGGTATGTCTCTCACATCAATCTTTCCTATCGCTCTCCCTTCCACTCTCTTTAAAAATCAATAGAAGAAATATCACTGGGTGATATTTAAAAAAAAATAAAAATAAGATGCCCATGGCCATGCCTCACTCTTGCTACTTTGGTTTCCTCTCCTTAACAGACTTCTCTGGAGATGTCGGCCTCCTACACCCAGGTGGGACCCCGGAGGGACCCCAGCTCAGACCCCAGCTTAGCCTCTTCTGTAAAGCCTGGCCCGCCCCCTGTATCGACCTCAGTCTCCTCCTCCCACTCCCACGTGTCACCTGGTTCTCACCTCCAGGAGCAATGCGGCCCCAGCCAGTCACCCAGCACCTTGTGCCTGGGGGGAATGAGAGGGAGGCTGGCGGGAGGCGGATCCATCTGACGAGGTTAGATGGTCGCACTGAGGACTCCAGTTTGAGAAGTGCCACGTCTGCCCCACCTGATACTCCCATTTCAAGCCTGTACTTGGGATGGCGGATGATCCTGGCCACCTGCACACTGCCATTATATGAGCGTCTCACTCGTCCTAGTTGGACCTTAAAGTGCCGAGTCACTGGGTTTCTCCTGGGGACAGAAGGCACAGGGCAGCGGTCAGCACCCACTGGGGATGGATGAGGGAGCCCCCACAATTGGGATGCCACTTTGAACTTGTTTGATTCCTGACCCACAGGCCCACCTGCCACGGCCATGCCCCATCAGCAGCAGCATGCCCCCGTATGATGCCCACCAGCTCAGTCCCTGGGCTGGGATCTGGGGAAGAAGAGGAGGAGCCATCAGGGACCCAGGCACCGCTGCCCGACACTCAGCATGGCCCCATCCTCAGTCCCTCCCAGAGCCACCCTCAGAGGGGGATCGCCACCCATCCCAGGGGCGGCCTCTGAGAGGTCAGAGTCAGGGGTTTGGAGAAAAGCCAGGCTTGGGGGTCAGGACCCACCTGAGGTCACAGGTACGGAGCCCCCCAGACTGGGGAGAGTCAGGACCAGCAGCCACAGCATCTACAGGGGGAGAGGGGAGGGAGGAGAGCCAGTGAGGAGATGTGGGGCGGGGATACAGCCTGGGAAGGGAGAGGATGGGGCTTTCAGCAGTGTCCTCACCATGCCAGGTCTGTCTGTCTTCTGTCCTGGATGCTCTGAGCACCTTTATCCTCCTGCCAGACCCTCCCAAGGGGAAGCCGCCCTCCTTTGGGGTGGACCATGGGAGGAGGCGGGGCTTATGCCTTCAGTGAGACCAGTGGTGACCAGCAGACCAGCTATCAGATGAGAAACATGGTGTTTCCTCTCTGAGAAGACACTCAGTATTGGTGCTGGAACCCCAGCTGTTTTGCTCAGTGGGTAGAGCGTCAGCCTGTGGACTGAAGGGTCCCAGGAATGATTCCGGTCAAGGGCACATACCTTGGTTGCAGGTTCCCCGGCCCTGGTTGGGGTTCATGCAGGAGGCAAACAATCAATGTGTCTCTCTTATATCAATGTTTCTCTCTGTCTCTCCCTCTCCCTTCCACTCTCCCTAAAAATTAATGGGAAAATACCCTTGGGTGAGGATTAACAAAAATGAAAATAATAAAAATATTGGTCTAGATGCATTTCAGTGGTAAGATGACAGTTTGCACATGAAAAATAAAGAAATGAGATGCTTTGCATCGTCCTGTACTCTGAAGGGTCTCCAGTTTGATTCCCACTCAGACCTCATACCTAGGATAAGGGTTCATTCCCGGATCGGGACAAGTACAAGAGGCAACCGACCAATGTTTCTCACATCTCTCTCCCTGCCTCTCGCTAAAATCCATAAGCATGTCCTCAGTGAGGAACTAAATAAATGATAAGTAAAGCAGATGCTCGGAAACAACACAGAGCAGGGCACGGAAGGGATGGGGGCTGGCACCTGAGCTAAGAGAAGGAGGAAGGAGGGACGAAGAGCAGCAGGCCCAGTGCTCCCCTGCCCCCTCCTTCTTTTGAGGCTCACAGTGTCCCCCAAAAAGGACAGACTTGCTGGACCTGCAGACAAAGTTTGCCAGCAACACCATGAGATGGAGAGGCACCTTCCCTGGAGACTTTGGAAGGAGTGGGACCTGCTGACACTTTGATTGTAGACTTCCAGCCTCCAACACTGTGACAGAAGAAAGTTTTCCTTACAGGTCCGGGTCTATGGCATCTGTAACAGCTGCCCCAGGACACTCAGGCATCTGCTCAGCTGTCCTCATACATCCTATGCATGATCAAGCTTTGTCAAAATGCACAGGAGAGGGTGTGAGAGGTGCCAATTTGATGCTAGTTCTCCTCACCTCCTGCACACGCCTGCACCCTCACAGCACTGGGAGCCAACCCCCCTCTCAAACTCCCTGCTTTCTGAATTGAGCAGCCCTGTCCCTGAAGTCCAAACACAGGCAGAGGCCGGCCACCTGCCAGGGACAGACTTTTCCGCCTTTGACATTCTGAGAATCATTATTCACCAAGCATGGGACAGGACCAGACAGTGGTTTGAGAGGAGAAGGAAGAGGGGTTCCCACACTCATGAACCAATGCCCGGTCCTCTGTGCCCTGTGAGCCCAGTGAGGAAACCATCAAGGGATGCTTTGCAGCACCTAGATGAGCTCAGGTCTCTAGAAACCCATCACTCCCTCCTGGGGCCAGGGTCCCTGTCATCCTTGCTGAGATGTTGGTGTCTCCGGGGACACCTCGAATCCTCAGGGGACACTGGGGATCTCGACAGGAAACAACCAGGATCCAACATGGCCGGGGCCCCCT
>NW_006287949.1:4300-5163 GCF_000327345.1 Myotis davidii | reverse complement strand
CCTCAGTGGTTGATGGTTGACCCAGGAACCAAGAGATCCCAGTTCAATTCCCAGTCATGGCACATACCTGGGTTGTGGGCTCCATCCCTAGAAGGGGGCATGCCGGAGGCAGCCAATCACTGATGTTTCTCTCTCATTGGTGTTTCTATCTCTCTATCCCTCTCCCTTCCTCTCTCTAAGTGTACTTGTTTATGGTGGTAATTTTTAGAGAAACCAGCCCAAAACTTAGTGATTTGCTCTTACACATGAAGGAAACTGTTGGGGCTGACCAGGAAAGCATTGAGTTGGAAAGTTAGAAACCAAAGTAAAAACAAATAGCAAAAAAAGTTATTCAAACCTATTCAAAAAAAAAACTATTCAACTAGTAATGATGAGAACGAGAAGAAGTTTGAGTTAAGTTTTCAGGGAGGTAGGAGAAGATACTGCATTTATGAAACAAGGATTACATGCTCTTTTCTTCTCATATCAGATAATAACCAAGTGCCCTTGGACATTAAAAATATAACAAATTAGTCCAGGCCAGTGTTTATAACAATGGTTAGAACTGTGGCCTGTCCACCTAAGGATCTCCAGTTCAATTCCCAGTGCAGGTTCCATGTGTGGGAGACAACCAATCGATGTGTCTCTCTCACCTCCATGTTTCTCTCTGTCTCTCCCCCTCCCTTCCACTCTCTCTAAAAATCAATGGGGGGAAAAAATGCAGAAACTGATTAATAAAAATAGATGCAGAGACAAATGGCGGGGAGAGGGGTTAGAGAGCAACCAAAGGACTTGTGTGCATGCATATTAGCATAACGAATGGACACTGACACCGGGTAGTGAGTGCTTGCCCAAGGTGGGAACGGCTGGGGAGAGGGGGGCAG
>NW_006287949.1:0-893 GCF_000327345.1 Myotis davidii | reverse complement strand
CATTTTCTCCACCCTGGTGAGTGTGACGCTGCCTGTCCGTTATCTCCCTCAGTTTCCTCTGATTATAGAGGAGGCCAGTCAGTGCTTATGGCCACGCAGGGGTGTCTGGAGAATGGCAGGCAGTGTGTTTCCCATTAGTGCTTTGTTTCCTGTGTCCCACACCATTCCTCTGAATTAGTATTTCTTCTTCCTGGAATAAATCCTTAAGTAGTTCTGTTAATGAGGCCTGCAGGTGATACGACACTCAGTGTGTCTTCTGTTTTGTAATATCACTCTTTTTTCCTCAATATTGTGTGACAGTTTATCTGGGAATAAAATTTTATGTTGATGGTGATGTTTTCTCACCACATCAAGGAACTGCTCCAGGGTCTCCTTCCACCTCCTGTTGCTGATCAGAAATCCCCTGAGTCTGACGTCATTTCCTTTAGGTTAAACTCTCACTTTTCTCTGCTGGCTTCTAATGGTGACAATTTTCAGTTTTACCAAAATGGATTTAGGTATAGAATTTATTTGTGTTTATTCTGCTGAATTTTCACAGGGCACTTTCCACTGAAGGTTCACAAGTTTTCTTTGATTCTAGAAATTTCTCAGATATTTATGTACCAACATGATGTTTTAGTTTTTCAAGACCGTTTTATTAAGTTGCTAAAAAGGGGTTCTGAATGTCTCATGAGCCTCTGAAGTTGGAGGCTCTCAAACCATCTACCAAGATGCTCTTCAATATTTTATGGAATTTTTAAAGATTCCTCTGTTTCTGATATGCTGATGGTGAGAATCAAACAAGCCGACTTTCAAGCTCACTCTGAGAATGGCCCTCGCCCCCTCAAATCCCTTCCAAGCTCACAAATCAGTCCCCACCACCTCTGGCCCCACCTCCTCTGGCCCCACCTCCT
>NW_006287948.1:0-404 GCF_000327345.1 Myotis davidii | reverse complement strand
GGAGCTTCTGGAACAACTTCAAGTGTACCAGCATTTGCTTTTTGGGGGTGCTAGAAGAAGAAAGATAGCAAGGTATTGAAACCTATTTGAAGAAATAATAACAGAAAACTTCCCCTACCTGGTGAAAGAAATATACTTACAAGTCCAGAAAGCACAGAGTCCCAAACAAGAGGAACCCAAAGAGGCCCACACCACGACACATCATAATTAAATGCCAAGGGTTAAAGACAAAGAGAGAATCTTAAAAGCAGCAAGAAAAAGCAGTTAGTTACCTACAAGGGGGCACCCATATGACTATCAGCTGGTTTCTCAACAGAAACTTTGTGGGGAATGGCAAAAAATATTCAAAGTGATGAATAATAAGGATCTAAAACTAAGATTACTCTACCCAGCAAAGCTCTCAT
>NW_006287947.1:6908-7476 GCF_000327345.1 Myotis davidii | reverse complement strand
AGCCTGCCCTGTGCAGTCTCCACAACTGCATGAACCATTAATTAAAATCTCTTTCTCTCTCTTCCATATGGGGAGTGTCACTCAGCCAGAAGCTGGCTCATGGCTGGCCAGCACAGTGGTGGTGGCAGAAGCCTCTCCCATCTCCTTGGCAGCACTAAGAATGTCCAACTAAGGTTTAGACCTGATCCCTTGGGGGCCTAAGCCTTTAGTCGGACATCCCCCCCAGGGCTCCCTGGCTGCCAGAAGGATGTCTGACTGCAAGCTTAGGCCTGATCCCACGGGGAGTGGGCCTAAATTTACAGGTGGACATCCTCCAAGGGGTCCTGGACTGTGAATGGGTACACGCCAGGCTGAGGGATAACTCCCCCCCACCCGAATGCACAAATTTTTGTGCATCAAGCCTCTAGTTTTCATATATTCACAGAGCAGAATATTATATTGAGGGAAGAAACATCTAAATAGTTTAAGTTTACAAAGACATTTTAAAAGCTGGTATATCAGAGTATATGCCATCGTGTTTATTTAGGTAAATTACCAAAAGTGCCATTAGGAACCAAATTTTATATAC
>NW_006287947.1:4675-6804 GCF_000327345.1 Myotis davidii | reverse complement strand
TATGTGATACTCTAATATTAAAACCATTGAGAAATATAGGGAAATTATTAAAATTTCATTTTACTATACCTTGTGATATGAATGGGAAAATCTTATGCAGGCATGAGGAGACCTGCGACAGAGTGGCTACTTTATAAAAATACATTAAGAAATTTGTCTGTATTTTATAAATGATATAGTGTTTGTAAAAATGTATGATTAATATTTTATGACTAAGTGGAATTCATTTCTAAACCTCATTATAGATTTTCATTCCATTTGGATATATGGCATCTTGTACTAAGGTTAAAGAACATTTTATTGAAAGAGTTCATTACCTGAAAAATTTTATGTCCTTCTTTATGTTTAACAGCCAAACTGTAATGCATATAAGAGTCGATTATCTACTTGCTCCAACCATGTGGATCCAGTCTGTGCAAACAATGGTCTTACTTACTACAATGAATGTGTTTTCTGCGCTGCAGTGTAAGAACACCAAATAATGAAGAAACCATCACAAATGAGAGAAAAACCCAAGTTTCTGATAGCCTAGGCACAGTATATATGGGAAAAATTGTACTTTCTCCCTAAAAGTCAAAAAATCACACTGGTACCTTTCCCAGAAGTTCTCATTTGCAAATGAGGTTTGGTATTTGACCTCTCGATATAACTCAGCAGGATATTTTGTAAAAGTACCAATTAATTTAGTTTAATCATTATGACTTACTCATGTCAGTCTATGACCAAATATTGAATTCTGAAGTCCACATGATAATTGATAATCTCTATAATGCAGCTTCAAGCTACAGGGAACATAATTGAGGAAGAAACACTACTTGACTACAGAAATTTGCAATCCATCACAATGGGCCTATTCATGCTAGAGGGTATTCTCTGATTTTGGTCCAGGGTGTCTTCTGAGCTACCTGACAGTCTGCAAACCTTCTTTAGAGAGTAGGGCATTCAAGGACATTTCCACCCAAGCTCGTTTTCTATATCCTTCACTCCAAGGAGTTTGCAGTCTAATGGTTCAACCAGCCTTCATAGCTCCCTCCGCATTTCCTCTCAAATTTATTTCCTCTTATTTGATCCCAAAATTGGCTTCAACTTCTAGAGAATCATTCAAACAATCTCCAATCCTATCCTCTCTCCTGTATGAGAGGGTTCCGAGACCGAGCCAGGACCTCGTAGGAAGAGTCAAGTAGCCCAGATGAAGGAAGGATGTGTGCAGGGCTGGGGAACACATGGGTCCCAGCTGCTGGATGAGGTGGAGCACAGCCTCTCCACAATGGGCACTTAATGCAATACCCAGGTAATTTTAAATGCTGTTTATAACAATTTTTCTTTCTCTTTTTTCTTTACAGAGACTCTTATAGAAAAATTAAATTTCGGCATTATGGGAGATGCGAAGTTGGGGCAGACCTATTTTGAAGTGGATTCTACAGCCAATCAGAGTCAATCAGGGAGTTAAATTCCTAGGTGACCAGACAAAGCCTCTTATGCTATACAAGATGGAATATAGTGTAGAAAATTGTCTCTCAACTCTAAGAACTTTTCATTGAGTTTCATTCTCTGTTCAATAATTAAATAGCAGTTGTAAAACTACCTTAATTGTCTGTTTCATAATTTAACACCTAATGCAATTTACAATAAAAAATATTACAATCAATAGAATGTTGTTATATTATCGTTTTTCAAAATACCACCTTGCAACAAAAAATGTCGGCACTGTATGTGGATGCTTCATGGACATGCTCCCAGGAACAAACTGAACTTACAATTAAAATATAGAATAACTTCCTGAATAATCAATGGAAAACATGCAGAAGAGAACTCTCAGACCCTCAGACTGAAAGTCGAGACAGCATAGAGACTGGTAGAAGGGGTGGAGGTGTGAAAGCCCTGGCTAGGCACCCATAGACAGCAACTGAAGTCCTGGAGACACATACCAACTGTGGGGATTGCCACTGAGAACCCTGAAATCTAACCTCCAAGCTGGGCCACCCTCAGCAGAGAGCACCAAAACTAAGAAGGGTACCCATATAACATCTGGCTCTGAAAAGCAGCAGGGTGCTGTTTCCAGGGAGTGACAGCTAAAAATTCAGGCACCCTCTTAAAGGGCCAATGTACAAAATGCCCTGTGCAGCCAT
>NW_006287947.1:2378-3746 GCF_000327345.1 Myotis davidii | reverse complement strand
GAAAACCCAAAGCAAGAAGAACCCAAACAGGCGCATATCCAGACACATCATAATTAAAATGCCAAAAATTAAAGACAAAGAGAGAATCTTAAAGGCAGTAAGAGAAAAGCAAACTGTTATCTACAAAGGAGCTCCCATAAGGCTGACACCTAATTTCTCATCAGAAACACAACAGGCCAGAAGTGAATGGCATGAAGTACTCCAGGTAATGGAAAGCAAGGATCTAAAACCAAAATTACTATATCTAGCAAGACTATCATTCAAAATAGTTGGGCAAATAAAAAGCTTCCCAGACAAAAAAAAAAAAAAGGTGTAAAGTAGTACATCACCACCAATCCAGCATTACAAGAAATGCTAAAGGTATTGCTGTAATGAGTAGAAGAAACAGAGAGAGAAACCTAGCCATACAAAATTAAAATGGCAATCCAACAAGAGGATATAACCCTGGTAAACATATATGCACCTAATATAGGGTCACCTAAATATATAAGAAAACTTCTGGTGGACTTTAACAGAGAGATTGATAACAATACAGTCATAGTAGGGGGCTTTAACCCCACTCTGACTTCACTGGATAGATCTTGCAGACAAAAACTTAACAAGGAAACAGAGACTCTAAAGGACACAATGGATCAGATGGATTTAATTGTCATTTAAAGAATATATCACTGCAATGCAGCAGGATATATATTCTTCTCAAGTACACATGGATCATTCACAAAGATAGACCACATATTAGGACACAATACAAGTCTCTGCAGATCCAAAAAGATTGAAATCATATCAAGCATCTTCTCAGATCAAAGTGGAATGAAATTAAAAATAGAGTACAATATGAAACATCCGAAACATTCAAATGCATGGAGGCTAAATAGCCTGTTATTAAAGAATGAATGGGTTAACAACAAGATCAAGAAAGAAATAAAAAAACTTTCTAGAAACGAATGAAAAATGACCACACAGCAAGCCAAAATCTCTGGGACACAACAAAAGCATTCCTGAGAGGGAAATGCATAGCACTACAGGCATACCTCAAAAAAACAAGGAAAGTCAGCAATAAACTATTTAATCCTACAACTTAAAGAAATAGAAAGAGTACAACAAGAAAAGCCCAAAGTAAGTAAAAGAAAGGAAATAATAAAGACTAGAGTAAATACTAATTATACAGAAACAAACAAACAAACAAAAAAATACAAAAACTCAATGAAACCAAGAACTGTTTTTTGAAAGGATAAACAAAATTGATAAACCATTAGCAAGACTCACGAAGAAAAAAAGACAGAGGACACAAATACATAAAATCAGAAACGAAAGTGGAGAAGTAACCGACAACACAGAAATACATAGGGTTGTAAGAAAATACTATGC
>NW_006287947.1:0-391 GCF_000327345.1 Myotis davidii | reverse complement strand
CTGCATGTGAGAATGTATTTGCCATTTTTATCTCCATAGTCTTTTCTTTTAACTCCTTGCAGGAGTCACAGCCCTCTGGGACTGTCAATTGAGTTTTGTTTTCAGACTCCTAGAATTCACTACTAGGTTGCTGCTCAGAATATACCCCAGAGGGAGTTATTGCAATTGCCTGTAAGGGCAAGAGCCACCCAGGACTGCCAATTGGGTTTTCTTTTCAAAATATGAGTGGAATCTAACATCTTATTTTTTATTCCCATGTCAGCAGCATTTGGTATGGCTTATTACTCCTTTCTTTTCTTTCCTTTTTTTTCTTTTAAGAATCAGCAGAATATAATCAGTTCAAAGAATGAAGGAATGAAAAGAGGAATAATAGTATCAGCTAATAATCATT
>NW_006287946.1:0-875 GCF_000327345.1 Myotis davidii | reverse complement strand
CCAAACACCTGAACAGCCATAGGCTAATTCCCCGTTCTGACAATGTTTCTGTATGACCCTTTGAAGTGTATATCTCTGCCTCGCCTAAGGACAAATTGTGCTAATAAAAAGCATGGGGTCCTGGGGACAGAGAGAACCTAAGACTTCAGAGTTAAGATCTTAGAATTTAGCTCCTTTAGCTAAGCTCCTCTGACTCCCAAAATGCCTTTCAAAATTATATCTCGTCTCCGGACTCTTTATGAGTCTCTGGATTCCTATTTAACATGTACGTACGGCCCCTTCTCCAGATTCCTGAACCCGTCTTGATGCTGGGACAAGAACCCCGGCATTTACTGATTCAAATGCTTTTCTCTTTTAGTATTGAGAGATCATTGATGGGGAAATTAGAACAATTTCCTTTGGAACACCAAACGTTGATGTATGTGAAAGAATACAGAGAACACAAATGGTATTCTCTTTCTCTCTCTGTCCCTCTCCCTCTCTCATTCTCTTTTTTACTTTCTTCACCCTACTTTCTCTCATGGAATTGAGAGATCCCTAATTGTCACCCTAAATATCAGGGCTGAATTTATGTGTCCCTGTGTTGGTCATGGGGAATCAGGACATGTAGACTATCTCTGCTCAGTAAATGAGGTGAATTCTTTTAGTTTTTTTGTTTGTTGTTTATTGCTTTACCATGAACTAGTTTCTTATTATCAGCCTAGAACATTAGGAAGCAGGATTTCCAAGTTGATTTTCCCATTTTTAACTCTGAATTGGGCTAATAATTCAGATTCATTTTTTGGGGGAATGGGTGGACCAAGTAATGAGAAAACCATGACTTCAGCAAGATTTTTTGTTTGCACTTCTTTAAAATTAGTTCAAGATATGGAGAA
>NW_006287945.1:1787-2670 GCF_000327345.1 Myotis davidii | reverse complement strand
TGGCGGGTCTTTAGCTGCTGCTCTGCTGCTCCTACTCGCGGATGAAGTTGGCGATGCGTCTGGTGATGTCTTCTATAAAGCTCCAGTACTCCTCAAAGTCGAGGCATCCATCCTGGTTTTTGTCCAGATCCCGGATGACTTTGTCAGCAGCCTCTCGGCTCCTCGTATTCTGGGGAGGAACCTGGGTCAGCTATGCTGAGAGTGGCAGTCCCACAGAGCCCCCTAGGCAGAGGCCCCGGATCTGGCTCAGGCCTGGGTACCCCAAGAGGACAGAGGCCTGGGCTGGGTCAAGACCCTGGTTTGTGGGGTAACTCTGAAAGAACAGGGGCCGCACTGGGGAAGACAGGGCTTCGGGGGCTGGGGAGAGACAGGGCCCTTGGGTGGGGGCCTTACCGTCAGCATGTGGTCGAGCTCATGCTGAAGCATCTCTCGGAAGCTGCTCTTGCTGATCTTGTTCTTGACTAGGATGTTCTTAGACATGTATTTGTAGAAGTTTTCCACCAGAACTACAACCGCCTTCTCCTGCTTTGTGTAGCAGTCCGCCATCACTGCCTCACTCCTCAAGGGGCCTGGGCACCATGAGAATCACAAATGAGAAGAGCCCCCAACAGGCCACTCCTCTTCCCCCACCAGCACCCTGGGCCCTGGGTCCTCTAAGCTGACAGGTCCTCCAGGAGGAGGCAGGAAAAGGGAGGCACAGGGGAGGTAGCCCTGGAATGAGTACTATGTGGCTCTTCTAATCCAGGTGTTCCCCAGCTCAACTGCCTTAACAGGTTCTCCCGGCCCTTCCCCAGCCTGGGAAGAGAGTAAGTGCCCATCCCTCCACCATCTACACACCTGTCTCACCCAGGCCCTCTGCCCTGGGGGGAAACACAGCCAGGAG
>NW_006287945.1:0-759 GCF_000327345.1 Myotis davidii | reverse complement strand
GGAGCCACCCCAGCCAGGGCTTAAAGCTTTTTTAATCTCTGCATCTCCTCTAGCCTGTATTGCTCAGCCCAGTGCTTTGTTCCAGGAAGATGTTCCATAAATGCCCTGCTTCCTTCCAGCCCCGAAACCAGGTGTACAAAGGCCCCTGACCACTCTTCTAATGTCTGTTGGTTTTTGTTGTTGTTGTTTGCAAAGGTTTTTTTTTTTAATATATTTCTTTATTGGTTTCAGAGAAGAAGGGAGAAGGAGAGAGAGATAGAAACATCAATGATGAGAGAGAATCACTGATCGGCTGCCTCCTGCACGCTGCCCACTGGAGATTGAGCCCTCAACCCAGGCATGTGCCCTTGGCCAGAATCAAACTCTATCCACTGAGCCAAGACGGCCAGGGCCTGCCAAGGTTTTATGGGAGGTAGAATGAGACTGGACCAGGATGCAGAAAGGAAGGAAAGTTGAGAGAGAGAGGTCAGGCTGGGGCATCTCTGACCAGGAATCCTTCCCTTATCTGCCCTGGTCTGTTATCTATCTTCCTGAGTAGGGTGATTTAAGCTATTTACCCTCTGGTTTGGGAGGAGAAATGCAAACCACTTACTCTTACGTGTCCTTGGTTTAGGGAAGATAAGATTTACAATGTGGCTGTAAACTGCTGTTTAACCATCTGTCTTAGTTTCCCTATTCTGCGTGTCCAGAATTTTTCTAACTTTTTTTAAAATTTATTCCCTACATTTCTCTCTCTCTCTTTTTAAATATATTTTATTG
>NW_006287944.1:0-387 GCF_000327345.1 Myotis davidii | reverse complement strand
CCATTTTTGTCTTTTATTAGATAGGATATGCATGTGTCTATGACATACATTTGTTTGAATTATGTGATATCTATTTGTATAATATATTTATGTATATATGTCCATTATATATTTATAATGCACGTGCATGTGACATGTATATTTATGCACATGTGTGTACTTGATATACATTTCTGTATGTGTGTGCATGTGATGTGTGTGTGTGTGTGTACAGGAGTACGTTACAGAGGCTAGCCAGGTCATGACGGGATAGGTACGCACTTCCTACGGGCACTAAGTATCTGATCCTTTTTTCTCAGATGGGTTTGGCATCTTATGGAGACCTCCCAGCCTGCTTCCCTAAAAGGTGCACAACTGACAGGTAAGTCCAACTCAGAGGCCAAGGGG
>NW_006287943.1:0-307 GCF_000327345.1 Myotis davidii | reverse complement strand
ACGAAATTCATGCAAGAGTAAGCCTTCTTTCCCTGGGCTGCCAGCATCTGCTTCCCTCTGGCACCCAGAACCTGGGCTTTCCTTGCAGCCCTAGTTTGTCTGTAAGGATGTCCAGTCTAATTAGCATATTACACTTTTATCATTATAGAAAAAATAAAAACTATCGAATACATATCCTAATTTTCTCTAACTATGTACATACACAAAGACATATATACACAAATATTCCTAAAAGAAAATATACTAAGATTTAATATTTTACATTAATATATACTGTGATAGTGAATAATGCCTTTCTTTCTCTTTG
>NW_006287942.1:0-481 GCF_000327345.1 Myotis davidii | reverse complement strand
GGAGAAATAAATATGAGTGATAAAGTGGCAAAAATACATATCCATCAAATATTGAATCGAGCCAAAACCGGCTTGGCTCAGTGGATAGAGCGTCAGCCTGCAGACTGGGGGGTCCCAGGTTCGATTCCAGTCAAGGGCATGTACCTGGGTTGCGGACACATCCCCTGTGGGAGATGTGCAGGAGGCGGCTGATCGATGTTTCTCTCTCATCGATGTTTCTAACTCTCTATCTCTCTCCCTTCCTCTCTGTAAAAAAATCAATAAAATATATTTTAAAAAATTGAATCGAAAGGTCAAAATAAAATAACAAACTGAATGAATACAAGCACATAGATTCACAGAATAAATTTATTCTCACCAGATGAGAGCGGTGTGGGGGCTGGGTGAAAAAGGTGAGGGGATTAAGAGGTACAAATTGATTGTTACAGAATAGTCAAGGGATGTACGTATAGGAAATATAGTCAATAATATTCTAATATCT
>NW_006287941.1:0-256 GCF_000327345.1 Myotis davidii | reverse complement strand
CTGCTTTAAATTTTCCCTATTCCTTCTTTTTACAGCCTGTAAAAATTTTACCCTACTTATATATCCTATTTCCAATCCACTGCTCTAAATCCTCATACACTTCTCCCTTAACCTTCTTCACTATCCATTTTTTTTCTTCTTTTATCTTTCTATTGTTTCATTGCTGTTTGCTTGATTGTTGAATATATATATATATATATATATTAGGATTGGTTGTGAGGTAGTTTTGCTTTTTATTTTTATTTTTTTCTGCTGG
>NW_006287940.1:0-1565 GCF_000327345.1 Myotis davidii | reverse complement strand
GGCACAGGCCAGGCTGAGGGACCTCCCCTCCACTCCCCCTCGTGCAAAAATTTTTGTGCACCGGGCCTCTAGTTTGCTATAAGCAGAATCCTCTGATCTCATATTTGTTATAAGAGACAACTGTCTGAAACATCCCCAAACATTACAGTACTTTAAACTCATTTGTACTATGGCTGATCGCATAACATGCAGTACAATACTGAGACATTGTCAAAAAACCCCTCTGAGAAGAACTTTCCCACCAAATGCAACATTTAAACTCATAATTTCTCTTAGTAATCTGTCTACGGCGTTTATAGCATGACTGGGTGCCATGGTGCATTCGTCAATAATGAGAAGTTGGGCCTTTTTAATGGTTTTAGCAACTTCACTCTTTGAGTCTAGAAATTGAAGTTTCATTTAATGAAATTGGTAATTTATATTGGGAAAGAAAGGTTCTTTCACTGAGAAGAATCTATGACGTTTATAGCAATGACTGGATGCCATGGTGCATTCATCAATAATGAGAACTTGGGCCTTTTTAATGGTTTTAGCAACTTCACTCTTTTTATCGAGTCTAGAAACTGAGGTTTCATTTACAGCAATTCCTGTAGACCCTGTGGGTAAAACAGTACCACCACGACCTCTAATATAATGTATTAAAACTTTATAAAGATATGTTTTTCCACTACCACTCGGACCATTCAAGAAAAAGCATTTGGGGTGTTCAGTTTGATCTTCGATGGCTGAAGTTATAGTCTGAAAGGCTGCCAACTGTTCCGTCGTTCGGAGAATTGATCAAAACCTCTGCCTGTTGTCACTCATACAGTTCATCACATGTATTTGTATTCGTTAATAAAGGATAGTCCAGAAGTTTGAAATCTGAACATTTCATTCCATGCAATGTGAGTACTTCTAGAATTTCATTAAGGGCATGCATTTCACAGTTCACCCAGGCACCTTCTCTTTGGTATACTTTCCAACAAAAATCTTCAATAAAATGAGATTTATTCTCATCCCATAATTTGTCTGCATCAGAAGGACATCCAAATACGCATATATATGCAAAAAATTGACGTAGTTGTTTGGGCATATTAAGGATAATCGCATTATCAGTCACATCTTTCCAGGTACTGTCATTGATGAATAATCCTCTATGTTTAGCAGCTTCACGAAAAATATCATAAATTACACCTCCTACAGTTCTCAGATCCTCAAAAATTATCTCACCTTTTACATGCAGAAGCAAAAGTCTAAGATAATATTGTCTGGTTCTCTAAAGCTCACAGCAAACACCTGCCCTTTTGGCATTTTCTCCATGAAGAATTATTAAATACATAATGTTGTGGAATCTCTCATTAATAATAATTATGCGTCTCAAAATCTTCTTGGTGCCAGTGAGAGCTTTATATGTATTGTGCATGTGCGAATCAAAGTTTATTTTTAAATTGCCAGAGTGTGTTATATGTACCGGCCAGTCGGTCGGTCAGATGGTCAGATAGTGGAAGGTAGATCACTTAGCCTTTTCCTATATAAAATTGTCCCCTTGTCCTGGAGTTCGACCAGGGGGCGGGGCTGGCCGGGGG
>NW_006287939.1:0-255 GCF_000327345.1 Myotis davidii | reverse complement strand
AGACCCTGACCAAAGTGACCAGTCTCTGTAACCACGTCACTTACCCATGCCCACCCAAATGACTAGCCCTATATAACCTTTGTTCTCCTGGGAATCGCTCGCGCGCGCGCGCTCGCTCTCTCTCTCTCTTGGCCACTTGCTGCTGCTTAGGCAAATGTGGCTGACAGGGTGTGTGGGGGGGCGGGGGGACAAACTAGTTTAAATAAAGACTCTCTGCTTTGTATCGGAGGAGGCTCCCTGGTGGTTGATTCTTGG
>NW_006287938.1:0-1405 GCF_000327345.1 Myotis davidii | reverse complement strand
TTTTCATAATTTGGGTAACACAACATAATATATTTGAAAGAAGAAATGAAGGCAAATTTGAAAAATCCTCTTTAAAGAAATGTTAAGTCTAGAAGGTTTCACTGGTGAAATATTTTTGAAATTGAAGGCTTCACTAATTTTTTTTCTAAAATTGATTTCCCATAATTTGCAAATTCCTCCAGGTAATTGAAATAACAACTATTTATTAATTCTTATCATAAACTATAATTAACTCAGTATAACACTTGACTGGGCATTACAAGAAAGACAAAATTAAAACCAACATTTTTAGCATCTGAATGCAAAAAGTTCTTGTGTGATATTATTAAGTCAAATCCAGTGATACATTATATACAATAATACATTACAGACAAGTAGTATTTAATTCAGAAAGGCAAGAAATATTTAACATTTGAAAATCACTTAAGTCAAATAATTCAATCTATTAAGAAAAAGAAGGGGAAAATCATAGATGATCATAGATGCAAAATTGATAGATACAGGGGAAAAGTTACAAGTCAACACAATTATGTATATATTTTTAAAACACAGTAAACTATAAATAAAACTTTCTTAAAGAGATAAAAGAAATCTATAAGAAAACCAAGGTATGTTATACTCAATGGTGAAATAGTTAACTCACATTCCCTCCTAAGATCAATAAGAAGATTAGGATGCCCCAAATTATCATTCTTCTTTAACATTGTGATGTAGGTACTAGTTAGTGTATATATAACTAAGCACAAAGCATGAGACTTGAAAGAAGAAGTAAGCCTTTCTGATTTACATAACACATTATTGTGTAGTAATAGGAACCAAAATAATATACATATTACAAAATCTAAATTAATAAGTGAAGATAGTTAAGTCATACCATAAGATATTAATACACAAAATTTAATTTTGTTTGTGTATGCTGGCCTGAGACAAGAGAAAATGAAATTAAAGTTACTATTTACACTAGCAGGAAAACATAAAATTTATTGTAAAAAATCTAATTAAAAGTAATGAACATTCTCTTCACTGAAAATTACAAAATGTTGTTGAGAAAAATAAAGCAAAACAGAAATAATTGGAGCAGTATTCTAGCATCATGAATTGGCAAACTTAATACAGTTGTCAATTGTTCAAAGGTAGCTTCTAATATACAGGGTGGGGCAAAAGGAGGTTTACAGTTGTGAGTATGTGAGAGTTTATTCTTGTATTATTATTTATTAATTACTTGGGGCCCGGTGCATGACATTTGTGCATTAGGGTGGAGGGTCCCTCAGCCCAGCCTGTGCGCCCTCACAGTCTGGGATACCTGCGGGGGATGTCCATACCCCGATTGGGCCTTAGCACTGTCGTGGAGGTGGGAGAGGCTATCCCACCTCCACTGTGCTCCCCAGCTGTGAGCCTGGCTTCT
>NW_006287937.1:28186-29263 GCF_000327345.1 Myotis davidii | reverse complement strand
AAAATGCTGTGCAGAATTTGAAGACCTGGAATGGGGGGAAATAAAAAGAATGTCAAATACTACCCTGGCCAGATGGCTCAGTTGGGTGGAGGGTCATCCTATGAACCAAAAGGTTTCAGGTTTGATCCCCCAACGCTGCACATACAGGAGGCAACGGATGGATGTTTCTCTCACCTCTCCTAATCAATTAAGTAAAAACACATATCTCCCAGTGAGGATTTTTTAAAAAAAGAATGCAAAGTGCCTTCCATTAGATAATGACAGCACCAAAGAGAGATATTTTTGAAGCCTCCCTCTTGAGCTTGATAGCTTAAGCAGACAAAAAAGCAAAGATATTAATTTCAAAAATGTATGAACAAGATGGATCTCATGATCTCATATATGAAACATGCACAGCCACTGCATATACACAATAAAGAAGACGTGGGGAGATGTTAGGAATGTAAAATGGTGCAGCCACAATGAAGCACAGCATGGTGATTCCTCAAAAATTCAAAATAGAATTATTATATGATCCAGAAATTCCACTTCTGGTTCTATATCCAGAAGAATGGACAGCAGGGACTCCAAGTGATATTTGCACACCCAAGTTCAGAGCAAGGTCATTCCCAACAGCCAAATAGTGGAAATCATTCCATAAAGGACACAAACACTGAGGTCTTGTCGCTTCCTTGATAACACTACCACCCGAACTAAGGGCTATGGACTGAATGTTGTGCTTCTCAAAATTCATATGTGGAGTCCTAACCCCCCAATGTGATGGTATCTGGGAGTGGAACCTGTGGGATATTATTAGGTCATGAGGGTAAAGTCCTAGTGATGGGATTAGCTCCCTTATAAGATGGCAGGCGAGAGAGATTCTCTCTCCCATGTGAGCACACAGTGAGCAGGTGGCCATCTGCAAGCCAGGAAGAGAGCTCTCTCCAGAACCCCACCAAGCAGGTACCCTCATCTTGGCTTCCAGCTCCCAGACTGTGCGAGATAAAGGTCTGTGGTTTAAACCATTCAGTCTTGGGTATGTTGTTCTAGTAGTCCAAATGGACTGACACATTAAGGCTCCCATCATTTCTTGTGTGG
>NW_006287937.1:23912-26681 GCF_000327345.1 Myotis davidii | reverse complement strand
GGAAGACAGAGAAACAGATGTTTATTTTAAGGAGTTGGCTCATGCAATTGTGTGGCTCAGCAAGTTCGAAACCTCCAGTGAGCTAGAGATTCAGTTGAGTTGACACAGCATTTAGTCTGAAGGCTAGAATTTCTACACTGCTGTCTTGAATCCCTGTTTCTTCAGGAAACCCAATTTTTTTTCTTCTCTTCATCCTTTCAGTTGATTGTATAAGACCCACCCACATTATAAAAGGTAAACTACTTTTTCATATATATATTTCAAATATATATATAATTTCAGAGAAGAAGGGAGAGGGAAAAATAGAAACATCAGCGATGAGAGAGAATCATTGATCAGCTGCCTCCCACACGCCCCCTACTGGGAATTGAGCTGCATGTGCCCTGACTGGAATCAAGCTGTGACTTCCTGGTTTGAAGGTCAATGCCCAAGCACTGAGCCACACTGGCTGGGCTAAGGTAAACTGCTTTTAAAGTCAACTGACAATAGGCGTGAATCCTGTTTTTAAAATACCTGGGCCGGATCCGGCCCGTTTGAAAAGAATAAAACTAAAAAAAAAAAAAAAAAGAGAGACCGTACCCTTTTATGTAATGATGTTTACTTTGAATTTATATTATTTCACACAAACACTCCATCTATGCTTTTGTTCCGGCCCTCCGGTCCAGTTTAAGAACCCATTGTGGCCCTCGAGTCAAAAAGTTTGCCCACCCCTGGCCTAGAACCATAGGTGCTCAAGCAACACCAAACCCCAGTTGTTAAAGAAATGAGGACAACGGACCCAGGGCAGGAGAAAGGGGAAACAGGCAAGAAAAGAAATGAGAAGAGGGACATTGGGGGAGGGAGCAGCAGGCAGATGTCAGCTGGGACACCTAGTGAGTGATGAGGGTCTTTGAGTCTCCCCTCCATGAAAGTCTCTGGCTAGTGGGGGCTGGAGGAAGCAGGGGTGGGCTCTGAATGTGTTCCCCCACCATCCTGTAAGTGGGAGGTGGGGGTTTCTTGGACCAGGGGCTCTAGGGCCAAGTGGCTGTGCTGGGGTGACTTCCAGGCTGTAGGGTTTTTTCCACGACGACCGGATCCAGAACTCAACTGTCTTCGAAGATCTAGAGACTAGATGAGGCCTTTGGAGTCCCAGTTTCACTTTGCAACCAGCAGTTCCACTCAACATGGTGGCTGTCATTCCCACCCCACCACCCCGCTTAGTTCTGGTGATGCTGTGACCACAACAGACCCAGCACTGTCTCCTCAACTGCTGACTCATGCCTTCCCCTCACTCACTCAGGCTCCCCCACCGGAAATATCACCCTGCCTGCCCCTTACTGCCTCCTCCTGGGCACAGCCTCCCCACTGGGTCCTACAGAAGCGTGGAGGAGCCTGCTCTGGCCCATCTAGAAAGTGATGACTGGGAAGTGAGCCTAGAGGACAAAAGGGAATGCAGGTGAGAATGCCATTGGAGATAGTGAGCTGTGAATGAGGAGTATGAGAACAGGTGCGGATGCAGGTGAAAATATAAGTAAAGTTACGGGTAAGTTTACGGACAGACATGTAGGTGGGGGGCCAGGTGAGGATGCAAAAAAATCCAGGTTGATGTAGTTGAGGATACTGGTAAGAGAGGAGGCAAAGATTCAGATGAGAATGTGGATCATGCTCTCTCTGAAGCTGGCCAGGTCCCTGCACAGCTTCTTGTTCTCATCGTCTTGGCATTCGTCCGCTTCAGGCCACAGCTCTACCCAGGTGTCCTTCCCGATGATGTACTTGATGCTGGGGAGGAGGGACAAACAGCAGGGTCAGGAGGGGCCCTGGAAGGGTGGGTGGGGCGAGCACACACATGTGCAGGGTGGGCACTCACTTGGATTTCTCTCCCCACAGGTCTGAGGAGGGGCCCCATATGAGGTAGTGTTTCCCCTCCTGCATCTTCAGGGATGCTCTGCAGTTAACGTGGCTGATGAACCTGCGCTCCTGTTCAGGCTGTACCTTGTCGGTGCCTGGAGGAGAGAGAACGACGCTGAGCTGGGGTGGAGGAGGCAGGAGGAGGGAGGGGAAGACAGAAAGACAGAAGGCAGCCCAGGGCTGACCTGATTTGATGATTTGCTTGATGACCATTATGTACTCGTCATAATCATCGGACAGCTCCTTCCTGAGCAGAAGGGTCTTGTACACTGCAGGGTGGGATGGTGTGGGTGAGGGGGAAGGACCAGCATGAGTCATGGGCAGGCTTGATAGCAGGGCAGCCTACCTGTAAGGGCACCTCAAGCAGCCACATGCAGTCACACAGGGTCATACAACCACCATCTCACATAGTCTACCACAACCATGTGCACAGTTACAGCCACCCACAACTCATCCCATACACAAGGACAGTTACTCTTGTCCACTGTCACTCACAACCACTATCTCTTACACACAGCCACATATGGTCACACTCACTACAACAGCATCTCACACATAGTCACCTACAGCCTTGCACACAATTATAGCCACTCACAACTCATGGTATACACAGGGACAGCTACGCCTATCCACTGTCACCATCTCACACAATCATGGCTGTTTACAACCACACTCTCAGACATACACAACCACATCTACTTACAAACACCTTTGTTCACTCTCTTGCACATACCCAGCCCAGTCATAACCATGGTTCCCCAGCAAGCATGGCCTCTAATAACACACACACTAGTCACCCACAATCATAGCCTGAAACACATGGACCTGTGGCCACTCACAGCCAGTCACACACACAACCAAGACCACACCTGCCATCACATG
>NW_006287937.1:1039-5798 GCF_000327345.1 Myotis davidii | reverse complement strand
TCCAGGATCTCTAGGGCCAGGGGGATGTGCTGTGGTGATTTCCAGACTGTAGGTTTTTTTCCCCCATGATGACGGGATCCAGAACCCTGTGCTTGGTTCCCACCCTCAACAGTCTTCGAGGATCTAGAGACTAGATGAGGCCTTTGGAGTTCCAGTTTCACTTTGCAACCAGTAGTTCCACTCAACCTGGTGGCTGTCATCCCCTCCCCCACTCAGTTCTGGTGATGCTGTGACCACAACAGCCCAGGCACTCTCTCCTCATCTGCTGACTCATGCCTTCTCATCACTCACGCAGGCTCCCCCATCAGGAATATCACCCTGCCTGCCCCATACTGCCCCCACCTGGGCATAGCCTCCCCACTGGGTCCTACATAAGCATGGAAGAGTCTGCTCAGGCCAATCTAGAAAGTGCTGACTGGGAGGTGAGCCTAGAGGACAAAAGGGAATGCAGGTGAGAATGCCACTGGAGATAGTGAGCAGTGAATGAGGGTATGAGAACAGGTGTGGATGCAGGTGAAAATATAAGTAAAGGTAAGGGTAAGTTTACGGACAGACATGTAGGTGGGTGGCCAGGTGAGGATGCAAAAAAATGCAGGTGGATGTAGTTGAGGATGCAGGTAAGAGAGAAGGTAAAAATTCAGATGAGAATGTGAGAAAAATTCAGGTGAGGATGCAGTAAGAAGGCCAGTAAGCAAGTAGGTGAGAACTCAGGTGAGGGGGCAGTGAGCTGCAGGTGAGGATGGTGAGGGCATAAGTGTACAGGCAAGAATGCAAATGAGATTCTTGGGAATTTCAAGTAAGGACTGAGCTGAGATGCAGGTGAGGCAGCTAGGGAACAGAGCTGTTGCTTTCCATCGCACAAAGACCTCCAGACTTTGGGAGATCACATGGAATACAACTGAAGCTTTATTGGGGTGTGTCCTGGCAGGGGGCTCAGTTGGGACAGCCAAAGACGATCATGTTCTCTCTGAAGCTGGCCAGGTCCCTGCACAGCTTCTTGTTCTCATCGTCTTGGCATTCGTCCGCTTCAGGCCACAGCTCTACCCAGGTGTCCTTTCTGATGATGTACTTGATGCTGGGGAGGAGGGACACACGGCAGGTCAGGAGGGGCCCTGGAAGGGTGGGTGGGGCGAGCACACACATGTGCAGGGGGGGCACTCACTTGGATTTCTCTCCCCACAGGTCTGAGGAGGGGCCCCATATGAGGTAGTGTTTCCCCTCCTGCATCTTCAGGGATGCTCTGCAGTTCACGTGGCTGATGAACCTGCGCTCCTGTTCAGGCTGTACCTTGTCGGTGCCTGGAGGATTACAAACACCTTTGTTCACTCTCTTGCACATACCCAGCCCAGTCATAACCATGGTTCCCCAGCAAGCATGGCCTCTAATAACACACACACTAGTCACCCACAACCATAGCCTGAAACACATGGACCTGTGGCCACTCACAGCCAGTCACACACACAACCAAGACCATACCTGCCATCACATAGTCACACCCACACAACCACAGCCACACACACCATCACTCACACACAATCACACTTGCACGTGTGTCTCCCCACCCCCTCCTCACCATAGTCCACTCCTGGCTCACAGGCCTTGACCACCCGGTCTTCTGGGGTGACCTGGTCATCTGACTGGTGCGTGAAACAGTACTCTGCGGGGTGGATGGACAGGGGACATGACCTAAGATCCACTACCCATCCAGGGCCCACCACCCATGGGTGTGGTCAGTCCTAGGCCCATCCCTCTTGGTATCCCCTGGGTGTGGGCTTTTGGGGCCCCTTGCATCACTGCCATGGAAGGTGTGTGTGTGAGAGGGTGGGGTATTAAGTGGGCATGGACTTCCACTTCCTGGCTCCTGTGTACCCACCCTCAGCACAGCCGCATATTTCATTGTGGCAGAGTTTGCTCAGCATTCCGTCTTCCTTCTCTGGGTGGTAGAACTGGGTACAAGTCTCATCTGTGGGCAGAGGGAGTGGGAGGGATCAGAGAACTAAAGCCTCCACCCAAGACCATGCCTGCGGGGCTCAGTTCCCAACTCCAGTCCCTCAGACCTGGAGATGCAAGGTCCTGAACCCTGGGACTCCCAGGTCCCCAATCACCAAGCCCTGGGACCCCCATCTTATAGAACCTTGGGACCCTCAGACCCCAGGCCTGAGGTTGGCTGCTCACCCAGGTTGTAATAGGAGTACACCTTGACTGCCCCTGGCTGGATGAGCCCCACATTAAAGAACTGGTGAACTTTGAAGGATACACAGTCCTCTTGATCATGTGAGATCTGGGAAAAGCAGGAGGTGAGTCAGTGTCGGGGAGTCCAGCATAAGGAGAAACAGGGGACCAAGGGGGATCTGTGTGGAGAGGATGGGTGGGTGAGAAGTGACAAAGATTAATGAGCAGGTCAAAAAATCTATTTTCTTTTTCTCCAAGGTTCATGGCCAGATTACACTTCTCAGCCTCAGTTTCCATTTGGTGTGACCATGAAATTGAATTCTGGCCAACAGACTGCTATCTGTGCCCCTAAAAACATCCCATGGTTATCAATACTTCACTGCATATTTGAAAGCTGCTAATATAGTAAATCTTAAAAGTTATCACCACACAACACGTTAATACTATGAGGTTGTACATGTGCTAACTAACCTTACTGTGGTCATCAATTTCCAATATACTTATATCCAATCATTGCATTGTATACCTTAAACTTACCCAATGTTATATGCCAATTATATCTCAATAAATCTGGGAAAATAAATGAGAAAGAAAAAAAGGAAGGAAGGAAGGAAGACAGACGTGTGTGTATATGTGATATACATGTATACTTGGAGGAAATTGCTAACAATTAATGAATCTGGTTAAAGGGTATATGGAACTTTTTATACTTCTCTACAATATCTCTGTAGGGTTGGGACTCCTTAAAAAATTAAAAGTACAAAAATGAAAATGAAAACAAATTTAAAACCCATCTCATGCACTATCAATCCTCTTTTCCTCTAGAAGAAATGGATCAAGAGAGGACTTTAAGACAAAGACCAATAGAGAAGGAAAAGGCCAGCCACATATGGGTCAAGGTCCCAATGGAAGCCTCACCTTGTTCAGGTAGATGATGAGGGTGTTCTTGTTGGAGAAGGCCTTGTTGTCCAACTCGAACTTTGAGATGTACCTGTCAGTGCCACTGCTCAGCTGGAGAAGGGAAGAGCTTGTGAAAATCCCTTCCTTCCCTCAGCCTCTGCCAGGCCCCAGGCTCCTTCCCACCATTCCTATCCTTTGAGCCCAGGATTTTCACACCTGCTTGAGGTCAGCAGTGTCAGGAGCAAAGCCAGTCATCATGGATATATCCAGGATGGACATAGTGGCATCGTGGTCTCCCAGGTACCTGGATGGGGCAGGGAGAGAGGGTTAGCCCTAGGGGTCAGTGCCTGGACAAGGGAATCTGATCAGTGAGTGAGGCTTCTGGTTCCCACACAGCAGCATAGAGGATGCCAGATCTTAGGAAACACTCCCCCAAGGGGAATAAAGGAAAGGTATGTAATGGTTAAGGCAGCTATATCCTCAGCCTCTGAAGCCCAACTACATGGGTTCACATCCCAGCTCTATGTGACATTGGATGAGTCACTTCACCTCTTCGGGCCCCAGTTCTTCTAGGAAACGAAGACAAGAGTACAGGCAGGTCTCACTTTGCATGATTCCATTATCACGGTCTAGTTCAATAACACCAGCCCCTCAGCGACACGGTCTAATTCCAGTACCACAATATATTAATGAGCAAACGCCTAAAGGACAAATCTAGTTGCCAGCTCTTCAGTCCATCCATCACAATGTAAACAAGTGAGCATTACAATCAATGATCAATCACATCACTTATTTCAAAGTCTGTCAGTGGTGGGTCACTGAGCACCCGTCATTCAAGCCACGTGTGTGATTGTGTTGCTTCCTTCTCTCTCAGTAAAAAACCATGTGAGATTTTACCAAAATGGATCATTGAAAGGGAATGGCCAAAAATGAAAGTGCAGCACAGAAATGAGAGTGGTAACACTGGTAGTGAAATTTCAGCAGCACCTAAACGGAGTCAGAGAAGAAACAGCAGATGGTGGAATGTGGACCTGCTGCCCTTGGAGAGACCATCATGGGGGCAGAGGCACTTAGTGAAGGCAGGGCGTCAACATAAATGAAGAAAGTGGTTGTGGCCAAAAATGATGTCCCAGAGGAGGTGACACTGGAAAACATTTCACGGTGAAGGAACTCTTAAATACCTTGTGACATTAAAAGCTCAGAGGATTACATGTAGGAAGTTGACCTAAACTTAGAAGGAACATGACACTTCACAGCATCATAGAACAGCTGCTTGCTCCATATCGTAAGTGCTACAGAGAAGAAAGGAGGCTCTGTTCAAACCACAGGGCTTTGGACAGTGATGGCGAACCTATGACACGCGTGTCAGAGGTGACACGCGAACTCATTTTTTTAGGTTGATTTTTCTTTGTTAAATGGCATTTAAATATATAAAATAAATATCAAAAATATAAGTCTTTGTTTTACTATGGTTGCAAATATCAAAAAATCTCTATATGTGACACGGAGTTAAGTTAGGGTTTTTCAAAATGCTGACACGCCAAGCTCAAAAGGTACGCCATCACTGACCTATACAGTAGTGGGAAGATAGACTTACTAAAGGGTTGCTCAGTAGAAAAGTCGGGTTAGAGCTGTGATGGCAATTTGAGATCCTAATAGAGGGAATGACATATGCAGAGATGATAAA
>NW_006287937.1:0-807 GCF_000327345.1 Myotis davidii | reverse complement strand
CCAGTGTGGCTCAACCAGGTCACAGTTCGATTCTTGGTCAGGGCACATGCTCTGGTGAGGGCTCCATCCCTAGTAGGGGATGTACAGGAGGCAACCAATCAATGATTCTAATTATTGATGTTCCTATCTCTCTCCTCCTCCCCCTTCCTCTCTGAAATCAATAAAAATTTAAAAAATAAAATAATGGAAAATTCCTGTAACAGTTGTAATCCCCTTTGTTGATTATCAACATCACTTTTCAGTCTCAGCTTATGTGGTCACGGCCATGCCATGCTGTCTACCTTCTGGAGGGTGCTCAGCACAGTACTAAGCACACAACACATTCCCAGAGAGTAGTAGGTACCTCGGATATTATTTACAGGAAGTCTTGCTAGAGACAGAGGGATGAGCGAGATGAACCCCAGTGACCCATCTCTTACCTGGTACAGATGTCGAGGTACATGCTGCGTGTGGCTTCCTGAGGCTTCTTCACTAGAAACACAGAAGACGGAAGGATGGAGGACTGGGTCCTGATTCAGGAGCAGGGCCTGTTTCCTGATTCAGGAGCAGGGCAGACACTAGAATGGCTGTGGGGGAAGGGAGACAGATAGGGTCTTTATTCCTTCTACCTTCAGGGGCTGGTCGCAGGTTAACCTTGAGACTGAACTTATTGCAAGAGGTTCTGTCTTTGATCTTGGCCTGGTACATTGTCACCACCTGGAGAGATGGGAGGGGAGATGAGGTGTCAGCAAACTTGACTTGGGAAGGTGATGAACAAAGCAGGTGTGGGCACCCGTCCTTACCAACAAGGTGCCTTGTCCTTTCCCT
>NW_006287936.1:0-504 GCF_000327345.1 Myotis davidii | reverse complement strand
AGTGGTTGGGTTGATGGATGCATGGGTGGGTGGATGGATGAATGTATGGATGAATAGATGGGTACATGGGTATATGGATGGATGGATGGATGGATGGGTGGATGGATGGATATATGAGTGGATGGATGGATGGATGGATGAGTGGGTGAGTGATGGATGGATAGATGGGTGTATGGATGGGTAGGTAGGTGGATGAGTGGATGGGTAGGTAGGTGGATGAATGTATGAATGAATGGGTATATGAATGGGAGGGGGTATGATTGATGGATAGATGTCTAATAAAATAACGATGACTAGAAAGATGAATGATGGATGAATAGATGGGTACATGGGTATATGGATGTATGGATGAATGATGGATGGATGGATAAATATATGGATGGATGGATGGAGGATGGATAAATGGATGGGTATATGGGTGGATGGATACATAGGGATTTTGGTGGATGGATAGATAGGGATGTTGGTGGGTAGATGGATGGATATATGGGTGGATGGATAGAT
>NW_006287935.1:81629-84521 GCF_000327345.1 Myotis davidii | reverse complement strand
CGGCCCTCTGGTCCAGTTTAAGAACCCAGTGTGACCCTCTAGTCAAAAAGAGGGCTAGGAGCTTGCGGGGCCGGGGGGCATGGCCAGCCTTAAAATGGCCATCAGCCCCTCACTCAGGCTGGCCAGGCACCCAAGTGGAACCCCACACCCTGAAGGGGGTGTGCCCCCCCCCTGAAAACGGCCCTCAGGCCCTCATACAGGCTGGCCAGACACCCCAGCAGGACCCCCACCCTGATTCGGGACAACCTCAAAATTTATTCCATTGGGATAACTACTTCTCAAAAAATTGAGCAACTGTATTCCAACAAACTGGTCAACCTAGAATAAATGGACATGTTCCTAGAAAAATATGACCTTCCAAAACTCAACCAGGAGGAATAAAAAAATCTGAATAGGCTGATAACTATGGAGGAAATTGAAGCAGTAATCAAAAAACTTCCAACAAACAAAAGCCCTGGACCAGATGGCTTCACAGGGGAGTTTTATGAAACATTAAAAGAAGAAATAAAACCCATCTTCCTCAGATTATTCCAAAAAATTCAAGAGGAAGGAACACTTCCAAGCTCTTTCTACGAATCCATCATTACCCTAATCCCAAAACCAGATAAAGACAATACAAACAGGTCATTATCCCTCATGAACATAGATGCCAAAATTTTCAACAAAATTCTAGCATATCAAATCCAGCATTACATTATAAAGATCATACACCATGACCAAGTGGGATTTATACCAGGGATGCAAGGATGGTACAATATCCACAAATCAATAAATGTGATACACCACATAAACAAATTGAGAGATCAAAACCATATAATCATATCCATTGATGCAGCAAAAGCATTTGACAAAAACCAACACCCTTTCTAGATAAAAACTCAACAAGGTGGGAATAGAAGGATCATAATAAGTTGGTAATTTTGTATGGCCTGCGAATGATGTTATAAATATCTAAATGGCCCTTGGCAGAAAAAAGGTTCCCCACCTGTGCCCTATAGGGATCAAATTCTCCAGGACATTTATGCTTAGACAAATATTAAAAGCCAATCCCACTCTGTATTAGCCATAATGGTGATATTCCTGTTGTAGTACATGAATGAGATACTTATTAGAGGAGACTTACCTTATAAGAAAGAATGAAAAACTCTCTCATTGTCACTGGGTCTTTGCTACATTGCACAGCCAAGTTCCAAGCTGAAAGTTAATATGAGATAATATAGTTATGAAAATGAACTGCTTAATATGTACCATTATAATCTCTACTAGTGGCCTGCTGCACGGATTTGTGAACATTGGAAGGAAATTAGAAGAGATATTTTAATATCACTATTCACTATTTATAATAGAAATATCAGCGATGAAAGAAAATTAGTAAAATCTATATGAAAATAATATATAAATTGATTAATAAACAATAACATGATATAACAACAACACTGATAAAAACAATGACTGATAAATTGATTAAACTTATTCTAATATCTCCTTGTATACCACATTAAGAGTAAAAGCACGTTCAGAGTGCTTGACTAATTTCCCTTGAAGTATATACAATATTAACTTTAATGCCACATGCTATTCGAACTCAAGAGAAAGCAACATATAACTGACCATGTCCCAAAACGGGTTCAGAAAGGAATATTCCTACTCTGTCTACAGTTTGTCCTTGTGATTTATTAATAGTCATTGCAAATACTGGCATCATGGGAAATTGTCTTCAAATTAATTTAAATGGGAGAGTAGTGTCAGATGGGGACAAATCAATTCTTGGAATCAGAACAACCTCTCCTTCCACAGATCCTGTTAATACTTCAGCTTGATTATGTTAGGTCGCAATCTTTTGATAATAAATCTAGTACCATTACAAAGACCCCATTTACTATTAAGATTTCTCAGTAGCATGATGGTTGCACCTACTTTCAATTTTAATTTATTCCCAAAGGAGTGATTCTATTAAGAAATTCGATGGGAAAATTTTCCTTTTTGGCATCATCCGTTGAATAGATGGAATTATCTCTCAAATAGGTGTGAACATCACCATCGGGTATATCCAAAATTTCTTCATTTAATTTATGAATGTGCTCATTTTTAGGACACAGAATTGCACGTTTAGATATATTTTTAATATTATCTATAGATATACTATTTCCAAAGGTAGTTTCAATAATAGATCCATTACAAATCATTTCATGAGGGATTTCAAAAATATCCATTCCTAAATGAAAACTGCTATTAAGTTTGCCATCTCCAAGTTTTACTAACCATTTGCTATAAGCAGAATCCTCTGATTTCATATTTGTTTTAAGAGACAACTATCTGAAACATCCCCAAACACTACAGTACTTTAAACTCATTTGTACTATGGCCGATCACATAACATGCGGCACAACACTGAGACGTTGTCGAAAATCCCCTCCGAGAAAAACTTTATGTGTATTGTGCATGTGCGAGGCAATGCTTATTATTAAACTAGAGGCCTGGTACACAAATTCATGCACAGGTGAGGTCCAGCCAGCATGCCCCGATTGGGGCTGATAGAGGCTGGCCAGCCTGGGGGAGATGATTCAGGAGGTTGGCCTGCTGGGCCTGCCCTTGATGGGGTGTGGGGGGCTGATTGGGGGCCAAGCCAGTCAGGGGGAGGACCGGTGGGAGGTTGGCCAGCCAGCCCCAGGCCCATCAAGCTGGTTGGCTGGCTGCAGTGCGTGTTATAGTGAACAGTTGTTCTGGTCATTCCAGTCACTTGACTTTTATATATATATACTAGAGGCCCAGTGTACAAAAATTTGTGCACTTGGGGGGGTCCCTCAGCCTGGCCTATGCCTTCTTGCAGTATGGGACCCCTCGGAGGATATCCACCTGCTGGCTTAGGCCCGTTCCCTGGGGATCGGGCCC
>NW_006287935.1:77937-80564 GCF_000327345.1 Myotis davidii | reverse complement strand
GCCTGCCTGCGTGATTGCCCCTAATCGTTTCTGCTTGTCAACATGATAGCCCCCTAACCACTTCCCTGCCGGCCTGATTGAATCCCAACTGCCCTCGCCTGCAGGCCTAGTCACTCCCAACTGCCCTCCCCTGCTGGCCATCGTGTGACAATGTGGGGGTGGCCATCTTGTGATGTGAGGGCGTGAGGGTTAATTTGCATATTACCTCTTTATTATATAGGCTAGATTGCCAGTGCGTAGCATATGTACCAGCCAGTTGGTCTGTCGAACAGATGGTCAGTCAGTCACTTAGCCTTTACATATATATATATATATATGAATATATATATATATATGAATATATATATATGTATGTATATATATATGTACCTACATTTTAATATTAATATACTAATGAGAGGTTTCTCAGGGTTAAAAAAGCTAACTTTAGTTTTTAGATAAGTTTTCTCCAGGTAAATTTAGAGACTTCAATTCTAGGCCAATGACCAATTGAGGTAGAGCGAATTTTAAAAAGTCCAAAATACTAGGATATATACAATAAATTCTTAGCACAAATCCACCTGAAAAATGAGGATTACCAATGAGCTCGCCAATTGGCATTGGTGAAAATAATTTAAAATTTAGCAAAGGACATGGTACACTAGAAGCAAGGGTTGAACTGTGGGAAAGATTTGTATCTTCCATTGAGCAGTCGAAGCCCCCATTAGGTAACATTCAGCATGACTTTACCTTGGAATGTCAAAATTAAAATTCAGTAAATGAAGTATTGGAAAGTAACTTTTCAAACTTTCAAAAAATGAAAGTCATTAAACCTTCCTATAATTTAAATGTTTATTTTCCATTATTTGCATAGTTTCTTAGAAACTAGACTGCTGTATTTATTCCCTTTTCTCCTAGATTAGAGCCCCAGAAAATGTCATAAAGCAGAAAAAGGACCATGTAGAATCAGTCCACTTTGTGATATTGCTGCTTAATTGCTCTTGTTTATTTATCACTGTAGTAACTGCTTCCACAACATTCATAATTGTACAGCTTGATGAATATTCACAAAGCGAATATATATTCATGTAACTAATAGAGATAAAGAACGATCTGGATCATTACCAGAAGCCAAGCCACCAACCCTCTTCAAAGTCCAACCCCTTCAAGGATAACCACTATCCTGAGTTCTAACACCATAAATTAGTTCTGCCTGTTGTCATTTTTTTAAATCATATATAAATGGAATCATACAATATGTACTCAATATCTGGCTTCTTTTGCTCAACATTATGTTTGTAAGATTCATCTATATTGTTGAATATGGTTTACTTTGATGAATCATATTTAGAGAATAATTGGGCATTCTAGACCAAGTTTAGGAGCATAACCTTGGGGATCTGCAGTTACAATTCATCATTTTATTTTTAGAACCATTTCTATAGAAAAGGAAGAAAACTAATATTTATTGAGTACCTACTATGTTCCAGGTACATATACTTTCATTTACAACCCTTAATAATCTTATGAAGTATATATAATTGTTCTCATTTTATAAATAATTAACCTGAGATAAAGCAAGTTATCCTTGTACCCATAGATTCAAATGAAGAGCTAAAATTTGAATCTACATCTGTTGATTCTACCACTCCATAATATTTCCCATAGTCACAGAATTTTCTTTTACCCATTTTCCTAAACCAGTGAGCTTCATTAATCCTTGAGTCTGAAGTCGAGTCTTCTCCAACAAAAAATTGAGGAAATTTCAGGAGGGCTGCATCAAATAGGGAAATTTGATATTAATTAAGGTCTTTTACTCTAGCAAAGTTGTCAATCCAGTTTTAAAAACAGACGAATAGGAGTTTGAATTTACAAAAGTTGTGTGTGTGTGTGTGAGTGTGTGTGCACATGGGTGCATATCAAAAGTAATTAAAATGATGAAAAGCATTACCAAGCTCCAAGAAGCAAGCTGTTAACTCAAACTTTGAGGAACAAACATGTCTTTGGAGAGATTTATAAAATAAATTAATGCAATCATTCACAACCTGAGGTAGAAATATATGATTTACATGTAAGGAAATAAAGAATCAGAACAATCATTAAAAATACTGCAATGGAGATTGAGAACTGGAAGAGTATCGATAGGCTGGCATAATATTTATTGAGTTCCCACAGCAAGCACTTTTTAGAACCAGAACATGATGTCACCAGAAAGCATTTACTACATACACCCATGTCCTTCTGAGTGAAAAGGTTGCCAACCAGCAAAGTTATTCTTTTTTGAAAAGCTTTGGTTTCTAAACCACTTTGCTATATTTAACACCTGTTGTTAGGTACTTGAAGTATAACATTGAACTACTGCAATAAATAGAATAGAATTTCTAAGATGTGGAGCTTTTGGTGTGTTTTGGATATAAGGAAATAGGTATGTGAGCAGTAGACATGGGAAGACCTGTTAGGCCAAAGGGAGATACCACACAAGAAAGCATGAAGTTGGGATAGCTTGAATGAAGGGAACAGAGAGGAATTATTAGTAGATAGATGGATAGCTTCAAAATAACAGTAAACAATTGGAATTTGATTCAGAGGACATGAAAACAAGCAGGGTTCAGAACATTATTTGTCTTGATCCCTCTTCACTTTTTCAA
>NW_006287935.1:73880-77908 GCF_000327345.1 Myotis davidii | reverse complement strand
AGAGGGAAGAAGGGAGAGAAGGGAGGAAATGTTTTTAAAACAAATTGGGATAGAAACAGAGCTGAAATCACATTTGCATATGGAAGCTAGGGATGATAAACTTCTCTCTGCTTGTGAATAAAGAATCCAAGGTAGACTGCTGTGACAAATGTTAACAAAAGCAAATGTTAACTCAACATGAAGTTTTAGTCAGTGTGCTCAAGGTAAATGGAAAATTTAATAGAGGATAAGGGCAAGAAGGCCTGAAAATGACCAAGGAGATATTTACCTGTATTCAAGCAAGTCAAAAGTCTATCCATTTCTTTCTTTCTAAAAAACAAAGAAAAGAATATTTTCCTACTATAGAAAAGTAACACAACGAGACCCTATTTGTGCCTGAGAGCTGTGCAAAACTGCAAAATTGGGAAGTTTGTTGTTCAAGGATCCAACATGCCATTTCAACACTATTTTTCCCCACTATAGGATCCCATTCCTCATCCCTAGTGCACTCATATTTTTCTCTCTTCCTCTTCCACACCTACACTCAACAAAGGATTTCAATGACTGATAAGGTTTTTATATTACAGGGCCATAGAATTTGAGAGTAGGTAGTAATCTCTCTGATTTTCAAGGTTATTTTTTGTTTGAAGAGGAGAAATTAAAACCCTTGTTTCAAATAAAATTTTATAGAAGTCTAATATACAAGAAAAGATAAAAGTGTAGCTGCTCTGGTTGAACCAGTGGTGGATGGAGGCTTAGAACCTCACCTTCCTGAAAGTCCCCGAGTCAGTGCCACAGAATTTCCAGGGTTCTGAGGAATATAGTTTAAAAAACACTTATCCTGTTCAGAGAAAAAAGATCTGGAAATGGGGAGATGATGTGTCCAAGGTCATAAAAATAATGACAATGTCAAGACTACTACCCATGTCTCTTCACCCTTTGTCAAGCTTCTTTAAGGGATATACACATTTTAATAGAGGAAATCATTGCTTTACTTAAACATAGGAATGAATATGAAAGTATTGGCAAACTCAAGTAAGGAAGGTAATAGGAATAGGGTAGAGCATATTATCAGACTGGCTATATCAGGAGAAGGTCTAGTATTATATCATAAACTAGAGGCCCAGTGCACAAAAATTTGTGCACTCGGGGGGCATCCCTCAGCTCAGCCTGTCCCCTCTAACAGTCTGGGAGCCCTCACAGGGTGTCCTACTGATGTCCCTGTGGGGAGCCGGCCTAAGCCGCAGTCTAGCCTCCCTCTGTGGAAGGCAACTGGCCGATCAGGTATATAGATACTTTCTGAAGGCAGCACAGACTCCTTCCTTATTTCTTTCCTCTGTGTTTGGAGAATAGGGACTAAAAGGTGGACACAGAACTGTGGTCAGGCCTGGGGCTCTTGTAGGAGGCAGAAAGAAGGAGAGGGCTGGGGAAAGTCTAGACACGGTTTTCTTCAATTGTCCTCCCTTTCTCTGGGCCCCTCACTCTGTTCTTTCCTTGTCATGGTGGATGCTTGGGCCTTGGACTGACAGGAGCCCAGCAACGGTGGAGTTCAGCCCCCTCACTTCTCAGCTGAACATACTTTTCCACCTTACACTCCAAGTGGAGCTGTTTTCAAGTGGCTAAAGTGCTGGCAATTCATGCTTCCCGGCCCTTCCCCTTGCAGGTTTCCTCCTTGGGTCAGTTGCAAACTTCACCAAGACACTGAAGCAACTCTGCCCTGGTAGTTCTACACTGGCCCCTGCCCGGGCCCGGCCAGGCACTCTTCCTTGAGGTCTCTGGGTCCACAGTCTGAGCTCAGGGAGGTCACCCAGGGCCTGTTCCCCCAAACAGGTGGGGCAGGGGGGCTAGCTTGAAGAGCTGGAGGAAGATGGCAGAGTAAGAGTTGGTATGAACCAGCACCTGCTTAGCCAGACTTCCTAAGCTCCCCACCGGGCCCAGGCTGGGCCCCTTCCCCACACCAGGAGGATCCCAGCTGAGGTTCCCTTCCTGCACCCAGTGCTCTCCTCCCTGTTCTACCACTGGGGGAAGGGAGCAGCTCACCTGCTCTGGACCCTGCGAACCTGGCAGGCTGAGGCATAGGCAGTGCAGCCTAGGGTGCTGGTGGCTGAGAGCCTTCTCCCCTACCTGAAGCATGGTGCGGAGTTGCAGCAGCTCACAGCCACTGAAGCCAGACTCGGCTTGGCCGGCCACCCCCTCCGCCAGAGAGTTGCACATGCCCCACGGGCCTCATGGCCCTCATGAATCCCCGTGGTCTGGCCATCCCATCCCATCCCAGGAAGTGGCCATCCTGATTGCCATGGCTCACTCCCCAGTGCAGTTGGGCCTGCCCTACAAGCATGTAGGGAGGAGCTGGCCTCTGAGGGGAAGGAGGAGGGATGCTGGCCAGGGAAGAAGTGGGGAACTTGGCGGTGTAGACACAGCCCCCCCCCCTGCCCAACCTCATGCCGGCCCCTTGTGCTGCATTCCCGAACCCCTGGGTGCCCCTGCCCAGCACTGTGCTCTGGGGCCCGGGGTGGGGGTAAGGGACCTGGAGCTGCGACCTGAAGGCAGCCCTTTCTGGCTTGGAATAGCAGTGGTCAATCAGGGAGGGATGTGGGGTGCCAAATTCCACCTCTCTCTCTTCTTCTTCTTTTTTTTAAAATGAGGATTAATTTTTTTTTTTAATTTTTGAAGGGAGACTTACTCATCCACATATACATGTGCGCAACTAGCCGAACTATGTGTCAATGCAATGCCTTTTAAAAAATATATCTCTACTAGAGACCTGGCGCATGAATTCATGCACAGGTGGGGTTCCTTGGCCTGGCCACCAATCAGGGCTGATCGGGGCCATCTTGCCTTGTTCCAATTGGGGCAGGCCAGCTGGGGGTTGGGACCACAGGAAATTGGCTAGGCATGGGAGGTTGGCTGTGGAAGCACACTGACCACCAGGAGGCAGCTCCTGCATTAAGCATCTGCCCCCTGGTGGTCAATGCATGTCATAGCGACAGGTCATTTGGTTGACCGGTCGTAACGGTCACTTAGGCTTTTATATATATAGATTGATTTCAGAGAGGAAGGAATAGGGAGAGAGAGACAGAAACATCAATGATGAGAGACAATCATTGACCAGATGTTTTGCATGCCCCCCCACCAAGGATCAAGCCCGCAACCTGGACATATGCCCTTGATGGGAATTGAACCTGGGACCCTTCAGTCTGCTGGCCAACACTCTATCCACTGAGCCAAATCAGCTAGGGCTGCAATGCCTTTTTAAAAAATCTAAGTCAGTCTCTCTCTCTTCTTTTTCTCTCTCTCTCTTTCTCAGAGGGCCCCATGTCCCCAGCGGGAGGGAGGGGCTCAGGCCTTGCTCACCATTGTATTTCTGCCCGCTCTGTTGCTGCTGATGAGGCATCGGAGGCTGCTGACCTGGCCCAGGCCTCTGGCCAGCCTCCTGTGCCTCGACCCCAAGCAGCAGCGGAGCTTTCAGCAGCAGTAGCCAGTGCGCCAAGCACCTGGAGCCAGCTGGGGGGCGGCGGTGGTGGTGGCCAGAGTCACAGCTCCCCTCTGCCACCAGCCCAGCTGGGAGCGCCAAGGCACAAAGTTCCCAGCTCCTGGCACTGGTGGCCGGGGACTTCTTAGGTGCCTCCTCCTCCCCACTGCCCACGCTTCATGAATTGCAAATTTCCTTTCCGCGGCCGCAGCGACTGCAGGATGCAGAGCGGGAGACAGGGGAGTGCGGTTCGGCTCGACAGAGGGCACCGGCACAGAGATCTCCCCGGTGGCAGGGGGATCCGCAGCCTGCTGGGGAGATCTCCTCCATGCTGGTGACCTCCGTAAAGCCCGAGCCCCAGCCACGCTGGCCCGCTCCCGTCTCCTGCTCTGCGTCCTGCAGCCATGGCCTCTTCGAAAACTTGCAATTCCTGAAGCGCGGACAGCGGGGAGAGCCCGGGTAGCCTCAGTGCTCCAGGGTCGCATCCCGCCTTCCGGGCCCTGGGCTGGCTGGATCCCGCTGGCGGGCGGGGCTCATGCTAAGGCAAGTGATGCCTCCCATCCCCCGCCCGCCCCCC
>NW_006287935.1:68173-73670 GCF_000327345.1 Myotis davidii | reverse complement strand
ACGGGAGTGGGCCCCCTGTCTCCGGTGGGTGGGCGAGGGCTCTGGCGGGCGATCAGCACTGCTTGCCTTGGTCCCAGCCCCCGCCCCTGGATTGCACACGGGAGCGGCCCCCTGTCTCCCTGTCTCCGGTGGGCAATGGCGGGGCTCATGCTAAGGCAAGTGATGCCTCCCATCCCCCGCCCGCCCCCCGATCGCACACAGGAGTGGGCCCCCTGTCTCCGGTGGCAGGTGAGGGCTTCAGCGGGTCGATCAGCACCGCTTGCCTTGGCCCCAGCCCCCACCCCCAGATTGCACACGGGAGTGGGCCCCCTGTCTCCGGTGGCAGGTGAGGGCTTCAGCGGGTCGATCAGCACCGCTTGCCTTGGCCCCAGCCCCCACCCCCAGATTGCACACGGGAGTGGGCCACCTGTCTCTGGTGGGCAGGCGAGGGCAATCAGCACTGCATGCCTTTGCCCCAGCCCCCGCCTGCCTCTGGATCACACACGGGAGTGGGCCCCCTGTCTCCGGTGGGTGGGCGAGGGCTCTGGCGGGCGATCAGCACTGCTTGCCTTGGTCCCAGCCCCCGCCCCTGGATTGCACACGGGAGCGGCCCCCTGTCTCCCTGTCTCCGGTGGGCAATGGGCGGGCGAGGGCTCTGGCCAGGCGATCTGCACCGCTTGTTTTGGCCCCAGCCCATGCCCGTCCCCGGATAGCACATGGGAGTGGGCTCCCTGTCTCCGGTGGGCAGGCGAGGGCTCCAGGGAGGCAATCCGCATCGCTTGCCTTAGCCCCCTGTTGGACACGGAGGCCTGGATGGTGGCTTGAGCAGTCCCACCCTGCCTTCAGTATGCAAATTAGCCACCATCTTTGTTGGCAGTTAACTGCCATCTTAGTTGGCAGTTAATTTGCATATCACCCTGATTAGCCAATGAAAAGTGTAGCGGAGGCATGGTTAATTACCCTTTTTGTCTTTTATTAGATTAGATACTGTGCTTTGAGAAAAGTAGCAGCTTTCTCAGGGATAAATATCAGAATTCTAGTTTATATAAAGTAACTTCTTTTTTTTTTTTAATTTTTTTAATGGATTTTTTACAGAGAGGAAGGAAGAGGGATAGAGAGTTAGAAACATCGATGAGAGAGAAACATCGATCAGTTGTCTCCTGCACACCTCCCACTAGGGATGTGCCCGCAACCCAGGTACATGCCCTTGACCGGAATCTAACCCGGGACCCTTCAGTCCGCAGACCGACGCTCTATCCACTGAGCCAAACCGGTTAGGGCTATATAAAGTAACTTCTTACAGTAAATTTTATTAATTTGAATTTAAGCTGAGCTAAAGTTACCTTCTTCCCTATTTAATTCAGTGACTATATAAAATAATCTAGGAACTGTCCATTAATGAAAATAAATGATACAAATGATGAGGATGTGAAAAGGGGATATATGGTTTATTTAAGAGACAAAGTGCTTTTATAATTTTAGCACACAAATTTATTAATACTTAGGTAGATACTGCTAATTAAAAAAACCCATAGGATTGTTAGATGAGAAAGGAACTTTAGTAATTATCCAGTCTAGTTTAATTTAACAGGTGAAGAAAATAAAGCATAGAAAAGTTAAATAAGTTGTTATTGCCTAAAGTCAACCAGAAGTTAGTGAAATAGTTGAAACTAGAATTCCATTCTGTCTCTTGCCACTGAATTAGGCTTTTTAAAAAAGTCCAATCAATTTGTTAAATCAAGTCCTGATCTCTACCTGAAAACACTGCTAGCAAATGTTCTTTATTACTATATTTACTTGAAAACAATAAGTGTAGCCCTGAACTGTGTTCTCAGTGGTTAGAGTGCCAGTCTCGGGTTCAATTCCCAGTCAAGGGCACATACCTACTTTGCAGGTTCAAGCCCATCGGGATGCATGCAGGAAGCAACCAATCAATGTGTCTCTCTCACATATATATTTCCCTCTCTCTCCATTTCCCTTTCTCTCTCTAAAAATCAATGGAAAAAAATATCCTCAGTGAGGATTAACACACACACACACAAAAAGGGAAACAATAAGGGTATAAAGTATTCTTTAATCTAAGTAGGTTTTAATGAGTGGGGTTTGACTGTTATGTCACAATTACATGGGCTATGAAGCACTTGTAAGTTTAGTGATAAAAATCTTCTTTTAAAGAACAGCTATTCAATCATTTAAATAAATCGAGTCACTATTATGTGTCAAATACTATCTGAGGTTTCAGAGAATCAAGGAGCTCTTACAATCTAGTAACTATCAAAGTTTACTCAGTTTCCTTTTTTATTTTTTAACATTTTTATTGAATTTACTTGGGTGACATTCTTTAATAAAATTATATGTTTCAGGTATATCATTTTATAATACACCATCTGTATATTGTACTGTGTGTTCACCACCCCATGTCAAGTCTCCTTCCATCACCATTTATCCCGCCTATACCCTCTTCTATCTCCCCTCACAGCCCTTTCCCTTGGGTAATCACCATACCATTGTCTGTGCCTATGAGATTTTTTAATCCCTTCACCTTTTTCACCCAGCCCCCCAACCCACTACTCTTCTAATAGCTGTCAGTCTGTTCTGTGTATATATGAGTGTTTCTATTTTATTTGTTTCTTTTGTTCATTTAACCTTTTATTGTAGAACATTTCAAAGATGTTTATATGTTAACAGGTAAGTGAATCCCCATGTATCCATCACTCAGCTTCAATAATTATGAACTCATCATCAGTCAATTCAATGATACCCTCCATCAACTCCTTCCCCTACCATATTATTCAGAAGCAAATTCCAGATATCACATAATTTCATCCATAAATATTTTAGGATGTGTCTAAAAAAGACAAGGATTCTTTTAAGAAACATAACCACACTACCATTATGTTCCTTAAAATTAATAAGTTCTTTATATCATCAAGTGTTTGGTCAATAATCAAATTTTCAATGATCTCAGTATATTTTTTTGTGATTTGAGTTCCCTACTCATGGATTCATAGAGCCTGTACCAGTAAAGAGGCAAAACTTATATGTGCTTGGGTAAAATTTGTACTATGATAAAAAGTTGTCATCAATCCAATATTATCTCAGTCACAGATATATCTCAAACAATATAGCTGAAAAAATATATTGTCTCCAGGTACAAATATATAAAGAAAAAGTTAAGTAGAGATACACAAAAAGCGGAATTTTGTATGAGTAGAGAATGTAGACATGGGAATATTTCTCTGAAAGGTATCACTAATCAAAGCCTTAAATAGAGTTTTCTTTCAAATCATTAGGAGGTAGTGAATTTTGTAAATGAAAAATATTGGTGACCCAATTTTTCCACAAACTGTTAAGTTTTTGATATCTTATGCCATAGAAACTATGAGCAGAAAGATATGTGAATACTGAGCTGAGCTGATACAGAATCAGAATCAACAAGCCAACCAGGTTTATGTTTCTGTGGGAAAGTAAGGGATATGTCTATATATAAGTGTCCTGTAAAGAAAGAAGGAAACAGATGCAATATCATAACGAAATCATAGCTAACATTGTTGAGGGTTTAGTAAGTGCCTGGCAGTCTTCTTCTAAGTGTTTTACATGTATTTACCCATCCAGTTATCACAGCAACCTCATAAAGTAGGTACTATTATTATTCCCATTGTACATATGGGGAAACAGAAGCTCAGGTCATACATCTATAAGTGGCAGAGCTAGGAGATAAAGCCAGGAAGACTGGCCCCAGAAGCTTATATTGATCTTACCCACTGTACTATACTTCTCTCAATATAAGGTTTATATTGAAAACTACTATAATTATTCTAATGGTGAATATATCATTTCTGTTGAAATAACTTACTTGTTTTCAGATTCTGGCATTTCAGAAACTTTCGGAACAAGAAGACGAAACAAACACCTGTATGATAAACATAAAAAGTGATGCTTAGGAAGAAACATGAAAAAGAATAAATACCAAGTTATTAGCCTTGATTACCCCAGGAGGCAGAAGTGAGAAAAGAGAGGGTAAGGAGGAGATTAATTCTTTTTTATTTATAGATCTTTGTATTGTTTTAATGGTTGTAATGAAAACATACCAATTTGTAATTTTGGAAGAGTAATTTAAATAAAAAATTTTGAAAAGTGATGCTTATGAAAAATTCTTAAATACTTCCACAGTTTATAGAATTACGTGAAATCATCTTCTAGAACATTAAGTATGGTATACAAGTCTTTATATTTTTCTTCCTATTAAGGAACCTGGAAGTGGCCATTGGGTTCCACATAAATTAGAATGACTATTCTCTGAAGGGATCTGGTAGTATAATGACAAACCAACAAAATAAGGTCAATTTGTAAAGTTTCAAACCCTAATTTTTTAAAAAAATACCATCTATCCTGAATGATTTCAGATATTTATCTGCCTTAAGGCATATAGGTATCTCAAGACTCCTTCTGATACTTTTATTTCTGTGATTCCTTTTCCTTTTGGAAGTGTGGCCTCAGGCAGAGTTGCCCAACAGGAGAACCACTATAGAACCCTTTTGGTTTTAGATTTTTCCCACTGACATACTCTCAGTCACATCATTAGGAGTTACCATGTCCTAACCTCAATTTCCTCTGCCTCACTATTGTATGTAAAAGTTCCCTTTTGATAAACCATTTTTTCATCATAAAAAGAGAGAAGGGGGAAAATCAGGTTCAACTGATATCTTTTTTTTTTTTTTTACTTTAACATCCCTATCAAATATCCAATGGCACTTTATACAGAAATAGAAAACAAATCCTAAAATTTTTATGGAACCACAAAAGATCCTGAATAGCCAAAGCAATCTTGAGAAAGAGCAAAGCTAAAGGGCTCACACATCCTGACTTCAAATTATACTACGAAGTTATAGTAATCAAAACAGTATGGTACTGGCATAAAAATAGTCATATATAACAATGTAATAAAATAGGGAGCCCAGAAATAAGCCCATGTATATACAATCAAGTAATACTGGTTAAGGGAGCAAAGAATACAAAATAGAGAAAAGAGGTTTTTCAGTAAATGATGTTGGGAAAACTGGGTATTCATATGCAAAAGAATGAAACTGAACCCCACATCTGGTATTACTTATAAAAAATTAACCTGAAATGAATTAAAGACTTAAATATAAGACCTGAAACCACAAAATCTTAGAAGATATCACAGGTAAAGAGTTCCTTGACAATGATTTTTATATATGACACCCAAAGCATAAACAACAAAAGCAAAAATAAATAAGTGGGACTTCTTCAAACTAAAAAGCTTCTGTACAGCAAAAAAGGAGAAAAAAAAACTATCAACAAAATGAAAAGCTTCACCAGTGTTGCTCAGTGGTTGAGCATCAACTTATGAACAAGGAGGTCAGGGTTTGATTCCCGGTCAGGGCACATGCCTGGGTTGTGGGCTCTTTCCCCAGTGGGGTGTGTGCAGGAGGCAGCCAGTCAATGATTCTCTCTCATCATAGATGTTTCTCTCTCCCTCTCATTTCCTCTCTGA
>NW_006287935.1:65271-66119 GCF_000327345.1 Myotis davidii | reverse complement strand
CGCAGGCCAGGCTGAGGGCCCCCCCCCTCCCCCCTGAGTGCACAAATTTTTGTGCACCGGGCCTCTAGTATATGATATAAAAAGCCAGGGGCCATCACAACTGAAACAACCAGACAGACAACCAAACAGCAGGCTGCGTGGGGTGACCAGGCCAGCAGAGGGGGGTGCATTTGTGGGTGACCAGGCCAGCAGGGGGAAGTTGGGGATGACCAGGCCAGCAGGGGTGTTAGTGAGGGATGACCAAATGACTGAACAGCAGGCTGCGTGGTGCGACAAAGCCAGCAGTGTGGAGTTCAGTTGTGGCTGATCAGGTCAGCAAGGGGGCAGTTAGGGGCAACCAGGCCAGCAAAGGGTAGCTGCTGGGGATGACCAGGCTGGCAGGGGGTTAGCAAGGGGAAATTAGGCAGGTAGGCAAGTGAGCAGTTAGAAACCAGCAGTACCAGATTGTGAGAGGGATGTCCCAGATTGGAGAGGGTGCAGGCTGGGCTGAGGGCACCCTCTTGTGCACGAATTTCATGCACCAGGCCTCTAATATATCTGATAAGGAGTTAAAATTCAAAATATATAAGAAACTCATTTGACTCAATACCAAAACAAACAAAAAACCCAACCAATCTGTTTTGAAAGTGGGCAAAGGACCTGAATATTTTTCCAAAGAAGACATACAGATAACCAATAGTTACGTGAAAAGATGCTCAACATCACTAATAATCAGAGAAATGCAAATCAAAACCACAACGAGATATCACCTCAAACCTATTACACTGGCTATCATAAAAAAGACAATAGATAAGGTGTTTGTGGGGATGTGGAGAAAAGGGCACCCTTGTACACTGTTAGTGGGATTA
>NW_006287935.1:60331-63803 GCF_000327345.1 Myotis davidii | reverse complement strand
CCAAAACAAACAAAAAACCCAACCAATCTGTTTTGAAAGTGGGCAAAGGACCTGAATATTTTTCCAAAGAAGACATACAGATAACCAATAGTTACGTGAAAAGATGCTCAACATCACTAATAATCAGAGAAATGCAAATCAAAACCACAACGAGATATCACCTCAAACCTATTACACTGGCTATCATAAAAAAGACAATAGATAAGGTGTTTGTGGGGATGTGGAGAAAAGGGAACCCTTGTATACTGTTAGTGGGATTATAAATTGGTAAAGCCACTATGGAAAAACAGTTAAAGAGGTTCCTCAAAAGTAAAAAATATAACTAACATGTGATCCAGAAAACCCACTTCTGGGTATATACCCAAAGGAAAGAAAATTGCTACCTCAAAGAAATATCTGCACTCCCATGTTCACTATAGCATTCTTCACAATAGTCAAGATATGAAAACAATCTAAGTGTCTGCATGAATGAATAAAGCAAAATGGTATGCACATACAGAGACACACATTTCACAATGGACTATCATTCAGCCATATTAAAGAAAAAAATCCTGACTTTTTAAACAATATGGATGGACATTATGCTAAGTAAAATTAGTCAGGCAGGGAAAGACAAATACTCTTATTATCACACTTACATGAGGGATGTGAAAAAAAAGCGCCAAATAAATAAAAACTGAGTATAATGGTGGTTGCCAGGGACTGAGGAGGGAAATGGGGATATGTTGGTAAAGGCTACAAACTTCCACTTATAGGATGAATAAGTTCTAGGGAACTAATGTACAGCACAGTGACTATAGTTAACAATAATGTATGCTATATTTGAAAGTTGCCAAGAGAGTAAATCTTAAATGTTCTCACCACGCACACAAAAATATTGCAGTTTTCTGAGGGGATGAACGTGTTAACTAACCTTATTGTACTAACCATTTCACAATATACACATGTATCAAATCATAAGGTTGCATACCTTAAACTTACACATTGTGATTTGTCAATTATATCTCAACTAGAGGCCCAGTGCACGAATTCAAGCATGGGTAGGGTCCCTCGGCCTGCCCGGCAATGGAGGCTGTCTTGTCCAGTTCCCATTGGGGCCAATTGGGGCCGGCCAGCAGGAGGGAGAGACCATGGGAGGTTGGCTGGCCATGGGAAGTTGGCTGTGGGAGCACACTGACCACCAGGGAGCAGCTCCTGCATTGAGCGTCTACCCCTGGTGGTCAGTGCACATCATAGCGACCGGTCGACTGGTCATTCGGTTGTTCAGTCATTCAGTCACTTAGGCTTTTATATATATAGATAAAGCTGGAAACAATTTTAAGTACAAAACAGCTGTATAGTAGGCACTGACACAGCCTGACCCCATCAGCACTATTTCAGCAAAGTTTATAGACCAAGAGTAAGATTAACAGAGGAAATCCTTTCCAAACCATAGGATATGGACTACTTACTTTAAAGCTGTAAAGATTTGTTCTGGGTCTTCTGAATATTGAGCTAAATATTCTAAAGCTTTTTCTCCCGCAATTTGTTGTCCATTCTAAAAAGGATAAATATGTTAAATTACATCTCAAAGTAATATTTAAAAATGTTATCTATATACCTGTCCATTAAGGACAAGAAAATAATCTAAATTTGTTCATGTTGTATTCTCAAAAGAGCTACTTTGCAAGATGGTAGAATGAAGATACAACTCATTGATGAAAACAGAATAGGTTCATATTGGCCTGAGAAATCCACTCCTCCTTATCCAGCAACACTAATAACATTGCCAACCTTGAATCCATTAGGATTAATCTTATTATGCTCTTTATTCCTGTTTTTTTTTTTTTTTTTAACAGTAACCAAAGAACCCAAAACTCTCAGGTCATGCTCGTTTTTTAGTATCCTGATCTCCATAAGGCTTTGTAAATTCCTTATTTTGCCTTCTGTTTTTCATTTGTCCCTAATTCCTTCAATCCTTCCACTATATTCTCTGAAATTCAGTCCATTATTTACAACTTTTTCATATTCTCAGTCAAGGATGGGACTAGGGCAGGGGTGGGCAAACTTTTTGACTTGAGGGCCACAATGGGTTCTTAAACTGGACCAGAGGGCCGGAACAAAAGCATGGATGGAGTGTTTGTGTGAACTAATATAAATTCAAAGTAAACATCATTACATAAAAGGGTACGGTCTTTTTTTTTTTTTAGTTTTATTCATTTCAAACGGTCCGGATCCGGCCCGCGGGCCGTAGTTTGCCCACGGCTGGACTAGGGTGAGCCAGGTGGTATAAATGAGGCTCTCAGGGTGTAAAATTTAAGGAGGCACTCACTTTCAGGGTCATGTAAGGACCAACTCTGCACTTGCATGATCCTAGGAGTGAGTGCTTCTTTAGGTTCCTCCCTCATTCCCTCATCTTAGTTTTGTATCCTGTTCTGTTCCATGTATTATACTTTTGGATCATCTCCTACCTTTCTAACTCAATTACCCCAGCAATCCTTCAACTGCACTAAGACCTTCAATCCATTGATGCTACTAATTTTTCATGGTCCCTCATCTCCTTGATGTCCACCTCTGTACCTAGTTTAAAATCCATGACAATTATAATTATTCCTTGATTTTCCTGCCCCTCTTTGGCTTCATTGTATTCTTCTGGAAAAACGACAAGCCTTGTTAAATACAACTTTCTACTGACTATTGTACCTGCATCCATGCAGCAGAAAGTGGCTGGATAAAAACCATACAACTATTTGCTTTACTTAAAAACTTCATCAAATGATCTTTAATACTACTGGGCAACCATACCACACTGCCTTTTTCATTCATTTTCTTGCTTTAGCTTACACCGTATTCTCTTCTCTTTACCTGCAACTCCTCTTTTCCCATTCTCATTCTCAGGTGATGATCTTTTTCCTACTTCACTGAGAAAACTGAAGCAGTCAGGAAAAGAACTTCCATGATTCCCACTACCACATCTACTCACATCCCAGGAACCACACCACATACTCTGTCTTCTCAACTGCTATTATAGATGAATTATCCATGTTTCTTCCTTAATCCAACCTCTAAACTTATACAATTGTGCCAATCACCTCTTGCTGGTTTAAGGACATTGCTCTAATAATTCTTTTTCTCTCACATTGTCAACTTTTTGTTCTCTTACTGGATCATTCCAGTTAGGATATAAACATTTTCATTCATCCCATCTCAAACAAACAAACCTCTTGATCATACTTCTCTCATCCTGATCTCCATAGGCCTATTTCCTTCCCTTTGCAGCAAACTCCTCTAAAGAGTTGTCTATACATATTGCATCCAATTCCTTTCCTTCGATTCTCTCAAGCCTACTCCAATCAGGCGTTTGCCCTACCACTTTATCAAAATTGTTCTTTTCCAGCTCACCAGTGACCTCCATATTGTACACTTCAATGGTCAATTTTCAACCCTCGTTGTATTTGACTTATCAGCAGTTTTAACATAGTTGATCACTCTT
>NW_006287935.1:59102-60311 GCF_000327345.1 Myotis davidii | reverse complement strand
TTCCTCTTTGAAACACATTTGGCTTCCAGGACACTACAGATTATCCTTGTTTTCTCTTTTGCTAGTTCCTCTTTTATTCCCCCAAACCATTAATGTTTGAGAACTCCAGGCTCAAACATATATATCATTTATATATTAATGACTCTCATTAAACTTTTACTCCAGCCCAGACCTCTTTCCAAAACTCTAGTCATATATACAACTGGCTATTAATATCTCTATTTGGATTGTTTAATAGACATCTCAAATGAATCATGTCCAAAACTGAACTCCTGATTTCTCCCAAAACCTGTTCTATTTGCAGCTTTTCCTAGTTTAGTTGATGGCAACTCCATTTGATGATCCAGTCCCTTTTTCTTATAGCCTTCATCTAATCTATCACCAAATACTGTTGGGTTTACATTAAAAATAAATCTAGAATCCAACCATTTATCATTTATTTCCATTGTTATCTTCCTTATGTGAGTCACTATTATCTTTTTCCTGGATTACTGTACTATAAAAACTTCCTAACAGGTCTCCTTGGTCCTCTTATTGTCTAGTGCCAGCCGTGGGCAAACTATAGCCCGCGGGCTGGATTCGGCCCGTTTGAAATGTAAATTTATAAACCTTCCTTTAATAAGATATTTGCCTTTGGCTTCCTCACTACCAAATTTTTCTCACTTCCTCCTCCTCACCATCTTACACAAATATATCCTTTATCTGTATCTGCCAAATATTTTTCTTCCTCCAAGAGTTCTATTACCCTATTTATTAATATCAAGACACATATCACTCAAACTGTATTTAGTAACTACTTTGGGCAAGATATTGGGTTAGGTGCTAAAAATATGGTCCTTAAGGATCTCACAAGTCAATTTGGGTAGAGAAGTATGCATTAGCAATATAAGGCAAAAATCTATACTAATATGCAAATTGGCGGGATGCCCTCACACAATGACCAAACAGGCTGTGTGGGGCGACCAGGCCAGCAGGGTCGGGGGTGAGGGGTGGGCTGTGAGGGGCAACCAAACAGCAGGATGTGTGGGACAACCAGGCCAACAAGTGGGGCAGTGAGGGGCAACAGAACGACTGAACAGTAGGATGCTTGAGGCAACCAGGCTGGTGGGGGGAGCGGGGGTAGTGAAGGGTGACCAGGCTGGCAGAGGAGGACAGTGAGGGGCGACCATGCCAGCAGGGAGGGGGGGCAGGGGCAACCAACCAGGCCAG
>NW_006287935.1:57219-59078 GCF_000327345.1 Myotis davidii | reverse complement strand
AATATACATCCTCCATAATAAAGAGGTAATATGCAAATTGACCATCACTCCAACACACAAGATGGCCACCACAAGATGGCCGGCAGGGGAGAGCAGTTGTGGGCGATCAAGCCTGCAGGGGAGGGCAGTTGGGGGCAACCGGGCCAGCATAGGAGGGCAATTGGGGGCGACCAGGCCTGCAGGGGAGCAGTTAGGCATCAATCAGGCTGGCAGGGGAGCAGTTAGGGGGTGTTCAGGCTGGCAGACAGAAGCAGTTAGGAGCCAGCGGTCCTGGATTGTGAGAGGGATGACCGAACAGTCTGGATTGGAGAGGGTAAAGGCTGGGCTGAGGGGACACCCCCCACCCCGAATTTCATGCACCAGGCCTCTAGTGTATAATAAAGACCAAATAGCTAGCATACATGTTACAAACCACTAAAATTCAGAATAGGAAGAGAACAGTGAAGACTGGAATTAATCTGGGAAGTCTCTACAGTGGAGGGAAACCTTAGGTTGGGCTTTGAAAAGGGTAGCATCTAAATAAGCAAGAACATTTTTTGAAGGATGGGATGGTATAAACAAGATACATAAAAAGGAATGTGATTGGCCTGTTTGAGAGACATTATGCTTGGTTGGAGTGATGATGGGCTTATGTCTCCACTATTTTAGATCTTGTGACTTATGATGGCTTATATTACTATGATGTATAGATATAGATGTGAACAAAACCAACCCCATCTCTGTGTCCCAGATTTCATTTCACTTTTAAGTTTCATGCTGTGACCTTTGACCAACCTCATTGTCCTTAGCAAGCATATGAAAGCCTTCTAATTCATGATTATTTGTAATGCTTAAAAATAGCCATAAATATTTTTGTTGAAACAGCCAGAATGGCATCAATGGAGATGACAAGCTGGTAATAGTATCAATTATAAACAGTCATCTATCATAAAGCCATCAGGCCTTGTGCTACTGGCCCCTGATGCTACTGTATTTTTTGTCCTATCAATCATTAGTACACAAGTTATGCTATAAAAAAATATTATAACAGGGGTCTCGTAGTGGAGAATAACCTGCAGAGAATTGCTGGGTTATCTGTTCCTCCAACCAAATTTTCCCAGGGGTAAATTACCGTATTTGCCGGCGTATAAGACGATTTTTTGGCCCTGAAAAATATGCCTCCAAGTGGGGGGTCGTCTTATACGCCAGGTACACTTCAGACAGACTGCCCATAGTGCTTGCCCCGTGCCATAGTGGCCTCCCGATGCCCGCCCACTTCATTCCACATACCGTTCAGGCATCAGCAGCGCTGCTGGGTGTATGCTCGGCTGTTATGCGATTTTGCTGTTATGCGATTTTACCACACTCGCAAAATCGCACACAGCCGACCATACACCCAGTATGATAGCGCAAAATCACGAATCGCGATACCATACTGGGTGTATGGTTGGCTGTGTGCGATTTTGCGAGTGTGGTAAATTCGGGTTACCGTATATTTCTTTACATATGCATTGAAGATTCGCGATTTTGCGCTATCATGGTGCCTGTTAGAATGTTGAAGAGCTCGCACTTGCGCACTAGTGAGGTCCCAGGGAGATGCTGATGCAAGGGTGGACCAGACTGCTATAGTGACAGGGCGGGCAAACAGGGAGCAGGGACCAATCAAATCAGGCTTTGTATACAGCCAACAGCCAACCACAATACTGCCCCATTGTACAGTACAGCATAGAAAATGTCGACCAGTCAAACCCCTATCATCCCTATCATGGCACCAAGATGTCGTTGATGAACTTTTAATATCAGATGATGAAGAGGAGTTTGAAGGCTTTTAAGGTGAAACTGTCACGCCAGCAAACTTGCTAGGGACTTGCCCAGGAGAG
>NW_006287935.1:53764-56919 GCF_000327345.1 Myotis davidii | reverse complement strand
AAAATGCAATTAACACCTTTACAAGTTTTTTGAAATGAAAGTGAATCTCTGGAGATGATTGTTCCCAAACATACGGAAAGACAGTAACAAATAAAAATAAAGCTGCAAGATGCCGCTGCAAACAGTCCTGGGAGATGGTGCAGGAGCGTTTCCTCAGTGAGAAGCCACTAGCACGGCTTACCTCTGCGCCGGTCACACGATAACCGCACAATCAGCGCAGGTCCCTACGGAACATCAACATTAAATCCCAAATATACTGAGGGCCAGATTATTATGACCACCTGACGTTTGTAGGCAAATTAGCTATAATTTCGAGCTGAAGTTGCTAGAGGGCCAGGCCATTATAAATGTCTGAACAGCACAACATACCTAAGTATCATTGTTGGTCAAGTTCATCCTATCATGTTGATGGCGTATCCCAATGGAGATGGCTTCTTCCAACAAGAAAATGCGCCATGCCATGGTGCTCACGTTGTTCAGGAGTGGTTTCAAGAACATGAGGGAGACTTTACCTTGCTTAGGTGGCCCCACAATCACCAGATCTCAATCCAATTGAGCATTTGTGGGACGAAGTTAAAAGAGCCATCAGGCAGCTGGTACCACAACCATCAAATCTCACAGAACTGGACAGTGCTATTCATCAGGCATGGTGTCAGATTCCTCACAGCACATTTCAACATCTCGTGGAGTCAATGCCAAGAAGAATCATGACAGTATTGAAGGCAAAAGGTGGCCCAACGAAGTACTGATGGGGTGGTCATAATAATCTGGCCACTCACATTCAAATATATCCCACATTCAAAGGCTGTTAAATCGCGTTCTTTACCCATATCTTCAGAAAAAAAATCACTTCTATTGTTGTGGTAAGCAACCTGCTTCCCTATTTATAATGGTCTGGCCCTCTAGCAACTTCAGCAAGAAGTTATAGCTAATTTGCCCACAAAAATCAGGTGGTGATAATAATCTGGCCACTCAGTGTAGTTGCTGGCTTCATTCTTTTGGTCTTAATATACCCTCTCATTTGCTCCACCATCAGACGTATGATGATGACATAGGGGAGTAATATGAGATAAAGTAGAAGAGTTAGCTGCTGTGGCCAGGTTGTATATATATTAATAAGAACAGAAACACCATACTTGTAAATTAAGCTTCAAATCACATTTTCAGATACTTTCTCGGTTAATTTCCACAATTCTGTTGGTAGGTATTACCTTTACTTCACAAACAATGAAATTAAGAATCAAAGAAGTTAAGTACTTAAGTTGTAGAGCCAGTAATCAAATCTAGTGTATCACCAAGTCTAAGAGTTCCAGTTGCTACGATGCTTTTCCTAATCCTATGCATTATACTAAGACCAGATTTTGCAAGTAAAAAACAGGGGTGAAAATATTTATTACTTCTAAAATAAAATTGTTTTGTGGTTAAGAAATTAAAGGATCTACAGGGATTTAAACTGTTTTGTGTGCTTTTTTTCAAATTGATGAGAAAGACAAGTTTCTAAATAGATAACTACTGCATTTGTTTGCATGGCATAGCATTTTAAATGTGGTGTTTTTTTTAAAAAATTAACATTTTATTATATTTGTTTTTTCTGTAGTTTTAAGCACAAATCTGTTACCTCACCTTGTTTCATTTACTTCACATTAGAAAGAAATGAAGAGAAATAAAAAAAATGCTGTAACCAAGCTTGGTGAGAAAATATGAGTAAAATAGTAAAGGAAGTAAGGGAAGGCCTCTCCTGTGCCTACCTAATTATGATTCCATTAATTATCTCACAAAATTAAAAAGAGGCAAACATTTCATAAATGTATACGTAAGAGTTACCTCTAGAGCAAACTGGGCAGCTAGACTGAAAATCTTGACAGGTGAACTTGTATCTGCAAGTGGGTCATTCCCTTCTAATGCTTCAGTTGTTAATAAATTTTCTAAAGTGGTAATTGCTTTCAGAGCTGAAAACAAGGAAACAATTCAAAACATGAGATACTCTTATCAAAGATAATAGCTATCAACGGTTAATTATGTCACAGTGACTTTGGAACTCATTTTATGAGCACTAATATCTTTAAAATATTAGTTAATTTTCAGCCATCTAAATTGCTAAGCTGTCAGAAAAATGCCTAACTGAGCAGTTCACCTCTGTGAATATATCTTATGCAAAAGTAAACAAAAACATACAAAAATGTTCATCCAGTCCAGCTGATGTGGCTCAACAGTTGAGTGTTGACCCAGGAACCAAGAGTTGCCGTTTCAATTCCCAGTCAGGACATATGCCTGGGCTGTGGGCTTGATCCCCAGTTGGGGCCATGAAGAAAGAAGCCAATCAATGACTTCCTCTCTCATCAATGTTTCTATCTCTCTATACCTCTCCTTTCCCCTCTCTCTAAAAATCAATAAAAATATATTTAAAACAAAAACAAATGCTCATTCAGCAATATTTACAAGAGTGAAATATGGAAGCAACCTAAATTCCATCAATAATAGATAGGCTAAATACATTTTGGTACATCCATTAAATGAAATATAATACAGAATGAAGTAAAATAAATGAATGATAGTATTATAACCCATTATGTCTTAAAGGTAGATTATGATAAGTTAAATATATGTAGTAAAGATCTTAAGTAACAATTAAAGTAACAGAAAAAGAGTTACAGCTAATAAGCCAAAAATAAGATAAATATAATCATAAAATTCAATTAATCCAAAAGAAAGCAGAAAAACAAAATGGCATCAAAGAAGAGATGAGACATATCACAAAATTCAAACCTAACCATATCAATAATCATGTTAAATATAATGGTCTAGATGACTCAATTAAGAGGCAGAGATAAATAGGATTACAGAAAGCAACTTTCAACTATATGCTACCTAGAAGAAATACACTTTAAATATGAAGACAACTAGTAGCCCGGTGCACAAAATTCGTGCACATTAAAAGGGAATTAATTGCCCTAACTGGTTTGGCTCAGTGGATAGAGCATCGGCATGTGGACTCAAGGGTCCCAGGTTCAATTCCAGTCAAGGGCATGTACCTTAGTTGCAGGCACATCCCCAGTGGGGAGTGTGCAGGAGGCAGCTGATCGATGTTTCTAACTCTTTATCCCTCTCCCTTCATCTCTGTGAAAAATCAATAAAATTATATATTAAAAAAAAGA
>NW_006287935.1:44562-52291 GCF_000327345.1 Myotis davidii | reverse complement strand
AACATGTGTCCCCACATGCCTGAGTGATGTAGGCTTGATAGAGTTCAGGTGCATGTAGTTGAGTAGTATTGAAACCCAGGAGAATGTTGTAAACATCTTGGTCACACCCTTACTTTGCCTTGTAGCATCTGCTATAAAATAAAGGCATGGCTGTGGGCGTGGTCGCTGTCTCTCAGAGAAGCAGCGTCCCACCGAGACCCGGCTTTCATTCTCCTGTCTGTCTTTTCTAAGCCTTTCAGCCGCCCCCACTCAGGTTCACCCTTGGCTGTGCCTGCGCGGCAAACTTTCTAAAGATAATGCCTCTACGCTCCCAGGGAAGGTTCCTGCCTCAAACCCCACCCTTACAGGAAACAGCTCGAGGGAGGGTGCAGCTGTTGCCAAGACAACCCCTGCAGGACTGACTTCCTTCCGCTTGGTCGAGGTGGTTCTGGTCATGATGAACACCACCCAGGGTTTTTATATAAGTAGAAATTAGTTAAAAGAAAAAGAATAGGATAATCAAAAGAAAGCTGGAGGGTTATATTAATATCAGATAAAATAGATTTCAGTGAAAAGAATATTATCAGTGATAGAAGGATATTTCATGATGATAAACAAATAAATTCATTATGATAACATAACAATTCTAAATATTTATGTACCCAACAACAAAATTTCAAAATACAAGAAGCAAAAACCAATCAAACTGCAAAGAGAAAAGAATAAATCCATAATTATAGCCAAAGATTTCAAAATTCTCCTTCAATAATTAATAGAACAAATAGAAAATCAGAATAAAAACACAGTACATTCAACACTATTAATCAACTTGACCTGATTGACATCTATAGAACACATGACCCCACACCAGCAAAATATATATTCTTCTCAAGTGCACATGAAATATTTACTGAGAAGGACAATATTTTGGGCCATATGACAAACCTCAATATAGTTAAGAGGATTCAAGTCATACAAAGTTATACTTTTTGACTACAATGAAATGAAATTAAAAATAAAAGGAGAGAGAGCTGAGCCAACTGCTTGGCCAAGTGTGGGCAGCTGTGGCGCGCCCCTGAGCCAGACTGCAGAGCTTCCACTCCAGCCCAGAACGCTGTGACCTGTGACCCCAGACCCCGACTCCTTTTGTCTTGGCCAGCATGCCCCAGGCCCAGTGGGGGGAGGGGGGAAGAGATAGAATGAGTGGCAGGAGGTGGAAGGAGGAGCCGCCTCAGCCTCAGCTGGACAACAGGGCCCTCAAAGTCTCTGTGTGGAGCAAGGTGCTGCGAAGTGACACAGCCTGGGAGAACAAGGATGAATTTTTAGATGTGATCTACTGGTTCCGGCAGATTATTGCTGTGGTTCTAGGTGTCATTTGGGGAGTGTTACTATTGCAAGGTTTCTTGGGAATAGAAGGTTCTGCCTGATCATTGCAGGAGTCCTGTACCTCTACTTCAGCAACTACCTACAGATAGAATATGGTGGCACATGGGAGCTCATGAAAGAAGGATTTATGGCATCTTTTGCCTTGTTCATGGTATGTGTACCTGATGGTTTTACAGCAAGTAGTATCATTTCATGAATCACTCAAGGGGAGCCTACTGATTGAGTTATACTGTGATTGGGGTACCATTTTTTAAAAAGTTCATGAGGCTGGAGGGCGTGCCCATCTTGAGTCATGCTGTCCCAAAAGAAGTGGTGTGAAATATTGTACAGTCTTGGTGTATAAATCCAGGGCCCAACATCAGCTTTACATCTGATTCTCAACTCTGCTGCATATTAGAAACAACTGGGAAACTTTTTAAAGTATAGTCATAGCATTATTCATAATTACAGGCCCAGTGCACAAAATTCATGCACGAGTAGGGTCCCTAGGCCTGGCCAGTGATCAGGGCTGATCAGAGCCTTCCAGCTGCTGGCTGGGGGCCTTCCTTTGTTCCGTGCCACCCCCTGGTGGTCAAAGCACGTCATAGCAAGCGATCGAACTCCCAGTCCAACTCCCACGGGGACACTTAGCATATTAGCCTTTTATATATATAGATTATATATATAGATAGCTAAAATGTACAAAGTCATCACCTGATAGATAAAATGTATATTCATACAGAATATTATTTAACCATAAAAGGAATGAAGTACTGATACATGCTACAACATGATGAACCTTGAAAACATTTTAAGTGAAAGAATCAAGACAAAAGATCTCATGTATAAATCCATATATGTGAAAATTCAAACAGACGAAAAGTTAGGTTAGTGATTACCAGTGGCTATGGGAAGGGGAAATGGTGGGGGGGAGATAACTGATAATGGGAACTTATTTTCTTTTAAGGATGATGAAATGTTCCAGAATCAGTTATATGGTGATGTTTACACACCTCTGTGAATATACTAAAATCTTCTGAATTGTATGTGTGTGTTTTTTTAATGGATTCAGTAAGAAAATTTAAAAAACACCAGAAAAAAACCCTCTGAATTATATACTTTATGGAATATAAATTATATCTCAAAGTTAAAAAAATTAATAAAAGAAAGTTATCTAGAAATCAGCAAATATTTGGAAAATAAGTAGAACATTTCTAAATAATCCAAAGGAATCAAAACTCATATTAGTATTTTGAACTGAATTAAAATGAAAACACACCATATCAAAATTTATGAATCATCACTAAAAAGCATTACTTAGAAGATAATTTATAGCATTAACTATTTATATTGGATAAGAATAAAGGTCTTAAATCAATGACCTTAGCTTTCACCCTTGGAAACTGGAAATAGAAAAATTGCCAGGGAGGTTTGTAATACTTTAAGCAATAAAAAAAAGAAAATCAAATGAAACTCAAAATAAGCAGAATAATAGAAATTACAAAAATCAGAACATAAATGAAATAGAAAACAGAAAAAAATAGAGAAAAATTAATAACACCAAAAACTGGTTCTGTGAGCTCAATAAAATTGACCAACTTCCAGTCACTCTGACAAGAAGAAAATGACAGAAGACACGAACTACAAATATTAAGAATGAGAAAGGTGATATCAATATAGCTTTTACAGATTTAAAAAAGCTAATATGGGAGAAATAATGATTAACTTCAGGCCAATAATTTCAACTTAGATGAAACTGACAAATTTCTTTTTTTAAATATTTTTATTGATTTCAGAGAGGAAGAGAGTGGGAGAGACAGAAACATTAATGATGACAGAGAATCACTGATTGCTTGCCTCCTGCATGCCCCACACTGGGAATTAAACCCACAACCTGGGTATGTGCCCTGACCAGGAATTGAACCGTGACCTACTGGTGGGCTGACAAATTTCTTGAAAGAAACAATCTATTAAAACTCAATCAGGAAATAATAAATAAGGGGAATGGCCCTATAACTATTAAAGAAATTGAGTTTATAATTAAAAACCTCCCTATAGAGAAAAATCCAGGCCCAAATGGCTTCACTGGTGAACTCTACCAAACATTTAAAAAGTAAATTAATACCACTGAGCAATAGCAGCTCTTCTAGAAAGTTAAAAGGAGGGTGTATTTCTGAGCTCATTTTATGAAGTCAGTATTACCCAAATGGCAAAACCAAAAACATTACAGGAAAAAAGAAATACAGACCAATATCAGTCATAAACACATGTAAAAATATTTTTAAACAAACAGCATATTAAATATAATATTATGTAAAAAGGAGAATATATCATGAATAAGAGGAGCTTATCACAGGAATGCAGTATTAGTTTAACAGTTGAAAAATCAATGTAACTGATCACCTTAACAAACTTTTAAAAAAATTGATCATTTCAGTAGATGCAGAAAAACTATATGACCAAATTCAATATCAAAGGAGAAGTTCCAAAATGGCAGCAGATATAGTGGAAGCTATACTGACACTCTCCCAGGACCAAACTAGAATTATAACTAAAATACAGAAAAAAAACATCCTGAATAGTCAACTGAAGACTAGCTGGAGAGAACCCTGATAACCAAGGACTAAAAGTAGAGACTGCTTGGGACTGGTAGGAAGTTCAGAAGTGTGAGGGGGCTGGCAGGGCTCCCACAGGAAGCAGCTAAAGTTCCAGAGGGATATCTCAGCTGTGGGGGGTTTCCACTAAGAACTCTGGGGTCTAAACCCTAAGTTGGACTCCCCAGCCAAGAGCACCAGAACTGGAAAAGGTACCCACATACCATCTAGCTGTGAAAAGCAGTGGGATTGTGTACCATTGAGAGAAGGCTGGAAATGCAGGCACCCTCGTAAAGGGCCAATGCACAAAATTTCGTGTGTAGCCACTTATGTTGCGCTCCAGCAGAGAGAGGGCAGAGTAGACTAGAACTGAGTGAAGAGAATCCAGCGTTGGGGGCTCCACCGTTATAACTTGGAAGGCAGACACCTCGGTTTCTTGTGCTGAGTCATTCCCTCATACTGCAGAGGACATCTTTCACAGGCAGACATTTACCATACAGGAGGGAAGCAATTGCCACACCCTGTTGGAAAACCTCTCACCCACCATGTAAAGTCTACACTTTACTATGGTCTATAGCCTGAAGCAAACTAAGATGAAAAATAACAATCAGATTCTAGAATGCTTTGAGTCTTTGCATGATCTCCTTCTGGATCTGGGGCTAGGAAAAGCAGACCTTGGTGTACATCTTGGTCCTTTCTAAAGGCACCCAGTCTCAAGAGAGGGAGCCAAAAGCTGTAGATTGCTGATAACTACCAGAACTAACAAATGAATTTGTCAATATAGCAGGATACAAAGTTAACACTCATAAGTCTATGGCTTTTTTATTCACCAATAATGAACTTACAGAAAGATAAATGAAAAAAAAAATCCCATTTACCACTGCAACAACAAAAAAATTAAGATGCCTAGGAATAAATTTGACCAAGGAAATAAAGGACCTGTACTTAGAAAATTACAGGACCTTAGAAAAAGATATAGAGGAAGACATAAGCAAATGGAAGAATATACTGTGTTCACAGATGGTTAGAATCAACATCATTAAAATGGCCATACTACCAAAAGCAATCTATAGATTCAATGTAATACCCATTAAAATACCAACAGCATACTTCAAAGACCTAGAAGAAACTCTCCAAAAATTCATCTGGAATTTAATAAGACCCCAAATAGCTGCAGCAATCTTGAGAATGAAGAACAAAGTTGGAGGGATCACAATACCAGATATCAATCTATACTATAGAACCATTGTTCTCAAAACTGCCTGGTATTGGCACAAGAACAGACATATAGACCAATGGAACCGAACAGAGAACTCAGAGATCGACCCAAGCCATTATGCTCAATTAATAGTTACAAAGGAGGCAAGAGCATACAATAGCGTCAAGAAGGTCTCTTCAATAAATGGTGCTGGGAAAATTGGACAGATACATGCAAAAAAATGAAATTAGGCCACCAACTTATACCATACACAAAAATAAACACAAAATGGACAAAGGACTTAATCATCAGACAGGAAGCCATAAAAATCCTAGAAGAAGCCATAAGCAGCAAAATAGCAGACATTTGTCATAGCAATATCGTTACCAATACAGCTCCTAGGACAATAAAAACTAAGGAGAAAATAAACAGATGGGACCACATCAAAATAAAAAGCTTCTATACATTAAATAAACCATCAACAAAACAACAAGAAAACCCCCTATATTGGAAAACATATTTGCCAATACTATCTCCAATAAGGGTTTAATCTCCAAAATTTATAGGGAACTCATACAACTTAACAAAAAGAAGATAAACAATCCAATCAAAAAATGGGCAAAGGACCTAAATAGACATTTTCTTGAAAGAAGACATACAGAAGGCCAAGAGTCATATGAAAACATGCTCAAAGTCACTAATCATCTGAGAGATGCATATCAAAACAACAATGAGGTACCATCTCACACCTGTCAGAATGGCAATCATCAACAAATCAACAAACAAAAAGTGCTGACGAGGATGCGTAGAAAAAGGAACCCTTGTGCACTGCTGGTAGAAATGCAGACTGGTGCAGCCACTGTGGAAAACAGTATGGCATTTCCTCAAAATATGGTACTCTCATTTGACCTGGTAATCCCACTTCTAGAAATATATCACAAGAAAACAGAAACACCAATCAGAAAGGATATATGCAGCCTTATGTTCATAGCAACACAATTTACAATAGCTAAGATCTGTAAACAGCCTAAGTGCCCATCAGCAGATGAGTGGATTAAAAACTGTGGTACATCTACACAATGGAATGCTATGCTTCTGTAAAAAAGACAATATTCTTACCATTTTCAACAGCAATGGATCGATCTGGAGAGCATTATGCTAAGAGAAATAAGTCAGTCAGAGTTAGATAAATATTACATGAGCTCATTCATTTGTGGAATATAATATACAACATAAACTAATGAACAAAAATAGAACCAGAGTCATAGAAGCATTGAACAGACTGTCCAATCTATGAGGGAAGTGAGAGGTTAGGGGGGTAAGAGATCAACCGAAGCACTTGTGTGCATGCATATGAACATAGCCAATTGACACAGATGGGGGTGGGGTGAGGGCATGTGCTGGGTCATGGGGGCGGTCGGGGAGAGGCAATGGGAGAAAAAGGAGACTTATGTAATACTTTAAAACATAAAGAATTTAAAGTATAAAAAAAGAAACTATGAAAAATGATGAGTCGGAAATGAAGAATGACATAGCACTAGTAAAGAACACATTGGAAGGAATACACAGCAGATTAGGGGGAGATGAGGATCAGATCAATGAATTAGAACAGCGATCGCCAACCGGTGGTCTGCCAAGCACTGGTGGTCCGTGAGGTCGGAAAGTTTGGCAACCGCTGGTTTAAGGAAACCTTTGAGCAGTGGTCACCAACTGGTGGTCCATGGACCACTGGTGGTCTGTGAGGTCTGACAGATTGGTGACCGCTGAATTAGAAGACAAGGTAGAAAAAAATAACTCAATCAGAGAAACAAAAAGAAAAAAAACACAATGAAAAAACAGAAGGACAGCTTAAGGGAGCTGTGGAACAACATGAAATACGGCAATATTCACATCATAAGATTGCCAGAAGGTGAAGAAAGTGAGCAGAGATAGAGCATGTATTTGAGGAAATAATGGCAGAAAACTTCCCTAACCTGATGAAGGAAAAAGTCACACAAGCTCAGAATTCCAAGCAAGAAGAACCCAGAGGCCCATGCCCAGATACATCATAATTAAAATTCCAAAAGTTAGTGAAGAAACTAAGAAGTACAAATTGGTAGTTAAGGAACATCCTTAGAGGGAATATAGTCAATAATATTGTAATAACTATATATGGTGTCAGATGGGTACTAGGTTTATAAAAGTGATCATTTTGTAAGTTATATACTTGTCTAAGCAAGGGGCTGTACACCTGAAACTAATATAATATTTTATGACAACTGTAATTGTAAAATAAAAAATATTTTAAAAATAACAGCAATCCACTTCCTAGAGAAGTGATCATATCACCACACAAAACCTACAAACAGATGTTTATAGCACATTTATTCCTAATCATCCAAACTGGAAACCATGCAAACATCCTTCAACTGGTAAATGGATAGCCAAACTGTGATACATCCATACTAGGAAATAAAAAAAGAGTTTATATGGAAACCAAAGCAGTATAGATGATATTTAAATGCAATGTGCTACGTGAAAGAAGCCAGGCTAAAAAAGCTTCACATTGATGAGTCCATTTATATGACATTCTGGAAAAAAGAGTTATAAATGA
>NW_006287935.1:31998-44511 GCF_000327345.1 Myotis davidii | reverse complement strand
AAAGAGTTTAAACAAAGGGGCTGAGGTAAATTTTTGTTCTGTATCTTGGTCATACTGTATGCATTTATCAAAACTCACAGAATTATTAATATAAATAAACCTCATAGAATCATGCAAGAGTAACTTTTATTGCATAAACTTGACTTTAAAAATGGTGACAGATAATTGGAGAAAAGTAAAAACACTGAGTTGATGCTGTTTGAAAGTGAGCTTATTTTAATAGAATATTAAAATAAAAGGTTTGATAGGAAATCCATTTTTTGTCATTTCTGTTGGCAAAATATTTTTAGTTCTTTTATACTTCAACATAGTAAATCAAATACAGAAAATGCCTAGAAGTGTCTAATGAAAACATCAATGATGGACATGACACCAATATTAACCCTGATAAACAGTTTACTTCAATTTTCTATTCCTTAATTAACATACAGGTATAGTTTACTATCCTTGATTTCTTTCTCAGTGCAGAATAAGTCATCTTCTATTTTCTTATGGATTTAATGTATATAAGAGGCATTCAAGAATAGTTACTTAATTGGATTAGTATAAATTATATTCAGATTCAAGTTTTTCAATTTCTCAACTTGTGCCCTTCACAAAGAGCAACCAGTCTGGAGCTCATACTTCTCCAGGATTAGGTTCAGCTACTCTGAGGGCTGAATAAGAATACTATCATAGCATAGGCATAATCTGTAACCAAGTCAAGATACATGTGTTTTCAGGGACACGAGCTAGGAAACTATGCTTGATAAAAAAGAAACAACACTAATGGGATGAGGTTCATTTGAGTAATTCCAACATGTCAACTTTGTAGATAGAAACTCCTTCTCAAGGCCTAATCTCTCATTAATCACCTCCCAAATACGTGGAAACAGTCAAAAGTTACCCTGGAGACTTCCATTCTCTAAGGACAGATCTTAACTGATGGATGTTTGCAGTATAATCTCCCCTGCACCCAGACCTTTTTAAACTTGATTAAAAAAAAAATAGGTTGGTTCAAATAACATAAAGTTCAAAAAAGTATACTGTGACCAGTTGGCGTGGCTCAGTGACTGAGCATTGACCTATGGACCAAGAGGTCATGGTTCGATTCCTGGTCAGGGCACATGCCCGGGTTGCAGGCTCGAGCCCCAGTGTGGGCCATGCAGGAGGCAGCCAATCAATGATTCACTCTCATTATTGATGTTTCTATCTCTCTCCCCCTCTCTCTTCCTCTCTGAAATCAATAAAAATATATTTTTTAAAAAGTATATCATGACAACTTTCCCCCCAATTTTTGTCCCATATATGACTAGATCCTACTCCCTCAATAGGTAGGCCCTGTTCTTTTATTTTTATGTAACCTTCCCTAGTTTCTTTTTTGCATGGTTGTATTATCTTTATATAGGAAATCTAGAATATATACGATATATATGATATATATATATATTTATATATCTTCATTGTTTCATTGTCTTACAATGTTTTTTATATTATGATCAAAGAGGATTATTCTTATTATTTGTGTTAACAGTTAAATGTAACTCATAAATAACATACCTCGGTCAGAATTGCCTTCTATGACTGCAATCTTGAATAGATAAAATTGAGTGAAAATATTTCCAGGATCAAGATGTTCAGCTTCTGCCACTGCTTCTTTAGCCTGAAAAAAAAATTGTATCTCTTTTATAAAAGCTTTAAGGAAGACCTTACTGTATTGTGCTAAAATTATTTACATAGTCAAAATGGCTAAGTTGTACTCAAAGAAAATACATGAAACTAAGAAAAGTCTTTAAATAACTTTTTTCTGTGTTGTTGTCTTTTTAAATCTTCACCGAGGATATTTTTCCCATTGACTTTTAGAGAGAGTGGAAAGGAAGGGGAGAGAGAAAGAGAGAGAAACATCGATGTTGGTCTTGGGGATCAAGCCTGAAACCCAGGTACATCCCCTAGACCAGAAATGAACCAGCCACCCTTCAGTTTACAGGATGACGCTCTATTCTCTGAGCCAAAGCGGCTAGGGCAAGAACTGTTTTTTTTTTTTTTTAAATGCTAAAGACACAGTGAGTTCTGCTTCTGAACATAATGTGCAATATATTTGTGGTAACATTTTTTTTAATTCCAACAGTGACTGACAATATATGCAAAGTAATTACCAATCAAAATTTAAGATAAAGTGAGATTCCATAGAAATAAGCAGAAAATTAAAGCCAGGTTTTTTTCTGGTGGGCATTAGTAAATCCAGGAAAATTTTAACTTTACTTTTAATGGATCAAACTAGGTCAGGGAAACAGACATCAAGGCCCAAGAAGTTAAATTCTTAAAGTTAAGGGCAAACCAGAAGTAAACATACTCCACCAATATCCCCAAGGGACAACAAAAAAGTAACCTTGGCTGTGTGAAGAATGCAATGAAATAAATGTGAAACATCACAGTAACAAAATGAATGATAAAAATCAGATGATCATATCACTAGATTCATAAAAAGCATTTAACAAAATCCAGCACCTCTTTTTAAATAAAAACTGTCAGCAAAGTAGAATAGAAAGATCATACATCAAAATAAAAAAGGCCAGCCCTAACTGGTTTGGCTCGGTGTATAAAATATATTTTTTAAAAATAAAATAAATAATAAAGGCCATATAGGACAAACCTGCAGCCAATGTCACACTCAATGGACAAAAACTAAAAGCATTTCCCTTAAGAACAGGAACAAGACAGGGATATATGCTCTTGCCACTCATATTCAACACTAGAGGACTGATGCATGAAATTCGTGCAAGGGTGGCTGGGGGCCTCTGCCTCAGCCCCCTGTTGCTGTGGCAGCTGCCTCTTCTGCCTCGGCCCTCACAGCCCCAGCTTCGTCTAGAAGGAACTCTGGTCTAATTAGCATATTATGCTTTCATTATTATAGACTAGTACTGCACTCACAACCCTCACTCACCCACCCGCTGCTGCTCTCCGTAATTGCTGCCTGCCCATCCACTGCCTGCCTTGCTGTGATCAGAGCCTGTGGGCTGTGGGGTAGGGCCTGAGAGGTGCTCAATGCACTTCATGGTGACTGGTCATTTGGTCATCCTGGTCATCATGGACACTGGCTTTTTATATATATAGATGGGACTACATCAAAATAAAAACTTCTGCACAGCAAAAGAAACCATCAACAAAATGAAAAGGGAGCCACTCTATGGGAGAACATATTTGCCAATGACACATCAGAAGGTTAATTTCCAAAATATATAAAGAACTCATACAATTCAACCAAAGAAAGACAAAAAATCAATTAAAAAAATGGGCAAAGGATCTAAAAAGATGCTTCTCCAAAGAGGTCATATAGAAGGCCAAGAGACATATGAAAAAGTGCTCAAAGTCACTAATTATCACAGAGATGCAAATTAAAATGAAAATTAAGTATCACCTCAGACCTGCCAGATTGGCTACCATCAATAAATCAATAAGTGACAAGTATTGGCGAGGATGTGGAGAAAAGGGAATCCTAGTACACTGCTGGTGGGGTACAGCCACTATGGAAAACAGTATGGAGTTTCCTCAAAAAATTAAATATCAAACTGCTGTTTAACACAGTAATCCCACTTCCAGGATTATATCCTAAGAATCCTGAAACACAAATCAGAAAGAATATATGCACCCCTATGTTCATAGCAGTGTTATTTATAATAGCTAAGATCTGGAAACAGGCCAAATGCCCATCAGTAGATGAGTGAATAAAAAAGATGTGGTACATTTATATCATGGAATACTATGCAGCTCTACAAAAGAAGGATCTATTACACTTTGAGATAACATGGAGGGTCCAAGAGAGTATTATGCTAAGGAAATAAGCCAGTCAGAGAAAGACAAGTACCGCATGATCTCACTTATATGTGAAATCTAATGAACAAAATAAATTGACGAACAAAATAGGTCCAGAGGCATGGAAGCATGCCACAGACTGATGGATCTCAGAGGGAAGGGAAGGTGAGGGTGGGTGGGCAGAGATTAAGTAACGAACTTAAATGCATATATGCATAACCCATGGACACAGAAAATAGTGTGATGAATATCTAGAGAGGGATGTGTGTGCGGTGGAGAGGGTCAATTCAATTCCTTCCTTTATGTCCCTGGTGTCATATGGTTGTTTTTTTTTTTTTAAATATATTTTATTGATTTTTTACAGAGAGGAAAGGAGAGAGATAGAGATAGTTAGAAACATCGATGAGAGAGAAACATCGATCAGCTGCCTCCTGCATATCCCACACTGGGGAAGTGCGCGCAACCCAGGTACATGCCCTTGACCGGAATCGAACCTGGGACCCCTCAGTCCGCAGGCCGACGCTCTATCCACTGAGCCAAACCGGTTTCGGCGTCATATGGTTGTTTTAACAAAACAAAATAGAAATCTCTTAGGCAAATGATCCATAGAAGGGGACTTCTTTAATTTGATGTACAGCAAGCATGTCAAACTTGTGGCCTGCAGGCTGCACGTGGCCCACAATGAATATTTTTATGGCCCAGCCAATATAAAGGTATGTAAGAAATGTTTTAATAAAAATTTTGTAACTTAATTTTTACAATATCTTGTTATACATAATTATTAATAATGAACTAAAACCTTCACTAATGACTGATTACTATAATCGTGTTGCATTCATTTCCCTTACATGCCTTACACACAGGCACACCATTTCTTTCCACTAATACCAGCAGCGAATATTTTAGCAGCCGATTGTCATGTCATTAGTCTTGTACTGACTCGTTTGGTGTGCGCAACAGGAAATATTTTGCTTTCAGAGAACAAGAAAAATAGGTTTATTTGCGTTATGTGTATTAATTTGTGCAGTTATTCAGTGTCTGGTAAGTTAATGTTCAAGAAAAAATATTAATTTTTATTAAAATGTTCTGTTATTCTATGTTAACGATTACTCATTTATTTCAGCCCTTTTGTACTCAGCATTTCTCTATAATAGAAATAAATCTATGTTTCTATGAAAATTGAAGCTTTTGTTTTTTTGTGGCTCACATAAACTTAAATGTTGTTTATTTGGCCCGTGTTAGCCTTTGAGTTTGACATGCTTAGTGTACAGTATCTTTACTGGGTAGAATAGTTTCTGCCCAAAATTCATGCCCACCATGGAACCTAAGAATGTCACCCAATGTAGAAACAGTCTTTCTGGTGTAATCAAGTTAAGATGAGGTCATACTAGATAGAGTGAGTCTTAATTAAATGACTGAGGTCCTTACAAGAAGAAGGGAATCTGGACAAAAACACAGAGATGAGAATGTTATGTGAAGACATTAGACACAAAAGGAGAATACCATGTAATGAAAGAGATTGAGATTGGAGTGATGTATTTACAAGCCAAGGAAAGTTAAAGATTGCTGGTAAATATTAGAAGCTAGAAAGAGACAAGGAAGAATCCACTAGAGACATCAGAGAGGTCATGATCTTGCTGACACATTGATTTATTGATTTTGGACTTCTAACCTCCAGAAGAATACATTTCTTTTTTCCTCTTTTTTAAAGTTAATATAATTTTATTGATTTTAGAGAGAGGAAGGGAGAGGGATAGAGAGATAGAAACATCGATCAGCTGCCTCCTGTATGCTCCCTACTGGGGATCGAGCCCACAACCCAGTCATGCCCTGACTGGGAATCGAACCATGACCTCCTGGTTCATTGGCCAATGCTCAACCACTGAGCCACACCAGCCAGGCAAGAAGAATACATTTGTGTTGTTACAAGCCATTCAGTTTGTGGCCCTTTGTTACAGCAGCCCTAGGAAATTAATATAGTTATCTATATTTATAGATTTTTAAAAATAACCTGAAACAAATATCATACTTACTGATAATTTATGGTAATTTTCCCTTTTAGATCAGGAACACCACTGTTATTTATCATAGTACTGGAGGTGTTAACCAATACAATTAAAAAAATATACAAGATATAAAGATTGAAAAGGAAGAAACAAAATTGTCATTATTCACCATTTATATAATTGGATATGTAGAAAACGCAAAACAATTTATAAGTAAATTATAAATTGCAATTATTAAGAGAGTTTCGAAAGGTAGCTGTATAAAAAATAACAATATAAAAATAAATTGCATTGAAGGGTTCTAGAAATATGGTGGTGGTATGTGGGGGCCCTGTCAAGAGTGAGCCAGATGTTCAAGGCCACTATGAGCATGGGAATCCTAATCAGGGTTATTCCAGGCTAATTTGCTTATATGCAGGTGCAAAAGCAAGGACACAAAAAGCTATATACTGTGCAGGCATGTTTTTCTGTATTTGGCACAAAGGCTTGTTTGTTTGAGCTTGTCTTGAGCTTGCATATAAGTTGTCACTGACCAACCTGTTGTTCGCTGCTTTGTTTGTAATAAAGCATGCACCATTTGCCTGCTTGTACCTATGTGTTCTTTCAGTTTCCTGAACCCAGAAAGGTCAAGCCCCTGGCTGAGGAGCATGCCCCTGACACTTGGCACAGTCAGCAGGATTCTGGGGTAAGTACCCCGTCTACCCCTTCAAGGGACATGTGGTCTCCAACCAGGAGATGTGGTATCTGGTAGCAGCTGTCCTGATACCTCGGACTCCCCCAAAGACTGGGAGCATATTGAGGTAACACTGGAGGTGTTAGAGAAAGTTTTGTCATCCTTGATGGACTGAATTCCCAAAGACCAGCTGAAGACTGCTGGGCAGGTAGGCTGTTTGCTCCTAATGGCCTTGAAACTGCAGCACCGAGAGACACTGGCTCAGGAAGCTAAGCTACAGGAGTTACAGACCTTGGAGGAGGCCTTGGAGGCCCAGATGTACGTATTAGAGCAGGGGGCAGCCTCCTTTGGACAGGAGGGGCCGGGAGAGCCGGGAGATGGCTTGGAGGATGGTGCTGCGGTGGGTGTAGCGACCCCTGTTTTGCAGGCACAACTGATCGTGAAGAGACTTCTGGAGCACGATCAGCCTGTGGCCCCAGGAGGTGGGGCTCAAGGGCCGCCCACTGTTACTCAACTGACAACATATACTTCCTATACCCCTACAGAACTGAGGGAGAATTAGGATAACAGAGCCAGCAGAGGCCCAGGGAGCTTACTCTGGCATGGCTCCTAAGGTTGTGGGATGATGGTGCAGACAGCCTGTAGCTGTCTCCAGCCGAGATGGAGAAGTTAGCTTCCATAACGACCCACACCTCCTTGTGGCAGTGATAGCAGATCAGTTTCCATTTGGGAGCTGGACAGGGAGATCACTCCCTGATGGACTGGTTAATGGTGGCATCTCAAAGCATTTAGCAGGATGCCAGAGAATTGCCCAAGACCATGAGTAAATAGACTATGTATATAGATTTAGTGCAAGTGATATGAGAAAAGGGCATGAGACAAGCCCTGTTTAACTTGAATACTGGTGGTCCTGATGATGAGCATTTTACAACGCATATGAAAGACTTGATTCTCACTGCTACTCCTCTGGTGGCATTTGGCTCACTGGCAGCTATTTTGACCCCTTTTGTAGAACACCGTATACACGAGGTCACCATATCCATGGCCTGCTTAGAGGACATGGAGGTCAAGTGACGAGAAACGGGAATAGCGAGACCAGTGACTGTGAGAAGCCTAAGGTACGTAAGGTGGTGCCTAAGGCAATGGGCTTGGGATCCAGAAAAGCAGTGGGGACAGAACCTGTGAAAATCTCCCACAAGCAAATGTGGGTAGACTTGCTGGCTGCAGGAGTTAAGAAAGAGAAGATAGATCAGCAGCCTAATGACATGCTGCTGGCCCTGTGGAAGCAAATACTGGTAGGACAGCGTTTCCAGAAGCTGCTGAAGAAAGGCAGTTCCCTGAGACCAGTGGGCCTCCAAGGTTCCTTAGACTCCCCCGGGGAGGAGGAATTTAATCTCCTAGACTGAGAAAAAGGCCAAGGGACCCAGTTGGGGGAAACCTGGAGGACTGGAGGCCGCATGTTGAACTTACTATATATTGGTCCCCTTGCAACGTGCAATATGTGTTGGCACCAGTGGATACCGGTGCAGACTTCAGCTTACTATATAGCAACCCAGACAGATATATGGGCCTGGTGGCACATATAGATGGGTACGGAGGCAGAACTGTCCATGTACGACAGGCAACCTTGACACTGGGTATTAGCCGCCTCCCCCTGAAGGCCTATAATATGTATATCTTTCCCATACACACATACATCTAGGAATGGATGTGCTGGAAGGGTTAACAACTGCAAGGACCCAGGGTGAATTCCACCTGTGGATGCGTGTGTGCTAAAGCTGGTCAATAGAGGGCACCTGCATCATGACACTACCTAATCCCCATCGATGGGCAGTGGAGTGCGGCAGTACCTTCTCCCAGAAGGTCATGAGGAAATTAGACAGACATTCTTGCAGCTGGAAAAGGCAAAGATTATCCGGCCCATGTACAGCCCCTATAATTCTCCAGTATGGCCAATAAAGAGGGGCCTGAAGGCACCTGGCGACTGACTATGGCTTGCAGAGAAGTGAGTAGAGTGACGCCCCTGCTATACTTCGTGGTGCCGGCTGTAGCGGATTGCATAGATTACCCTGCACTGGCATTGCAGTGATGCCTCTAAGTCAGTGATTCTCAACCTTCCTTATGCCGCGACCCTTTAATACAGTTCCATGTTGTGGTGACCCCCAACTATAAAATTGTTTTCATTGCTACTTCATAACTGTAATTTTGCTACTGTTATGAATTGTAATGTAAATATCTGATATGCAGGATGTATTTTCATTGTTACAAATTGAACATCATTAAAGCATAGTGATTAATCACAAAAACAATATGTAATTATATATGTGTTTTCTGATGGTCTTAGGCGACCACTGTGAAAGGGTCGTTCGACCCCCAAAGGGGTCACGACCCACAGGTTGAGAACCGCTGCTCTAAGTGATAGACTTGGCTGGTGCCTTCTTCTCCATGGACATGGCTCCAGAGAGTCAAGGACAGTTTGCTTTTGAGTAGGAGGGTTGACAGTGGACTTGGGTCGCCCTCCCTCAGGGATGTTTATATATCCCTTCCATTTGTCATGGTTTGATGGCACGGGATTTGGCTACCTGGGGCGGCCACAATGTCAGTGTTTCATTGTGTTATTAATGTTGTGTTAACCATCTCTGATTCTCTTGCAGATTTGAATGCAGCTTCCAGCAGTTTGTGACAGACCTATGTTGTTGGTCTTTCGGAGGTATTGGCAAGTGTCTAGTTCCCACTTGATGCCATTGTTATGGCCAGTGTCAGTTGTCCTGGAAGGGGGCAACGTGGGTTGAACCCCAGAAATAGAGGGTACCTAGCTGCCAAGAGGGCAGTCGCCTAAGTTGGCGGAGAAGGGTACCCATCAGGTTTTGGTCCCAGTTATAGAAGAAAACTGGGAGCCAATATTCTCTTGTTGAGAGACAGTTGGCAACCATGTGTGGTGCCTTACAGGCCTGTGTGCCCATGCCCATGTTAGGAGAGGCACAAACCCCAACTTTAGCAAAGTGGGGCCTATTTGGAACTAAGAGCAGTGGTGAGTACCAGCCCTGTGTCACAGGAATTGCAAATCCTGTTGGGTCCTGTGACATATGAGACACTATGAAGGTATAAAGCTCCTATGGAGGAGCTACTCCCTAGTCTGTTTCAAGAGGGTATGCCACCCCTCCTGGAGACCATGTAGTGTAGAGACAGGTCTAGTAGAGAAGAACCCTACTACATAGGCAGCTGTGACTGTCCATTTAGATACTGACAAACTATATAGTTAAATTCAGATACTGGGCAAAGTAGCACTTTGCCCATTAGAACAGACAGCTGGGCTGTCTTTATAGACTTAACTACTAAGCTAGTAGGCCAGTGCCCCATGTGAGGATAGGAAATCTGAGTTCCACCTAGGGGTGAACCCACCTAGCCTAAAAATTAGGCTAGACAAGTATATGCGGAGGTATCCTCAGACACTGCATGTGCAGGTAAAAGCAACAGATGAACTGTTGTGACCCAAGGCCTTCCCTCTTAGCAGAGTGAGAAGAGGCAGTGTGGACCTGGCCATGGTCCTTTACAGGAGAAGGGCCATGGATAGCCCTCCAATCCCCTTGGGGAAGCAGATATGACTATAAATCACAGTTGCACCCCTTGATCCAGCCTTGGGAATATAGTCAGTGTCCTACAAGAGATGGACAGTAAAGTATAAGCCATACAAGCCCTGTCCCATGACCCCTCCGAGACTGGTGGGATAGACTTTCAGGAGCATGGCATTAAGCATTCTTGAAATTGATACTGGGGCTGGAATATTGGTCATAACATGTTGTAGTGTGTGATACTGTTGTGGACTCTGTGCTCAAGGTGCTAGCATATGGGCCAGAGTACCCCATAGAAACTATCGAGCACAAGGAGTAGAGCAGTGATGGCGAACCTTTTGAGCTCGGCATGTCAGCATTTTGAAAAATCCTAACTTAATTCTGGTGCCATGTCACATATAGAATTTTTTGATATTTGCAACCATAGTAAAGCAAAGACTTATATTTTTGATATTTATTTTATATATTTAAATGCCATTTAACAAAGAAAAATCAACCAAAAAAATAAGTTCACGTGTCACCTCTGACACGTGTGTCATAGGTTCGCCATCACTGGAGTAGAGTGTGGGGCCCCTCTCTAGAGTGTGCCGGATGTTCAAGGCCTCTATGAGCATGGGAATCTTAGTCAGGGTGTTCAAGGCTAATTTGCTATATGCAGGTGCAAAAGCAAGGACACAAAAAGCTATACACTGCAGGAGTGCCTTTCTGTATTTGGCAAAAAGCCTCTTTTGTTTGAGCTTGTTTTGAGCTTGTATAGAAGTTGCCACTAACCAGCCTGTTGCTGGCCGCTTTGCTTGTAAAAAAGCATGCCCCATTTGCCTGCTTGTACCTGCGTGTTCTTTCAGTTTCCCACACCCATGAGGAGCTTGTCCCTGACATGGTAGAAACATAGTTTTTCAATTTCTCTGAATACCCATATGAAAACAGACTGAGCACGTGGATGGCAAATTAAAAACTGGCAGACAACATTTACAATAAAACTGGATAACAAAGTATCCCCATGAGTTCCAAAATACAGATGGGTGATGACAAAACACCAACAGTTACAAGACCTGCATTATATCAGCATCTGTACAGGATGAAGAAATAAAGGATGCAATATGAATGTGTTTAAAGAACTATAGGCCCTAGCTGGTTTTGCCCAGTGGATAGAGCATCAGCCTGCAGACTGAAGGCTCCAGGGTTCAATTCCAGTCAAAGACACATGGCTACATTGTGGGCTCAGTCCCCAGTAGGGAATGTGCAGGAGGCAGACGATCAATAAATTTCTCTCATTATTGATGTTTCTATCTCTCTCTCCCTCTCCCTTCCTCTCTGAAATCAATTATATATATATAACATATATATATATATAATAAGGGACTACAGAAAAGGATAACCCTAAAATAGCTAATAAAAAAATAAAATAAATAGCTAATAGAAATCACTGAAAAGCATAATGGGCAATTTCAGAACAGTAATTGAAACTGAGAGGAAATTTGTCATTTCCATTATTGAGTACAAGGCCCCATAGCATAAATAGACTAAAGAAGCTAAAGAAGACTAACCCCTATGAACCCTCAAACTTGACCCACCAGAGCTCCCTTCTAAGACAGGCTTCAGACCAGGAGAAACTGTGATTACAATCAAAGTTGAATAAGGCGGAGACAATAAGAAGTGAAAGAAAAGGTATAGACTAGTGCTGTCCAATAGCACTTCTGTGATGATGGAAATGTTATATATTTGTGCTATTTAATACAACAGCCACTATTCACATATTAAGCATATGAAATATGACTAGTGAAACTGAATTTTTATAAATTTAATTAAAAAAATCTTTATTGTTGAAAGTATTATATAGGTCCTCCTTTCCCCCCTATTAACCTCTTCCAGCTTGCTCCTGTCCTCCCACCCCCACTCAGGCCCTCACCACCCCATTGTCTGTGTCTGCAGGTTATGCATATATGCATACAAGTTCATTGGTTGATCTATTCCCACCCACTCTCCCCTGCCTTCCCTCTGAGGTTCAACAGTCTGTTCACACTTTGTCTCCAGGGATATATATATTTTTTTAATTTAATTTTATTATTTATTACAAAGGGTATTACATATGTGTCCATTTTTTCCCCCCACCCAAGACAGTCCCCTAGCCTCCCCCATCCCCCAGTGTCTTATGTCCATTGGTTATGCTTATATGCATGCATACAAGTCCTTTGGTTGATCTCTTACCCCCCTACCTCCCGCCCCCGAACCCTCCCCGGCCTTCCCGCTGCAGTTTGACACTCTGTTTGAGGCCGCTCTGCCTCTGTATCTATTATTGTTTAAAAGTTTATAATGGTCTCAATTATCCATGAGTAAGTGAGATCATGTGGTATTTTTCCTTCATTGACTGGCTTATTTCACTTAGCATAATGCTCTCCAGTTCCATCCACACTGTTGCGAATGGTAGAAGTTCCTTCCTTTTCACAGCAGCATAGGATTCCATTGTGTA
>NW_006287935.1:24315-30526 GCF_000327345.1 Myotis davidii | reverse complement strand
TATTGTTTTCCTTCCTTTTGTTAAACTGTATGAGTTCCCTATATATTTTGGAGATTAAACCCTTATCAGATGTATCATTGGCAAATATGTCCTCCCATGTAGTGGCCTCTCTTGTTATTTTGTTGATAGTTTCTTTTGCAGTGCAGAAGCTTTTTATTTTCATATAGTCCCATTTGTTTATGTTCTCCTTAGTTTCCATTGTCTAGGAGATGTATCAGTAAACACATTGCTCTGAGAAATGTGTGAGATTTTCCTGCCTATGTTTTTTTTTTCCTAGGACTTTTATGGTTTCCTGTCTTACATTTAAGTCTTTTATCCATTTTGAATTTATTCTTGTATATGGTGTAGGTTGATGGTCTAGTTTCATTTTTTGCATGTACTTAACTTCCCAACACCATTTATTGAAGAGACTGTCTATGCTCCAATGTATGCTCCTGCCTCCTTTGTAATATTAATTTTGAGCATAGTGGCCAGGTCCTTACAGATATTTAAAAAAATTTTAGTATATCACAATTCCTCACCATCTAGCACAGTTAGGATGTGATCATTGTTCTTGTGCCAGTACCAGGCTATTTTGAGCAGAGTGTCTTTGTAGTATAACATAGATCCTCCTTTTTCCCCCATTAACCTCTTCCAGCCTTGATATCTGGTATTGTGATTCCTCCAATTTTGTTCTCCTTTCTCAGGATTGCTGTGGCTATTCAGGTTCTTTTTGGGTTACATATCATTTTTTTGAATGTTTGTTCTAGGTCTGTGAAATATTCTGTTGGTATTTTAATAGGGATTGTATTGAATCTGTCGATTGCTTTGTATAGTATGGACATTTTAATGATGCTTATTCTACCAATCCATGAGCCTGGTATATTCTTCACTTATTTATATCTTCCTCTATCTCTTTTTTCAACATCCTGTAGTTTTTGGAGTACAGGTCTTTTACCTCCTTGGTTAATTTTATTCCTAGGTATCTTAATTTTTTTCGTTGCAATGGTAAATGGGATTGCTTGTTTTTTTGTTTTGTTTTGTTTAGTTTTCTTTCCAGGAGTTCACTATTGGTGTATAAAAATGCTATGGTTTTGGGGTGTTAATTTTGTATCCTGCTATGTTTCTGAATTGATTAAATCTAGTAGTGTTTTGATGGAGTCTTTAGGGTTTTCTATGTACAGTATCATGTCACCTGCGAATAAGGATAGTTTTATTTCCTCCTTTCCAATTTGGATGCTTTTTGTTACTTTTTCTAGTCTGATTGTTATGGCCAGGACTTCCAGAACTAAGATGGAAATGTTTTATAATTGTGCTATCTAATATAATATCCGCTAGTCACATATTTAGCATTTGAAATATGACTAGTGGAACTGAAAAACTGAATTTTTACAAATTTTATTAATTTAAATATACATAGCCACATGTGGCTAGTGGCTATCATTTTGGATAGTGCAAGTCTATACCAAATATGGAGTATGTGGGACTGAAACCAGGACATTTCAGAAAGCAGGCTGCATTATTTTTTAAAATGTTTTTATTGCTTTTAGAGAGAGTAAGGGACACACACACAGAGAAACATCAATGAGAGAGAACTATTAATTGGTTGCCTCCTACACACCTTCTACTGGGGATCAAGCCTGCAATCAAGGCACATGCCCTGACTTGGAATTGAACCTGCAACCTTTTGGTGCATGGGGCAACTCTCAACCAACTGAGCGACACTAGCCAGGGAAAGTTGCCTTCTTTTTAAACACCACAATACACACACACACACACACACACACACACACACAGAGAGTGGGGGGGTTCTGTGAAGTTAATAACACTTTTGAAAACCCCACTTCATTGTAAAAGTTAAATAAAACTAATTTCATGTTAAAATGAGAAACAGTAGAGTTTCAAGATAAATATCCTTAAAAAGTTGTAAAAAAAAGAATAAACAGCCCACAAAACAAGTCAAAACTGTAACCAACCATATTTTGACACGAGCTAAAAGACATTAGAAAAATGTACAAGCTATGAAAGAATGGCATAAGTAAGAATTAGAAAGCTTCAGACTAGAACTCAGGAAAAAAATAGAGGTTAAATAAGTAAATCATCTCAGAAATGAAGACTAACAAAAAGAAACATAAGGGTAAATAAACATCCAATAATGCCATAAGAAAATAGAAGGCAAAAAGAAGAAAAACTGAAAAGTTAAGAAAAAATAAAAATTATGTATATTTTATCAGAATGAAAACATTTTAAGAAGAAACAAAGTGATTCAGAGCAATTCCTATGAAAATTCCAATGGCGTTTTTTTTGTTAGAAATTTTTAGAAAAACGTCCTAAAATTCGTATGTAATCTCAAGGGACTCTGACTAGCCAAAAATGATCTTAGAAAAAAGAACAAAGTTGGAAGACTCACACTTCCTAATTTTAAAACTTACTGCAAATTTATAGTAATCAAAATAGTGTGATACTGATGTAAGCACAGACATATAGACCAATGAAATAGAATAAAAAACCCAGATGGCCAAATGATTTTTGCAAAGACCATTCAATGGAAAAAGGACAGTCTTTTCAGCAAATGACGTTGGGGGAACAGGAAATCCACCTGCAAAGGAATGAAGCTGGATCCTTATCTTACACCATATATAAAAATTAACTCAAAATGGATGTAAAAGCTAAATTTATAAAAGTCTTAGAATGAAACATAGAGGGAAGTCTTCATAACATTGGATTTGGCAGTGATTTTTTGGATATGACACCAAAAGTACAGACAACAAAATAAAAAATACATATTTGGACTTCATCAATGTTTGTGCTTTGAAGAAAATTACCAAGAAAGGGAAAAAACAATGCACAGAATGGGAGAAAATATCTGTCAATTATACATTAGTTATGGATTAATATTCAGATGTATAAAGAACACTTACAACTCAAAAAAATATAAACAAATGATAAAATGGGAAAAGGAACTTGACATTTCCCCAAAGAAGATATAAAAATGTCCAATATCTACACAGAAAAAGATTTTCAACATTACTACTCATTAGGGAAATGCAAATCAATAACACAAGAGATCACTCACACCCATTAGGATGGCTATTACAAAAAAAAGTCACAAGAGAAAATAAGTATTTATCAGGTGTAGAGAAATTGGAACATGTGTGCATTTCTGGAAATGTAAAATGGTGTAGCCACTATGAAAAACAGTGTGGCTATTCCACAAAATGTTAAACAAAGAATTACCCTAGGATTCAGTCTTTCTACTCCTACTTACATACTCAAAAGAATTGAAAATAAGGACTTGCATACTTGTACACTCATGTTCATAGAAATGTTTTACAAAAGCTAAAAGGTGGAAGCAACCCAAGTGTCTATCAACGGATGAATGGGTAAACAAATGTTATATACATACAATGGAACATTATTCTGTTTTTAAAAGGTAGGGAATTCTGACACATGCTACAACATGAATGAACCTTGAGGACATTGTGCTATGTGGAATGAGCCAGTCACAAATGGACAGATATTGTATGATTCCACTTATATGAGGTACCTAGAGTAGTCAAAGTTATAGAGACAGAACATACAATTGTGGTTGCAAGGGACTGGTTTGGGAGAAGTGGTGAGTTGCTATTTAATGGGCACAGAGTTTCAGTTTTGCATGATGAAAAGAGTTCTGGAGATGAATGGTGCAATGTTTGCACAATATTGTGTATGTAACTTAATGCCACTGAATTGTATACTTAAAAATGGTTAAGATGATAAAATTTACCACAATTTAAAAAATTGATTGTATTTCTATATACTAGCAATGAATAATTAGAAATTGAAATTAACAAAGTGAGATTACTTGCAATATTGCCAAACACATGAATTCTTTGGGTTAAAGTTAAAATATGTGGAAGATTTTTATGCTGAAAATTATAAGATATTACTTGGCCATTGTGGCTCAGTGGTTGAGCACTGACCTATGCACCAGGAGGTCACAGTTATATTCCCGGTCAGGGAACTTACCCGGGTTACACGCTCGATCCGCAGTCGGGGGCATGCAGGAGGCAGCTAATCAATGATTCTCTCTCATCATTGATTTTTTTTCTCTCCCTCTCCCTTTCTCTCTGAAATCAGGAAAATATATTAAAAAATAAAATAATAAAAAAATAAGATACTAATGAGAGAAACTAAAAAAGACCTAAAAAATAGAGAGCTATGCTGTTAATGGATTGGAACACAATATTTTTAAAATGTTAACTGTCCTCAAATTGAACTATATATTCAATGTAGTCTTAATTAAAATCCCACCAGGCATTTGTGTAGTAATTAACAAGCTGATTTTACAATTTATGTGGAAATATAAAGGACTTAGAGTAGACAAGATTCTGAAAAGCAACAAAGTTGAGGACTTACACAGCTTGATTTTAAGGCTTACTATAAAACTAAAATAATCAAGGGAGTGTAGTATTTGCATAAAGATAGATACATAGAATCAATGTAACAAAAGAGAGCACAGAAGAAGATCCAAATATTTATGATCAATTAATTTTTGATAAAGAAGCTAAGGTAATTCAATTAGCTAAGGGTAGTCTTTCTATACTGGTGCTAGAACACCATGATATATACATGGGAAAAAAAAAATGAACCTTGACCTATATACACCCGTATTTACTCAAATGGACCAAAAGCTCACACAAAAACACTAAAACTTAAAATTTCTAGAATAAATCATAGTGGAAAATTTGCCATCTTGGGGCAGACAAAAATTTCTTAGCACACAATAAACATAAACCATTAAGCATTTTAATAAATTTCACTACATTAAAATAAAACCATAATACACCTACTAGAATTATTAAAGTTAAAAGGGATTGGTCCACCCTTCCTCCTGGGAGCATGCCTGCACTTTTTCCTTCTGCTTCTCCTTCCTCCACAGGCCTGCATCTCCTAAACTCTAAGGGACACCAGGAGACTTGCAACCAGGGGGAGCAACGGGCAGCGTCAGCTTGTGCCAGGTTAACCCCCTGAACCTGTCCCCAAGGCCCCCTTTTCTCTGACTCTCCAATGAGCTGACAGCAGCCCTGCCTTGGCTCACTTCTTTCCCATAACGTTTCTAGAAAGCCAAAGCAGCCCCGCCTAGTCTCTCTCCTGTTGCTTCTTCTATCCTAAGCCCTTTCTTGTTTCACCGTTCCCAAGTTTAATAAACATACTTTCAAAAAAAATTTTTAAAGGACTTAAAATACCTATGTTGACAAGGCTGTGGATGAATTGGTACTGTTATCCATTGCTGGCAGGAACACAAAATGGCACAACTCTTTTGGAAAACAGCTTGATGGTTTCTTATAAACTTAGAAATAGACTTACCATATGATCCAGCAATTCTACTTCTAGATATTTCCCCAAGAAATTGAAACAAATATCCATACAAAGACTTTTACCTTGAATGTTCATAGTAGCTTTATTCATAATTCAAACTGGAAACAACCAAAATGCCCATCAACAGATGAATGGATAAACAAATTGTGGTGTATGTATGCAATGGAATACTACTCAGTAATAAAAAGAAACAATCTATTGATATATGCAACAGCATGAGTGATTTTCTAAAATATGTTGAGTGAAAGAAGCCAGAACCCATAAAGTTTATACTGTATGATTCCATTTATATGAAACTCTAAGAAAGATAAGTCTAATCAATAGTGATAGAAAGCATGTCAGTCATTGCCTGGGGCTGCAAGTGGCGATAGAGATTGGGAAGAAATGAGGGAAAACCTTTTGGGGTAATAAAAGTATCCTACGTCTAGATTGAGGTAGTGCATATACTGGGGTATGTGTTTGTCAAAATCATCTAACTGTATACTTAAAATGAGTGCTTTTTATGTAAATTATACTTCAATGAATTTGATTTTTTTAAAAAAAATTTGTAAGGGTCCCTTCAGTTCTAAAATTCAATGAACTATGAAATTATGAACTACACAAAATATACTTTGACTACTATATGTTTTATCAGATTACTAGAGGCCCGGTGCATGAAATTCGTGCACTGGGGGGCGGGGGGAGGGCGGTGTCAGCCCAGCTTGCACCCTCTCCAATCTGGGACTCCTTGAAGAATGTCCTACTATTGGTTTACAGGGATCGGGCCTAAACCGGCAGTCGGACATCCCTCTTGCAATCTGGGACTGCTGGCTCCTAACCACTCACCTGCCTGCCTGCCTGCCTGATTGCCCCTAACCACTCTCCCTGCTTC
>NW_006287935.1:21718-24201 GCF_000327345.1 Myotis davidii | reverse complement strand
CCACTCCCCTCCCCTGCTGGCCTGGTCCCCCCAACTGCCCTCTCCTGCAGGCCTGATTGCCCCCAACTGCCCTCCCCTGCTGGCCTAGTCACCCCCAACTGCCCTCTACTGCAGGCCTGGTCACCCCCAACTGCCCTCCCCTGCAGGCCTGGTTGCCCCCAACTGCCCTCTTCTGCAGGCCTGCCCCCCCTCAACTTCCCTTCCCTGCAGGCCAGGTACCCCAAATCGGCCCTCCTCTGCCTCTCTCCTGTTCATTACTAGAGGCCCGCTGCCGGCCCAGTCACCCCTAACTGCCCTCCCCTGCCAGCCCGGTCACCCATAACTGCCCTCCCCTGCAGGCCCATTTGCCCACAATGGCTCTCCCCTGCCAGCCTGGTCCCCCACAACAGCTCTCCCCTGTCAGCCCAGTCACCCCTAACTGCCCTCCCCTGCAGGCCTGGTCCCCGCCAACTGCCCTCCCTTGCCAGCCATCTTGTGGCAGTCATCTTGTGGCCACATGGAGGTGGCCATCTTTGACCACATGGGGGTGGCCATCTTGTGTGTTGGAGGATGGTCAATTTGCATACTGGTCATGACTAATTAGCATATCATGGCTAATTAGCATATCCCTCTCTTATTATTGTGTTGGAGTGGTGGCAATTTGCATACTGACTGTGACTAATTAGCATGTCCAGGCTAATTAGCATATCCCTCTCTTATTATATAAGATACTGATATCTTAGAACAATATGGTTAGAAGAGACCTCAAAGTTCTCTTACTCAAAAAATTCTTCTGATGCTTAAATCTTCTCTATAACATTCATACCAAGTACTAGTAGTCATTCAGTCTCTGCTTAAATACTTCAGGGAGAGGGAATCTTATGAAAATCCATTTCAGTTTTTGCACAGGCCTAATTATTAGCAGAGTTTCCTTATGATGACCTAAAGTTTCACTCCTTATAGTTCTTGCCCATAAACGCATCCATGAAATAATTTTGATCCTTTTACTCCTTGACAGCCATTTAAATATTAGGAGGAAGCTATCATGTTCCTCCTAAATGTTCTATTTTCTAAGTTTAACATCCATATTTCCTTTATTCTTCAAATAAGATAGTTTTAAGTGCTCTTACCATCCTAAGTGCCTTCCCCTTGGCACATTATGCTTTAACAACATCTTTCTTCAAAAGTGTTGCCCCCACACCCCAGTCCAACACAATACTTCAGATATGCTGTAACCAGAGCAAAATACAGGATGATTACCACTCTTCTTTTATATGTTATATTTGTAATGATATAACCTAATTTGAATAAACTTCCTTAGCATTATTGGCTTATGTTGAGCCTACAGTCAACTAGCAACTCCAAATGTTTTACATGTGCTGCTGTAAAGCCACACTTCATCTATTCTATTATTGCATAGTTGATTTTAGAGATCCAAATACAGGATGTTTTGTTGTTCCCTGTTTTTCATCTTGTTAGAATAAGCTGATTATTTCAGACCATCGACGTCTCTTCAGTTCTGATTCTGTCTTGTAACATATTAGTACTATTTTCAGTTTCAGGTTACATGGATATTCAATCAATATTCATGAAGGTCTTCACCTACATATTTTATTCCACATTCATATGGTATATACCACACAATTTGATATTTGTTTGTACGCTTATATTACTTTCTAATTATTTCATACATGTAAACCCTGTTTCCACAATAATATTTTAAGCTTATCTATAGAAAGGATCATGTCTTCTATTTATTCCCTAGTAGCAAACACAGATTGGGCATTTAATAAATGTCTGTTGACCTGAAACTTCAATCACGGTATTTTTGCAGTATAGCTGTATCAAGAATGAGCACAACTGATCTTTATCTCATGTTTACTTAAGTGCTAATTTTCTTTTACATCCATACAGAAACATTTTGGGGAAAGGCAATACCTGCCAAAGCATCACAAAATCACTTAAAAACCTATGACAAACTGTTATAGTACAAACACAGGCCACAGTACCATCTAGTGAGCATTACTAGTTTACATCTATAGATTACAAGCTCATTTTCGTTCCTGAAATAGAAAGGCATGAATTTTTATTTATTTATTTTTTAAATTTTTTATTACAAAGGGTATTACATATGTGTCCATTTTTCCCCCTGCCCTAGACAGTCCTCTAGCCTCCCCTATCCCCCAGTGTCTTATGTCTATTGGTTATGCTTATATGCATACAAACAAGTCCTTTGGTTGATCTCTTACTCCCCTACCCTCTGCCCCCCAACCCTCCCCGGCCTCCCCGAGGCAGTTTGACAATCTGTTTGAGGCAGCTCGGCCTCTGTATCTATTATTGTTCAAAAGTTTATGAAGGTCTCAATTATCCATGAATGTGTGAGGTCATGTGGTATTTTTCCTTCATTGACTGGCTGATTTCACTTAGCATAATACTCTCCTGTTCCATCCATGCCATTGCAAATTGTATGAGTTCCTTCCTTTTTAGCGCAGCATAGTATTACA
>NW_006287935.1:15066-18284 GCF_000327345.1 Myotis davidii | reverse complement strand
GGTTATATCTTCTTGTTGTATTGATCCCTTTAGTATTATGAAGTGGCCTTCCTTATCTCTTGGTATGGCCTTCACTTTGAGGTCTATTTTGTCCGATATAAGTATTGCTACCCCAGTTTTCTTTTCAGAAAGGCATGAATTTTTAAAACTTCATATAATAGTGGGGTGAATGTCTGTGGAGGGAACAGGAGTGGGGAGAAAGGGGGCCAATGAGGGGGAAAAGGGAGACATTTGTAATACTTGCAATAATAAAGGTAAATTTTAAAAAATGAAAGGGGTAAGAAACTTCATATAGTAAACAGAACCAATATAAAACCAGCACATGAGACATAGTTGTTTTTACTTTAGGTCATGTAAATATTATATAAATAACCTCATCTTGTGGCTGTTTTGTAAATCTTGTCACCACAATGTGGTTTGAGACTGTGCTTTAGTTTTATCAATCTATAGTAGTACTGATGACACTCATGTACCTAACTACAGTTGCAAGGTGAGGATGGGATTTCTATACAGAGTTAAAGAATACTCAATTTTGCCTCTTTTTCATGGTGCCTTGGAGGCAATGACTTCTTCGGAAAAGATCTGAACATCTCTTTCTTAGCCACTGGCTGCTAGAAACCCATTGAAGTGGATGATGCGTGCAAACTTCGTACTTTTTATGAGAAGCTACTGAAGCTGTTGCTGACGCTTCAGGTGAAGAAGGGTTATATGGTTTGAATCAGTGATGGGAACTACAAAAACAAGGTTTCCCCATGAAGCAGGGTATCCTGACCCAGGGCTGTGTCTGTCTGCTACACATTCCTATTATAGGCCAAGGAAGACTGCAGGAAAAAAGCACGAATCTGTTTGGGGCTGCATTGTGGAGGTCAAACTGAGTGTTCTCAACTTGGCCACTGTTGAGATAAAAGATAAAGATATTTCTGGTCTAACAGATACTACTGGGTTTCAATGCCTGGAAACCAAAAGAGCTCAGCATCAGCATCTTGTTACTCCACATGGGCTGCAACACAAACAGTCAGCATACTTCTCTGAAGGAATATGTACTAAGAAAAATTAAAAAGAGGGAGGAGACAAGATGGCTGCCAGCAGGAAGCCAGTGAAGGAGAGAGTGTAAGTGAGTGAGGGAGTGAAAGGGGAATCTGTGGATGTGTTGTGTGTCTGTGTGTGTGTGTGTCTGAGAGAGAGAGAGAGAGAGAGAGAGAGAGACAGATCCTACAGCAGTTTTTGGGGCAGGCAGACCGGGCTCTCCTAGATGGGGAGCACCTGCTGCTGCTGCAAGCACGCCCCAGGGCAGCTGGCTCTGGCACAAAAACCATGCCATCTTGAAGGGGAGAGCTGCTGGGACTAGGAGCCCAGCCTCAACACCACCCAGACTGGCCTCAGACACCATCGTGAGCCCTACACTGACTCCAGCCAAAGACCTGTTACCTCATCAGGCAGACCCATAGACACCAGGATTCTAGCCTTCCCAGTCACAGGCTCCTGTGAGCCCTGGAGTGTGCTCCCCTCTGGTCAAGCCTGCCAGTTCAGCCACAGGTCCCGTGAGACTCAGTGCCTGGACCCTCTGGTGTCTTGAAATGCACGACCGTCCTGCCAAGCCTGCTGCTTCAGTAACAGGCCACATGCTACTCGGCGCCTGAACCCTCTGGTGAATCTTGGAGTATGCCTCTCCTGCTAAGCCTGCTGCTTTAATGGCAGGCACTGTGCGACTCAGCGCCTAGTCCCCTTGGTGAAACTTGGAGTGCACACCCTACTGACAAGCACACCACAGGCTCCGCCTCCCCAACAGGGTCAGAGCCTTTGGATCAGGGGAGGCACTACCCCCTGAACCCCCTCAGCATGAACAGAGCTGTCACCTAGAGCACGTGCTCTACACCCAGCCCAAGTCAGAGCTGCTGGTGCGAACTGGTGTGGCCAACCACAGGTCACAGGACCACGCTGCATGTGCAATGCCAGAGGGACCTAGGGTGCCATACTGCCTTCAGTGCTGAAGCTGCACAGTGAATTAAATGCTAGAGGGCTCTGGGCCCTCATGGGGAGTGGCACACCAGAGGAACTGTGCACACCCACACCAACCCCAAGAATCTGAAATTGACCAAAACTGGAGGAGAAGAGGGTAGAACTCAGAGCAGAGACAATAAAGGTGTGAAATTCAAGGCAGATCCAGCTTCCAGTCTAGTGATTCCTAGATCATTGAACTGCTAGGGGCTTCAACATCTCAGACGCCAAGCAGGGAGCCCAGGGCAAGAAAGAGAGAGCAAAAATGGGGAGACAAAAAAAAAACCCAAAAGGAAAGAAAAGGGGGTATCGCTACAAAGGAACTAAATGAAATGGAGGCATGCAATATGCCAAAAAAAAAAGAATTCAGAATAAGGATAATACAATTCTGAAACAGGCTAGATGAGAAAATCAACAACTTCTATAAGACCCAAGAAGAAATGAAGAATGATATAGCTACAAAAACAAAAGAAAAGAAAACACACAATGGAAGGATTCAACAGTAGACTAGAAGAAATGGAGGACCAAATTTGCAAGTTAGAAGATAGGGCAGAAAACACATCCAGTATGAACAGCAAATGGAGAAAAAAATTAAAAAGCAGGCAGAGAACTTACGGGAGCTTTGGGACAACCTGAAACAAAGTAACATTCATATAACAGGGGTGCCAGAAGGACAAGAAGAGGAGTAAGGATTAGAAAACTTATTTGAAGAAATAATGACAGAAAACTTCCTGATTTGGAAAGAAAAAAAGTCACACAAGCACAGAGAGTCCTAAACTAGATGAACCCCAAAAGATCCACACCAAGACATGTCATAATTACAATGGCAACCAATAACGACAAAGAGAGAATCTTAAAGGCTGCAAGAGAAAGACAGAGAATTACCTACAAGGGATCTCCAGTAGAATATCAAATGATTTCTCAACAGAAAGTATACAAAGTATTACAAAGCAAGGGACTGAATCCAAGAATACTCTATCCAACAATGCTATCATTAAAAATTGAAGGGGAAATCAGGAGCTTCTCAGTCAAAAAACAGCTAAGGGAGTTTATCAGCACCAAACCAGCAATGCAAGAAATGCTAAAGGGACTGTTGTAAAATGAAGAAATACAAAGGGAAAAAGGAACACAGGCATAAAGAATAAAAATGGCAAAAAACACTTAAATATCAATAATAACCTTAAACGTAAATAGATTCCGTACACCAGTTAAAATACATT
>NW_006287935.1:12212-14082 GCF_000327345.1 Myotis davidii | reverse complement strand
ATCTTATTGTTTACCCATATCTTCAGAAAAAAAATCACTTCTGTCATGGTAAACAACCTGCTCCCCTATTTATAATGGTCTGGCCCTCTAGCAACTTCAGCACGAAGTTATAGCTAATTTGCCTTTAAACGTCAGGTGGTCATAATAATCTGGCCACTAAGTGTATATACACCCAATACAGGAGCACCCAAATACATAAAAAAAAAACAACTTCTGAGAGAAAAAATGGTGACGGATGTGTACCGTGCCTTGTCCCGGAGCAGATAGGGTGAGCAGCGGAAACCAGTAACATCCAGCCCGAATTGGCAGAGGAGATTCAGCTGGGAGACAGTTTGCAGCTGGGAAAGGCAGAGGACTCCTGGAGAAAGGTAAAGTCAAGGCTCTGGGCAGGTTAATCAGCCAGACGGCTGAGCCCTGAGGATCAGAGGGAATCCACATGGCACGCACTTGGGCCGCGTCCCTTGGGACGGGTACAGTGGGGAAAAAAAGGTACACAGAACTGCTGGTCGGCAGGGGATTCTAGATCTGGATCCACAATCAGGAAAGGCTGAGGAGTGCCAGGAGAAGAGTGTGCAGAGGCGCAGCCTTTCCCCCCTCGCAGGGGATTCTAGATCTGGGTCCACAGTCAGTAAAGGCTGAAGAGTGCCGGCAAGAGAGGAGTGCTCAGAGGTGCAGCCTCTCCAAGCTCTGTGGCTTGTGCCCTTCTTCATAGAGCCTAGTTCATAGGACCTTTCAGATACAGACACTTACCCATGGCTGTAGCGTGGGAGAAGGTGCGGAATTGTGGAATCTGGGGAGAGAGGGGGATCCAGGATTAGTGGCAGTGAGTGTGGTGCTGAATCATATGTGAGCCTGGGACCTGGGCAGCCATTTTACCCTGAAGAGGTAGCCCCTCCCTACAGTACCCAAGCAACTAATACAGCTACACCCAGATTCCACCCTGATTGGTAAAAGGATTAAAACAAACAAACAAACAAAAAAACTAAATAGTCCCCGAGAGCACAAAGGGGCTGGACTAGAGACTTTCAGTCACAGCAATTGGATCCTGAGAAACACAACAGTACAGAAGACTGGGATCTTAAGTCAGCCAAAGGAACACTTCACTTTTTCATTTTTATTTTATTTTATTTTTTTATGACTTTGTTATCTCTTTTTTTCTTTGTTTTCCTGTTTTTGTTTGTTGCTTTATTTTCTATTTCTTTTCACATTATTTTTCCATCACTCTACTTTATTTTATTTTCATTTGCTATTTTTATACCATTTTTGAAATCAAATGTATTGTAAATTTATTATTCTTTTTTCTCGTTCTCTTTCCTCTTATCCACCCATCACCTTTCTGCTTCCTCTATACTGAACTGAGATCCTCCCCATATTCACCCAACTCTTAACGTTATCTTCTATATATAAGCTCAGCATCTACAGATTCTGCCCCCACCCTCTTTGCTGGGGGTTTTGTGTTTGTATTTTTTTTCCTGTTTTTTCTGTATCTTTTTTTCTTTAATTTTATTGTTATTATTTTTTGTTTCATTGTTTGTTTTGTTTGTTTGTTTATGTATTGGTTCTGTGATGTTTTCCCCATATATAAATATATAACCTCCTTTTCTTCCTTCTTCATTTCTCTCTTATCTTTTTCACTGTAATCAGTATCTTTTATGTTCTCTTTTCTCGACCCTAATTCTCCTTTCTCAGTGATCACTTATAGTAGGGTTTTTGTTGTCATGAGTACATTCGTCCTTTGGTCCCTTTGTGTTGTGTCTTGTCGAGGTGAATTTTATCCTGTCTGACCAGGTGCTAGAGCGTGAGCCTCATAACCAGACACCTGGAGAGGAATCTCCATCCACAAATGGGTCAATAACACCAGAGACCCAAG
>NW_006287935.1:10643-11447 GCF_000327345.1 Myotis davidii | reverse complement strand
ATGCAGCCCACTCAGGTCTGAGGAGCGGCAGCCCTGCACACTCCACACTAGTCCGAGGAGCAGCAGACACATGCAGCCTGCACCTGTCCGACAGGCAACAGCTGGGTGAGCGTCCTGCCCCCATCCGAGGAGCAGCAGACACATGTGCAGCTCACTCCCACCCAAAGAGAAGCACCCACACAAGCAGCCCATCCCATCTGAGGAGCAGAAGCCACATGAGCAGACAGCCCATGTACGAGGAGTAGCAGCCGCACGTGCAGCTCACTCTGGCCCAAGGAGCTGCAGCTGCCCGAGCAGCTCGCCCTGTCTGAGGAGTTGCAGCCAAACGAACAGATAGACCAACCACATCTGAGGAGCGGCAGCCCTGCGCAGCCCACACTGGTTCAAGGAGCAGCAGCATCATGCAGTCTGCACCTGTCTGACGAACAGCAGCTGGGTGAGCATCCCACTCCCATCTGAGGAGCAGCAGCCGCATGTGTAACTCACTCCCGCCCGAGGAGCAGTGCAGCTCACCCCAACCCGAGGAGTAGCAACCACGCAAGCAGCCCGCCCCCCATTTGAGGAGCAACAGCTGCGTGAGCAGCCTGCATCCATAGGAGGAGCAGTAGCCCTGTAAGCAACCTGCCCCTGTCCAAAGAGCGGCAGCCTCACGAGCAGCCTGCCCCATCTGAGGAACAGCAGCAGCATGCAGCCAGCCCCGATCCAAGGAGCAGCAGACACGTGAGCAGTCCTCGCCCATCTGAGGAGCAGAAGCCACGTGAACAGCCTGCTACTGTCCAAGGAGCAGCAGCCGCATTCAGCCCA
>NW_006287935.1:0-467 GCF_000327345.1 Myotis davidii | reverse complement strand
TCCAAAGAGTGGTAGCCTCATGGACAGCCTGCCCCATCGGAGGAATAGCAACAGCGTGCATCCAGCCACAATCCAAGAAGCATCAGCCACGTGAACAGCCACTTCTGTCCAAGGAACAGCAACCACGCTCAGCCCGCCCCCAACTGAAGAGCAGCAGCACTGTGATCAGCCCACCCCTGTCCAAAGAACAGCAGCTGGGCCAGCAGCCTCACCTACCAGCCAGAGGAGATACCACTGCTGCGAAAAGCACCCACCAGAGGAGCCACTGCCAACTGAGGAGCAGCCACTACTGCGACCACTTGAGGGGCAACTGCAGCTCGAGGAACCACTGCCACCCAAGGAGCAGCCCCTGCACGACTCAACATCTAGATCAGTGGGTGAAACCAAAAATGGGTACACAAAAAAAATTCAAAGGAAAGAAAATGATGAATTGACAGAAAAGCGGCTAAGTGAAACAGAGGCATGCA
>NW_006287934.1:0-242 GCF_000327345.1 Myotis davidii | reverse complement strand
CCTGGCCAGTGTGGCTCAGTTGGTTGAGGATCATCCTAGGCACCAGGAGGTCAATGGTTCGATTCCAGGCCAGGGCACATGCCCCGGTTGCCAGGTTGATCCCCAATATGGGGTGTGTAGGAGGCAGCTGATTGATGTTTCTCTCCCATTGATGTTTCTATCTCCTTCTCCCTTCTTTACTCTGAAACCAATAAAAACATATTGAAAAAAAGCACCTTTAATTCTACCATTTGGGGATGCCA
>NW_006287933.1:0-1320 GCF_000327345.1 Myotis davidii | reverse complement strand
CCTAAAAGGAAAACCACTCCTGGATGAAAACTATTCATCTACCATGACCGAGTAGATCCAAAACTGGAAAATGCAGATAAAAATGTAGTGAGGGTGTCGGGAACCAATTCCATCATGTCATAATTTCAAGAGTTTCATCAAAATGTTGGTGAGACTTGGGGACTCAACAGGGTTGAGTCACACATGTAGTCAGCTATTGGGAATGGCTAAAGGCATTTCCCCAGTCCTGAAAAGGGATTATTGATTGTGGCTGCCACACAGGAATAGGGCATCTTAATCTACATATTTTTGCCTCCTACTAGCCAAACACCTGAACAGTCGAAGGCTAATTCCCCCTTTCTGACAATGTTTCTGTACCCTTTGAAGTGTGTATCTCTGCCTCGCCTCAGGACAAGTTGTGTTAATAAAAAGCATGGGGTCTTGGGGATGGGGAGAACCTAAGACCTTAGACTTAACATCTTGGATCTTAGCTCCTTTAGCTAAGCTCCTCTGACCCTCAATGCCTTTCAAAATTATATTTCCCTTCCGGATGCTTTATTAGTCCCTGGATTCCTATGTCATCCACGCATGGCCTTTTCCAGATTCCTGAATCCTTCTAGATGCCAGAGTAAGAACTCTGGCATGAGGGAAATACCCTGGTTTTCCTCAGGTTTAGAGAGAATGAACTTTAAACAACAACCTCTACTCAAGAGAGTCTTTGCATCGAGAAGAAGGCCTTATGGCTGGGAAAGAAGCAATAATGTCATTTGTTGTATAAAGAAATGAAAAAATTATACTGACCTCAATGGTCTGATGTTCATCTATGTATCTAACCTATTTCTAGTAACTCAGCCATAGCTCCATATATCTTCCTTATTGTCATACTCTTGAATGTCTCTTAAATGTTACCTAAACATATCTGCAAGTTACACTTCTCATTTTTATTCAATGCCCAAGGATATTCTCCTATTAGCATTTTTCATGAATATTAAGTATTGTGAAGATGTGGAAAATATGAAACCTTCATGAATTCATCATGAGAATTTAAACTGGTGTAGCCACTTTAAAGGTACCATGGTAGCGTCGTAAAATGTTAAACATATATTTACCATATGACCCAGTAATTGCACTCCAAGATACCTACCCAAGACAAATGAAAATGTTCAATGTTCACAGCAGCATTATTAATATCTCCAAACTGGGAATATCTAAATGTTCATGAACTGTAAATGGAGAAGCAAAATGAGGTATAAACATACAATAGAAACCTATTCTGCAACAAAAGAAATAAAATATCGACACATACTTCTGAAAGGGCGAGGACTACGCCCTCCACCCTGC
>NW_006287932.1:0-538 GCF_000327345.1 Myotis davidii | reverse complement strand
ATTTCAAAAGAATTGTCATTAGTCTCTATAAAACCAGTTTTCTTTGGGTTTAGGTTGCTATATTTTAAAGTGTTAAGAACGAATGATTTGAAATGTCAAAGACAGATGAATTCTAAGTAAACTGTTTCTTCTGATTTTATGGTAGGACATATCACCCCCTCTCTTCTACCAAGCTTTCATACATATGGTTGAAATAGAGTTTTCACAAAAACTAAAACAAATTCTGTTCCTAGTTACAATGAATCGCAGACAAAAGATTTGGACATTACCTGCTATTTTTAGTCACTTTCTAGTATCCCGTGCCGACACCCCTTCAACCCCCACATTAATGTCCACTAGAGTTGGTAATGTGACCTTTCTTGGGATAGGGCCTTCGCAAATGTAACCAAGTTAAGATGAGGTCATACTGGTGCAGGATGGGCCTTAATTAATACAGATGAAATGCATGAGAAGAGGGACATGGACACCGAGACAGGGACACACGGGGAGAACGGGGAGATGAACGAGGCCTGGATCGGAGTAATATCCCCTTAGGCCA
>NW_006287931.1:0-509 GCF_000327345.1 Myotis davidii | reverse complement strand
AAGGGTCGCGGCATTAGGCAGGTTGAGAACCACAGTTCTAAGGTGATGAAATGTTTAAACAATGTGGTAAAAGTTGCGTAACTCTCTGAATAGACTAAAGACCAAGGAGTTGTACACTTTAGATGGGTGAACTGCATGGTATGTGAATTACATCTCAATAAAGCTATTTTAAAAATTCAAATAAATGCTGAATGAGTAAGTGTTAAGGGTAAAAAGTCTTATTTATACCAGATATTCTCCAGCTAAATTCTTCTAATCTTGATTGTCCTTTTGAAATATTTCATAATTTAAAAACTCCTTTTAACAAAAAAAATACAGAAAATAACCTAAGAGACACTGAAGTATCTGTTACATGGACTTAACACAAGGCAGTATTTTGCTGTGTTTGCTCCAGATGTCAGTCTTCTTCCTTTTAGAAGTAAAACAATAGTCACAGCTGCTGACAACCCTTGTACAAATGGCTCTTCAAAACATCCTTCAGCCGAAGCTGGTTTGGCTCAGTGGATAGA
>NW_006287930.1:0-490 GCF_000327345.1 Myotis davidii | reverse complement strand
CACTCATGGATAATAAAGACCGTTATAAACTTAAAAAAAAAAAAGAATTGTTCATTAACATACTCAGAATATTCTAGGCCACTGGTCAGGTGGTGGGCTGTCCCCATAGTCACTAAGAGGAGACAAGGAAGCCAGTTCCTGATTCCCATGTGAAACAATCCACATGGCTTTGGGAGTGACTGGAGGAATATAGGCATGTTGGCTGAAATGACAGAAAAGGATTTGACTGTAAATCTGAGTGAAAGATGTACTCCTTTTAGTTATTAACATAGTTTTATTATTTTTAAATGAAACAAGTAAATATTCAACAGCATTATTTAAGTATATAAACTACAGTATATTTTTAACTTTACTTTTATATATTTACAGTATTATAGAAATCCCCCATATTTTATATATGTACTTATATTCATAAAAATGATTCATGCTATTTTTGAAGAACTGAGGCCCAGAAATAAACCAGGTTAGTGGTTCTCAAGCTCTGCTGCAT
>NW_006287929.1:0-217 GCF_000327345.1 Myotis davidii | reverse complement strand
CCGAAACCAGCTCTCTGACATCCTCTGAGGGGTACCGGATTGCAGGAGGGTGCAGGCCAGGCTGAGGAACACGGGAGTTTAGCCAGCTGGGGAGGGACCTCGTGAGGGCTCCAGGGCGTGTCCAGCCCATATCGCTCAGTCCCAAACAAGGGACCCTGCAGCAAGCTAATCTACCGGTTGGAGAGTCTGCCCCTTGGTGGTCAGTGTACATCATAGC
>NW_006287928.1:0-231 GCF_000327345.1 Myotis davidii | reverse complement strand
TCTTGGATTTGTCTGGCTCTAATTTGTTTTTTTGTTATTTAGTCCCTTAACTTCATTCGTTCTTGGGTTTGGCACTAATGGCACTACTGGGTCTCTGTTATCTGTCTCCCTGACTAGGGTGATTTTAGCTACTCACTCTCTGGTTGGTTAGGTGTCTTTACCTAACCAAGGACACCTGCTCCTAAGTATCCTTGGTTAGGGAAGATAGAGTCTTATGATTTATTAGCTGGC
>NW_006287927.1:0-471 GCF_000327345.1 Myotis davidii | reverse complement strand
TTTATTGATTTCAGAGAAGAAGGGAGAAAGAGACAGAGACATCAATGATAAGAGAGAGTCATCGATCAGTTGCTTCCTGCACGTCCCCACTGGGGATTGAGCCCCTGCAACCCGGTCATGTACCCTTGTCCAGAATTGAACCTGGGACCTTCAGTCAGCAGGCCAATGCTCTATCCACTGAGCAAACTAGCTTAGGGCTGTTGACATTGATAACAGCCATTCTGACAGGTATAAAGGGATACCTCATTGTGGTTTTAATTTGCATTTTTCTGGTGATTAGTGAAGTTGAGCATCTTTTCATGTCTATTGGCCATCTGTCCTCTTTGGAGAAGTGTCTGTTCAGGTCCTTTGCCCATTTTCTTTTCTTTTTTTTTAGGGCCCTCCCATGCCTGTGCCTGTGCCCTTGACCCTGCCTATTTTTAAACCTTTTGAGCTCATCGAGCCAGCATTTTGAAAAACCCTAACTTAACT
>NW_006287926.1:0-437 GCF_000327345.1 Myotis davidii | reverse complement strand
ACGAGCCCATGGTCAGAATGAACATTGGGGGCCAGACTGTGGACTTTATGGCTGATACGGGAGCTAAGCCACTCAGCAGTCACTCAGAAAGTAATGCCTCTCTCAGGAAAGGAGGCACCATCATTGGAGCTACTGGGGACCAGACCCGTAAACCATTCTGCTGCCCTCGCTGATGCCAACTTGGCGGCCATCAAGTAATTCATGAGTTCCTGGACTTGCCAGACGGTCCAATGCCTCTAATGGGTACAGAGCTTTTAGCCAAAATGGGGGCAGAAATCACTTTTGCTCCAGATGGCCCAGCACAGCTTCGCCTAAGTAAGGAGACCTCCCCAATGATCCTGTCCTTAGCAGTGCCAAGGGAGAAAGAATGGAGACTTCACAGCCCCCAGACAAAGGCCTCACCGTTAGAACCTGAATTAGAGAAGGAATTCCCGCTG
>NW_006287925.1:0-664 GCF_000327345.1 Myotis davidii | reverse complement strand
ACATAATAGCCACTCAAATTCTCACCACTCAGGCTTTATTACTAATACTAGAGGCCCGGTGCATGAAATTTGTGCAGGGACGGGGGTTCCTCAGCCCAGCCTGCACCCTCTCACAATCCGGGACTCCTTGAGGGATGTCCAACTGCTGGTTTAGGCCTGATGCTGGCCTGTGAGACATCTCTCTCTCAACCCAGGACAGCTGACTCCTAACTGCTCACCTGCCTGCCTGCCTGATTGCCCCTAACCCCTCTACCTGCCTGCCTGATTGCCCCTAACCACTCGCCTGCCTGCCTGATCACCCCTAACTGCTTGCCTGCCTGCCTGATCATCCCTAACCATCTCTGCCTGCCTTCTTGACCACCCCCTAACCGCTCGTCTGCCTGCCTGATTGCCCCTAGCCCCCTCTGCCTTGGCCCCGCACCCTAGCTGCCTCTGCCTTGCCCCGCACCCGGGACCCAGAATTCCCTCCTCTGGCCAGTTGCCAGGACCTAGACTGCCCTCCCTCTGGCCAGCTGCAGGCACCCAGGACCTGGGCTGGCTTTGCCCGGGCCGGCACAGGCACCTGGGACCCCAGGTGGCACTGCCCAGGCCCTCAGCTTTGCCAGGAAGGATGTCCAGAAGATATCCAGTCTATCCCGTCTAATTAGCATATTACCCTTTTATT
>NW_006287924.1:738874-739177 GCF_000327345.1 Myotis davidii | reverse complement strand
GTAAAGTACTTCTTTTTAGCCTGCCCTTCTGAAGTTGTGTGTTTTAACATGAGATTCCTGTTCTTAACCTAGTCATATAATAAAGATTTGGGTTGCCTTTCGATACAGAGAGACAGACAGTTGCACACACACACACACACACACACACATACACACACTCGCTCACACTGGGAGGAGGAGAGAGGCTGGCTGAGACCGATATGACTGAGCACCGTCAGGGTCAGTGTTGGCTGCGGGTGGGTGGGTTGACAGGACACCAGGGGCTGCATTGGGCTCTGGGCTCAAGACAGGGCTGTGCCAGGC
>NW_006287924.1:736011-737253 GCF_000327345.1 Myotis davidii | reverse complement strand
AAGCAAAAATGTTAATTTCTGGCCTCTGGGGCACAACCTTGGCCTTCTTCCTAAGCCCCTTTGATTAGTCTCTCCAGTCTTCAACAGGCCACTTGCATCCACCTGTCCCTGTCTTTCCAAAGCTGACCTGTCCTCTGAAGTGCTCCTCTGTGCCCCTAGGTCTGCAGCCCCTGAGAAGAGGGTTCCCTGTGCAGTGCCTGCAGAAGGGTGGGGCCCAGGCTGCGCTCCTCACCTTCCCCAGCAGTGAGCTGCTGTCAGCACAAAGTCCTCACGCACAAGGAAACCCCCACATCTTTTTCTGCCAGGAATACTGATCTGAAGAAATGCCATGTAGGGACGAGAGTGAGGCTTGACCTCATGACCCCCGATGATTTTCCCTGCAAGAAAAATTCTACTGTGCCTGCTGTGCCCATGGAGCCAGAGGCTGGAGAGTGGAAGATTGGGAAGGACAGGGGCAGGCGGGGAGGCAGATAGTGATGTCTGTAGTCATCAGCCATAACCAAGGAGACATCCTGCAGGTTCCTTGGGCAACATTCCTGGCTTGCTATGTGACTTGACCCAGGAGACTGAGATACTCTCTCTGACAAAGAGAAGAGCAGTCCTGATCCCTTCATTCCTGTTGCAGCCATGCATGTGGGCAATGGGATTTGTGTCTGGAACAAGCAGTTTAGTGCCTGCGGAGCCTGGAAAATTCTTACCCTCAGGATCCCTGGTTCTCTCTCCCTTTTTGTTCCCAGACGCATGGAGTTCCTGCTGGTTTGTATTATTCAGAACATTGGGACTGAAAAATTACCTGAGAGAACTAGAGACTAATCCAGCCTCAGGGGACCAGGAAGCCACCAACTCTGGGATCTACTGGATCCCCAGCTCCTTTGCAAAATTTGGAGAAGGGAGAAGAGATTGGGAATAGATTTTAAGACATTGACTTAGAATGTTATGGGCCTTGCTTTGATTACGCAAGCCTGTCCCCTTTGCCAAGCTGTGATTTCCTGTGGAATTATTTCTCATTTTGAGCATCCAACCTTCTTCCAGATGCCTTTGCAAAAGAGCCCAGATGGCAAGGGACGGGGAGAGCACCCATGGGCCCTCCTCAGGAGCAGCCCTGTGCCCTGCCATCCCTGCTGCTGTCACTCAGCATTAGTCTTGCTGGTCTTTGAGGGAGGTAGGATCTAGAGATGAAAAAGCACCTGAGGCCGAGACCGGTTTGGCTCAGTGGATAGAGCGTCGGCCTGTGGACTGAAA
>NW_006287924.1:731244-735914 GCF_000327345.1 Myotis davidii | reverse complement strand
GCAGGAGGCAGCTGATCGATGTTTCTCTCTCATTGATGCTTCTAACTCTCTATTCCTCTCCCTTCCTCTCTGTAAAATATCAATAAAATATATTTATTAAAAAAAAAGAAAAGAAAGAAAAAGCGCCTGAGGATGGACCAGGGCCAGACTTGTCTGAGTGTAGCATGTGAGCAGAGCTGTGCCCATACCGAATGGCATTGGGCTTCGGCTGGGGGTCAGTCACTCACCTGCCTGTGCCTTGGGAGCCAGAAGAAATGTCATCAGGAGCAGAAGTGGGTGCATCTCCTCAGGATGCTGCCCACGACAGAGCTGCTGGTGCTTCCTCCTGGTCTTCTGAGCCCAAGGTTCTCTGGCCTTTATCACCCACGGCCCCCTCTGAGTGCGTCACACTGCGGTGTTATCAAGATCTTGGGCAATGTGGGTTCATGTGAAGGAGGAAGAGGAAATTACATTCAGATAAAAGTCAACATTGTCAGTTTCACTTGTGTTCAGGTGTCAGAACCTGTATTATGTTCACTGTACACTCTCAATGCCTGGCACTTAGTAGGTGCACAATCAGCATTTGTTCATTGATTGATGAAAAAGCTGTGTTTTCCAGTCTTACTGCAGAGAGCAGCTCTTTCTAACTCAAAAGGTAGGTAGAGCCCATGGTGGCGAGCACGCAGCCTGAGCCTTGAGGCCAGCAGTGAGGAACAGGCTGCAGGGGACTAAGGCTCCTGAGTGACCAGCAGTCAATGGACTCTGAGCACATGGTGGGGACACTGGGCTGGATGTGAGGGTGGAGCTGGCTCTGCCCAGTGAGAGATGGGGCCAGTTGTTCTGCAGACACCCTGCTGCCCTGTCCTCCAGGGCCCTGCATGGGGCCAACACAGTCCTGGTCCCCCGGTCACCCTGTGTCTGGGCATAAGCTGGGTGGCAACTCAGTGACCAGGCCCTGCTGGAAGGTGGGCACTCTGGGTGTCCTAGGTGGGAGGGAGATGCATAAGTGGGAGCTCAGACCAGTGTGGTCTGTGGGGCGCAGGGTTGGTGGACTCTGAGGATGCTCAGTGGTTAGCAGGGATGAGAAGGGGTAGCCAGGACACTGGAGGCCAAGCTAGGCCCTGAGCTCAAACGAGGGCAGAAAAGGGCAGGGAGAGAAATTCAGCCCAGGAGGGAATGAGGAGCTTCTCAGGACTTCCCTCCCTCCTCCACCCCTGTCTCTCCTCACCAGCCCCCAGACCCCACCCCTGCCACTCCCTGGTTGTTGGAGAACAATGTCCTGCTCAGGAAGGCCCTCCTCTCCCCAGTGTGGTTGGGCCTCCTGCACTGCAGCCCAGGCTGTGCCTGCTTGGTGCCCAGCACCCAGGGTGTTAATCCTTTCCTTTCAGCTCATAACACAGAAGAAGACCTTCTCACGGAGCCCAGGACCTGAGAGATTCATGTTTTCTTCTAATGGTGCTCCTCTCTGCCCTGGCAGAAGGGCAGGCAGGTGTGGCCAAGAAGGAGCTGGTAACAGCTTTGCATGGCTTTAAGGAGGTGATGGGAGAGGGGGAAGAGGGGGAAGCAGGACACAGCAGAATTGTGCCATTGCCTTCTGAGCACATGAGGGACAAAGAATAAACAAAAACCCAGCTCTTCCCATCAGCTAAGAGTCATTTATTTGGTTGCTGGCACCCCCTCCCTCCCCGCATTGTGGTCCTGGATTAGCATCAGAGAAGGTGGTCTGTGTCCTGCAGTTGGAGGCTTTTCATGGTTTTCTTTATCCAGGTAAGATAGCTGGCGACTTTGGTGAAGGCCCGTGGCGTTGTCCCATCATTGTGTCCATAGGAGACAATGCCCTGGATCTCATTTTTACACAGGAGAGGCCCTCCGGAGTCCCCCTGTGGACAGACAGAGGGAAGATCTGAACCAATTCTCCTGGCCCTGCCCTCCTTGCCACTCCATGCCCCTCTCAGAGAAGGCTGCCTTGCATGGTGTTCACTTGGGAGATAAGTGAGCAGGCAGGTCCCCATGGGCCCCTCAGCCTGGACACTGTCACTGCTTCACTTCACCCCAGGTGGAAGCTCCTTTTGCTCCCCCAGGTCCCTAATCCTTTGTCTATGAAGGTGCTGTGGAGTGTGACTGCAGCCTATAGTGTAAGGACATGAGAGCAGACAGATGGGGCTGACACTTAGCGTGGAGAAGGAGCCCATTAACCAGTTCTGAGAACCCTCAGGTACAACTACTGCTCACCCAGGAAACGGTTATCTAAGCGCTATGCCCTGGCCTTGGCCACAGTGTTGCACATTCACCCTCTGGAGGAGCACAGTTTTTGGAGTAACTATAGGCCCTTTTAAGGCTCTCAGAGACCCCATTTCTCCCAGCTCTGGGGGCTCCCCTCTTTTCTTCCCTGGAAGAAAGATCACAGACTAGAGGGTGAAGTAGTCTCCTGCTGCCTGGGTCCCCAGCTCCCAGTTCCTACCCAAATACCCCTCTCCTAGAGCCAAAGTAGTCAGATGCTCAGTATCACCTGGAAGGAAGCCTTATTTTCTGTTGGGTCCCCCCCACACAGTTGAATGGTCCTGTTGTAATAACGTCGTAAGTAGCCTTCACACTCCTCATCCTTCTGCAAGGTCAGCTGTACCTCCTGCAGAGTGTTTGAGTATTTGCCCCATCGGGTGACCTTCCCCCAGCCGGCCACAGTGCACTTCTGTCCAGGTCTCAACCTGTTCTTGCGCCTGGGCAGTTGGAGGGGTTTCACAGCACCAGTTTGCTCGATGTTTCTCTCCAGCTGATGGGGAAGAGGTAAGGGAGCCCAGGTCAGCCAGTGGTCTCTGAGCCAGGACACTGAGGGACACCTCAGTCTCAGGGACTGGTCAGGTGGCCGGGATGGGAAGGAAGGAAGGGAAGTGCTTCATTTGGTTGGAGGGGAACGATGTGGGCTCATGAGAGCAAGAGCAGCAGGAGGTTTCCTTACCTGTAGTAACATGATGTCGTTGGAGAAGTTCTTATGATTATAGTCTGGGTGGGGGATGGCTCTTTTTACCAGAATGACCTGCTGGGTATTCTCCTTCTTTTCAATGTTGTGGGCCCCCAGGGTGACATTGATTAACCTGCACAGACAGCAGATTGGGTGAGTGGTGGGGAGGTAGAATCACAAGAGATATAGCTCAGGAGCTGTGAAGAGCAGGTCATAGGTGGGGCAGGGCAGGGCTTCAGACTGGGAAAATCGAGGCAACAGGGGAAAGGGGCTGAGTGACTCTACTTCTCAATGACACTGAGGTTAGGGAGCTGGGAGCTTTCTCGGGCCCTCAGGAAATGCCATGAATTGCTTGCATTTTCATTTTGACCATAATGCATGTGTTCACGGTCCACCGCTGCTTTATTTGCTGTGTCCTCCTCTTCCTGTGTTACTTATTGTCACCTCTGACCCTCTGAGCCCAGAGATTACTTATCCTATTTCCCAGCCTCTCATTGCTCTGTCATGATCTCTGATGGCTCCTCTGATGAGGTCTCATGGGCTTGAGTTACCAGGAGCCTGGGGAGCTGCCCTGGGCTGCAGCTCCTGGGATGAAGGGCAGGGACCCTGTAGGGGTCTCAGGAGGTGTAGCCTGGCTGCGGTCCCTTACCTTCCTTTGCAGTGAGCAGCTGTCAGAATATAGTTCTTTCGCACAAGGACACCGCCACACATAGACTCCGTGTCATCTTTAATGCGAAGATAGGCCATGTAAGGGCGGGAGTGGGGTTTGGCTTCATGTCCTCCGATGATCTCCCCTGAAGAAAAACTGTGTTGCACTTATGTGTTCCCATTGAGTCCACCAGGTAGGCATTGGCTTGATGACTCAGGCACATGGGCATTTGGGAGGCTGGAATGGCCTGGAATTGGCAGGGGGTGGAAGGGCCCTCAACTTTCTCATCTGGAGAGGGAACAGCAACAGGCTGAGCCTGTGACTTTTCCTGACACAGTTACAGGTGAGAATACAGGTCTTAGGGATAGAGAAGGCCTGGAGGCTTCTGAAAGTTCCTCTCCTGACTTTGCTTGGTGTTGGGTGAGCTTCTGAGGCCCCCGTGGTGCTGTGTCGTCCAGGGTAGTGCACTTTGCAGTGTCTAGGACTTAAGGGATCTAGATGCTGACACATGAGGAGTTCCTGGTAAGTGTTTATTAACTGCCTGGAAGGGTTGGCCCCCAATGGGCCTCTGGAATTGGGTCAGTAAGGCCAGTGCTGTGGGATTCTGGAAAGCAGAGAAGTTTGGGGCTGCCAACCTCACTGGCTCATCCTTTAAGGAGAGGACCTGCTAAAGGCCTGGGAAGAAAAGCAGAGCTCGAGAAAGGGACTTAGGGGCCTTGAGATAGAGCAGAGGAAATAGCAGTCTTCTGGGAACAGTGACTCCACCAAGTGTGGGGTCTGCTGAGCTCTGGGCTTCTCTCTTAAGCAGACCCTGAGGACAGCACCTGTCTCAACACAGACATGGAAGCCAGGACTGCTCTGCCCTCTGCAGTTTCCCAGCCTTTGCCATGCACTTCTAGGAAGTTCCACTCTCTACCTGGCACAGGTAGGGCCTGGGGAGGGCATTGTGCCCACTGGCTTTTCTTGAGAATAGGCTTCTGTCCTGTCATTTCTGCCTGAAGCTCATCCAGCATCATGTGTGGGTCTGACATAGGATGGGAGCTGGGTTCAGAGCATTCCTGGTGGAGGGGTGGCCCAGGGATG
>NW_006287924.1:729561-731223 GCF_000327345.1 Myotis davidii | reverse complement strand
CTCACACCTCCTGCCTGATGATGGTGTCTGTGTGGTTGTGTGAGTATGCAGTGACCACATCAGTACCCACAGCTGATGACTCAGAGCTGACATTAGAGCAGACTGCAGTCCTGAGCAGGAACCCAAGGGTACAAGGTGGGGCCTGTGTGATGTGATATCAACCAGTGGAGGTACTGGAGCCCAGAAAACTGAGTCCCCAGTGTGAGAACCTCCAGTGCCTCATCTCCATGCTACTAAGTCCATCAGGGTAATTTCTTTTGCACATGTGTGTTTAGGCCCTTCTCTGTCCAATTGCACACATAGCAGAGTTGTATCTTGTTCCTTTAGAGCAGAATTTTCAACCTTTTTCATCTCATGGCACACATAAACTAATCACTAAAATTTTGTGGTACACTAAAAATATACTTTTTGCCTATCAAACAAAAAAGAGAGGTAAAATTTTGATTGATTTATAAAAAAATATAGTTGTTTACCCTTTTTGCTCCAAAATAATCAGGTTCCTACACTTCTATATAAGAATTGCTGGTACCAAGAATTTACCAATCAGACACAACCATGTTATTCAAGGGTACCAATAAGATGCGACTATATGGCCAAACCGGTTTGGCTCAGTGAATAGAGCGTCAGCCTGCGGACTCAAGGGTCCTGGGTTCTCATTAAGAAAAGTTGGCCTTGTGTCCTGCAGACAATGCAGGTGTCTATTAAGGCAGCTTAGGCAGCAGCCTCTGGTCAAAGCCTGCGGACTCAAGGGTCCTGGGTTAGATTCCGGTCAAGAGCATGTGCCCTGGTTGCTGGCACATCTCCAGTGGGGGGAGTGCAGGAGGCAGCTGATCGATCTCTCTCATCGATGTTTCTAACTCTCTATCCCTCTCCCTTCTTCTCTGTAAAAAAATCAATAAAATATATTTTTTAAAAAAGATGCAACTATATTATATGACCTCTATATTTGTAGTTTAAGACAGAACATTTACACCAGATGACTATTATTGTGTTGGCTACTGTCATTTTTTATTTGCTGACCTAAGGGAAAACAGGTTAGCGACCCTGACTGAATAATCTGGTATTGCATGTTTTAAAAGTTCTTGTGGAAAACTGGTTGAAAATCGCTGCTTTAGAAAGAGCTAACCATCTGATGGGGGAGACAGAAACATCAGGGAGCACAGTACTGAGTGGGAAGGGCCATGGTAGAGTGATGCACAGGGAAGGAACAGAGCATGGCCATCATAAACTGATATAGCAACCCATTCATCATCACAGCTTCTATCACTGAGCATTTGTTTTTATTTGCAAATGCTCAGTGATAGAATCCATCTGTCTTGTCAACATTGTTAGCCAAAGTACTGTCCTTGACATGTAGTAGCCTAGCGTAAGGAATCATTATCGCCCTTGCAGTTGAACCCACTGATTAGCTTAGCCTAGACTAGACTAAGTGGTAGGCAAACTGCGGCTCGGCAAAACGCGTCTTGTGAGCCACATGTGGCTCTTTGGCCCCTTGAATGTGTCTCTTCCACAATATACCAGATCTTCCACAAAATACCGACTTCTGTGCATGGGCCACGAGGTTTCAATCACACTGTACATGCACGTCCGCACGTGATATTTTGTGGAAGAGCCACACTCAAGGGGCCAGAGCCGCATATGGCTCCCGAGGCGCCGGTTGCC
>NW_006287924.1:727680-728548 GCF_000327345.1 Myotis davidii | reverse complement strand
GTGGGGAGAGTGTGGTAATTAAAATGTCCACCTTTATGTTTTTTATATTTTACAATTCTTCTATGAGGAACATTATGTATCAAAATACATAACTTCAGTGTAAACATCTTCCTTGTCATAGCACATACGGTACACTCCAAACCTCTATGTTTTTTGAATTCAGCCTGCCTCATATAGACATTTACAAAATAAAGAACCTTTCTGATGACAGTGGTAAATATGCTCATTAAGAAAAGTTGGCCTTGTGTCCTGCAGACAATGCAGGTGTCTATTAAGGCAGCTTAGGCAGCAGCCTCTGGTCAAGTCCTTGTTTCTTCTTTTGTCCAGCTCCCGTTTTGGCATTTTTCTGCTGAGACTGAATCTTCTGCTTCTACTGTCTCAGACCTTAGTTGACACACCACAACTGCTTTTCTACAAAACTGTTGATCAGCAAAAACAAAGAGGCTACAGGATCCCTCATTTTTATGCTGTGACCTTTTGGGCTTCATGCAAAGATAGTTCTGTGTAAATGGATAGTTGACCCTAACTTGGAAATATGAAAATCAGTCCATTCTTGTCATTTTTTAAATAATTATAATTATATTGATGCTCATATTGTATAAAATGACTCATTTAATAATGAAGTACCAGTACTTTGATTTAAAAAAGAAAGAAAATTTGGAAAGTAGAAAGAAAAAATGTCACTCATTTGTGCATCTCCCACAGACAGTGCTACCATAAGAAGTGCATTTTAAATACTTGGGATCATGTTATACATACAATACACTATTCTTTTATCTTCATTTAACTCTATAACACAAGAATTTCCCCCATGTTCTTAAAAATTTATTATTCATTACCACTGTAACCTTCCCTTCCATTTATTAAA
>NW_006287924.1:725232-726416 GCF_000327345.1 Myotis davidii | reverse complement strand
TCCTAAGAAAGAACCCCACCTGGGAAAAGCCACACTGGAGAGACTGTTTCTTTCTAGATGTGTCCAAAGTTGAGTCAAACTAAAAGATGGCAAAATTCATCTGTGATTTGTAATCTTAAGAACCCGAGTCTAAGTATAATTTAATAATAATCATATATCTGGAAAAGAAGATATGAAAATAATATCTAACAACTTAATGGTGGCTAATATTGATTGATCTCTGACCATGGATCCTCACTTCTCCCTTTAGTGAGCTACTGATATTTCTTCCATTTTACAAATGAGAAATCTAAGACCCCTAGAAGGTAGGGGGCATGCTCTATATCACTCAGCTCATAGAGTGGAGGGGAACAGTGATTAGAATGCAGTGATGTGGTTCCATAGTCTGAGATCTTATCCACAACTCTATAAACATCATCATTTCTTATATTGTTCCAGGAATCTGGGGGAAAATAAAATTTGTGAAGTATAAAAGTTTCTGTCTATATGTCTCACTAGAGGCCCAGAGCTTGAAATTTGTGCATGGCGGTGTGTGTCCCTCAGCCCAGCCTGCACCCTCTCCAATCTGGGACCCCTCGAGGGATGTCCGACTGCCTCAGTGGGATCGGCCTAAACAGGCAGTTGGACATCCATCTCACAATCCAGGACTTCTGGCTCCCAACCACTCGCCTGCCTGCCTGCCTGATACTGAGTGGGAAGGGCCATGGTAGAGTGATGCACAGGGAAGGAACAGAGCATGGCCATCATAAACTGATATAGCAACCCATTCATCATCACAGCTTCTATCACTGAGCATTTGTTTTTATTTGCAAATGCTCAGTGATAGAATCCATCTGTCTTGTCAACATTGTTAGCCAAAGTACTGTCCTTGACATGTAGTAGCCTAGCGTAAGGAATCATTATCGCCCTTGCAGTTGAACCCACTGATTAGCTTAGCCTAGACTAGACTAAGTGGTAGGCAAACTGCGGCTCGGCAAAACGCGTCTTGTGAGCCACATGTGGCTCTTTGGCCCCTTGAATGTGTCTCTTCCACAATATACCAGATCTTCCACAAAATACCGACTTCTGTGCATGGGCCACGAGGTTTCAATCACACTGTACATGCACGTCCGCACGTGATATTTTGTGGAAGAGCCACACTCAAGGGGCCAGAGCCGCATATGGCTCCCGAGGCGCCGGTTGCC
>NW_006287924.1:722978-723889 GCF_000327345.1 Myotis davidii | reverse complement strand
TGTTGTGCAACCACCAGCTCTCTCTAGTTTCCAAACTTTCTCATGCCAGAAGAACATTTTATTCATACCTATTAAGTTGTTAACCATTAAGTTGCGTGTATCCACAAAGTAATGGGTACTTAATCACTTTCCATTCTCCCTCTTCTAGCAACACCCCACCCTGGCCATTGGCAACCACTAATCTTATTCCTGTCTCTATAAATTTGCATATTCTGTGTATTTCATATTAAAGGAATCAAGATGGGCCAGACATGCCCTCAAGCCAACCTCCCTCAGTCCCTCCCCAGCCAGACGCACCCAGGGCGTCACCAGGGCTCGAAAGGCATCTGCGGGCTGAGTGGGGTCCCTTTGGTAGGGGAGGTCCCTCGGTTCAAAACCGGCAGTCCGACCCTCCCCCCCACCCCCCGAGGGGCCCTGGAGTGTCTCAGTGATAGAATCCATCTGTCTTGTCAACATTGTTAGCCAAAGTACTGTCCTTGACATGTAGTAGCCTAGCGTAAGGAATCATTATCGCCCTTGCAGTTGAACCCACTGATTAGCTTAGCCTAGACTAGACTAAGTGGTAGGCAAACTGCGGCTCGGCAAAACGCGTCTTGTGAGCCACATGTGGCTCTTTGGCCCCTTGAATGTGTCTCTTCCACAATATACCAGATCTTCCACAAAATACCGACTTCTGTGCATGGGCCACGAGGTATCAATCACACTGTACATGTGTGCCCACACGTGGTATTTTGTGGAAGAGCCACACTCAAGGGGCCAAAGAGCGGCATGTGGTACAAAGTAATGGGTACTTAATCACTTTCCATTCTCCCTCCTCTAGCAACACCCCACCCTGGCCATTGGCAACCACTAATCTTATTCCTGTCTCTATAAATTTGCATATTCTGTGTATTTCATATTAAAGGAATCAA
>NW_006287924.1:720247-722805 GCF_000327345.1 Myotis davidii | reverse complement strand
GCTCCTACATGCCCTCCCTTGCCCGCCTGATCACCCCCAACTGCCCTCCCCTGCCGGCCTTGTCGCCTCCAACAGCCCTTCCCTGTAGGACTGGTCACCCCAACTGCCCTCCCCTGTTGGTCATCTTGTGGCGGCCATCTTGTGTCCACATGGGGGCGGCCATCTTGTGTGTTGGAGTGATGGTCTATTTGCATATTACTCTTTTATTAGATAGGATGTGGGACTCTTGTTCTTTAGAAGAGGAAGGTATCTCAGTGGCTACCATATTGTTATGGAAAAGTTCATTTAGATCACATATTCCCTTTGCTCTTATCCTTTCCAAGCATGTCAAACTTGCGGCTAGTGGGCCGCATGCCTGGTTTAGGCCTCGAATTTGACATGCATGCATCCTTGATGTTCTTCCTCAACACGCGGGAGAATGTCATGCCTGACCCATGATGGGCAATAAATCCCCTTGGGCCTTAGCCTCCCACCAAATCACTTCTAGTGCTTATTGCACGTGGGCAGGGCCATTCCTTGTAGGCAATGACAATGGCACAATGACATGACCTTCCCACACTCTCACATGGCATTTGAGGCTCCTGCTTTAAGCCAATTTCCCTGAGTTTCCTTTCTCACCATCCTCATTCCTGTGTCCCTCACTATTTGGGTTGATGTTTCAAGAGTTGATCTGGAATCTTGAGCACAGCCACCTTGACATGCTATGCTGATTAAGCTGAACTGAAAAGCTTCTATTTGGCCTCTGTAGTAGTAAGGATGGGGAGAGAGGGCAGGGATGGGGTGGGAAACATGTCTACAGGACAGACACACATCTATGAGATTTCCAGAGTTTGGGCATCCACTAGAACACTTTAATTTTTTCTATGGCCAGCCAGCAACAAAGAGCAAGGTTGGAATGTTGGGTTGGGGATAATTCAATAAAACTCTGGAGTGAGCAAATGTCTGGGATCATGAGTAGGGAGGGGACTATAGAGAAAAGGGAAGGAGAAGTGAGCTTGGATGAAGACAGTGTGCTCATCCTCACCAAACTGGAGTAAGTGTAACAATAGAGACCCGTCCAATTAATTGGTGTTGATTGTACTTCTGGGTTAGAGAAAGTTTGAATGGAGCCATGTTCTGGGTTGTGATGTTGTCTATGAGGTGATCTTGGATCAACTCCTCCCCTATTCCCCATTCCTCACATGAGGACCTTTATCTACCTAGGAACTTTGCCCACCAAGGCCATTTCTTTTCCCCAAAACATTTCCGGTAGTTCCCTTAAGGCCAAAAGGTCACACCACACCCTTCTGGATTGAATGGGTTCTTCCTCTTGCCATCTTACTCAAGGTGTGTACTTTCTTACCACATCTGTACGGGATGTGGCCAATGGTTTGGTTTGGTTTGGGCTAGGTAAGAGGGATGCTACTGAATCATTTACCAGAACCTCTAGTATATGACTGAAAAACTGGTGAGTCTTTCTCTCTATTTCTCAGTTCAGGGCAGACGTAACAAACTGTCGTGTTTGGAAAATATAATTCACACCTAAGGATGCATGTGTCACATCCTCATCTGTCCCCCAGTCTTGGCATGACATCTCTTAGTTGTAGATGTTCCTCTGCTGTTAAGTTCCTCTGTTTCTGACCAAATACTAAGAAGCAACACTGGAGCCATAAGTGAACAAAGCAGAAGATCTGGAGCATCCCAGCCAGCCCTTCAGAGTCTGCCCAGAACTCAGGTATTGCAGTAACCCTCTGGAACTCTGAGAGCTGTTTACCAGTGGAACTGTGGCAGGAGGATTGACTGAGATACCAATGACTATATTATTCTCTCTGTATTCTCTATGCTCAATCCTTTGCCAGCACCTCTAGTATGTGATTGCAAAAGTAGATATTTTTTATGTCCCCTTGTCTTAGGTTCCTAAGCCTGGAAGACTGAACCTGTTACAGGACCATGATTAATTCATTAAGGCTTTTAGGAGTCAGTTTTCTGACCCCTTTGGCATCATATGCTAATACTTAGGTCTTTTAATTTCAATGGATAGTCAAATGGCAAAGACTGTGTAGGAAAGTGCTCCCAAACCTAGAAGTAGAGATACCAAGTTAGGGGAAGGGAAGCTTACTGAGGTGGCAGACACGTAGAAAAGAGGATTGACTAAGCTTCTCTGAGTGGTTAGAGTCTGGTAATTTAAATGTCCACTTTTACATTGTCTGTTTTTTACAATTTTTCTATGAGGAATATCATGTATCAAAAATGCTGACACACTGAGCTCAAAAGGTTCGCCATCACTGACTTAGGCTGTACAGCTACAAGCATTTTAAATACCTACACATAAATACTGACTCATAAGTGGTACTTTAACTCCTGAGGAGATAATGGGGACCAGAATCAGTGACGTTAGCATTGGTTTGTGTCTATGACTTGGCCCTTTTCTCCCAGAAATGTCTTCTTTGTCACAGTGTCACAGGAGCAGAAGGTCAGGCTTTTTTTCTTGACCCCATAGGCAGTATAATAGATAAAGGGAGAAAAGTCTTATCTCAAGAGAGTCCACCCCTCTGCTGAGTGTCCCAAAGGAGAGGGTT
>NW_006287924.1:719503-720161 GCF_000327345.1 Myotis davidii | reverse complement strand
TAAGTAATTTGAGTGTGTCATTTGGGAGTTGTTAGTGTGTGTGTGTGTGTGTGTGTGTGTGTGTGTGTGTGTGTGTATTAACAAAAGTACAGTGTGGGGGAATGAGGGAACTCGAAGGGCATGAATGTGAATCTGTACCTTACTATGTTCTAGAACATATGTAATTTATGTTATCTCATTGAATTCTCCACCTTCTGCATGGGCATCATCATTAATCATATTTTTAAATGAAATAGACTCAGAGATATTGTCATGTGCTCAAGGTCACATGGTTACAGAAAGTGCACACACATGAACATGCACACACACACACACACACATACACGCAGAACACATGCCTGCCAAACGCAAACAGTCCCTTATGCCACTCTAAGAAGTGGTGGAGCCATAGCTGGCAGATTTTAGCTCAGCAAAAAGTGTGTTTCTTGGAATGGCTGCTCAGGTAGCTCAGGAGCTTTCTCTCCAAACATCTGTTGCAACAGAGGCTGAAGAACCTCTTAGAGGCCTGAAAGTTTCTCATGGGTGTGGGCATAAAATGACTTTTAAGACCCTTTTTAGTTCTGAGCCTGTTAGAAGAGACCTGACCTGGGGATTAGGAGCCCTGGGCTCCAGTTCCGTTAGGTGGCTCAATTGCTAATTTTTGGGTCTCATTGTCCTC
>NW_006287924.1:715068-715413 GCF_000327345.1 Myotis davidii | reverse complement strand
CTGAGTTAAGTTGGGGTTTTTCAAAATGCTGACATGCTGAGCTCAAAAGGTTCGCCATCACTGACTTAGGCTGTACAGCTACAAGCATTTTAAATACCTACACATAAATACTGACTCATAAGTGGTACTTTAACTCCTGAGGAGATAATGGGGACCAGAATCAGTGACGTTAGCATTGGTTTGTGTCTATGACTTGGCCCTTTTCTCCCAGATGTGTCATCTTTGTCACAGTGTCACAGGAGCAGAAGGTCAGGCTTTTTTTCTTGACCCCATAGGCAGTATAATAGATAAAGGGAGAAAAGTCTTATCTCAAGAGAGTCCACCCCTCTGCTGAGTCCCAAAGGA
>NW_006287924.1:711521-714752 GCF_000327345.1 Myotis davidii | reverse complement strand
ACATGGTTACAGAAAGTGCACACACATGAACATGCACACACACACACACACACATACACGCAGAACACATGCCTGCCAAACGCAAACAGTCCCTTATGCCACTCTAAGAAGTGGTGGAGCCATAGCTGGCAGATTTTAGCTCAGCAAAAAGTGTGTTTCTTGGAATGGCTGCTCAGGTAGCTCAGGAGCTTTCTCTCCAAACATCTGTTGCAACAGAGGCTGAAGAACCTCTTAGAGGCCTGAAAGTTTCTCATGGGTGTGGGCATAAAATGACTTTTAAGACCCTTTTTAGTTCTGAGCCTGTTAGAAGAGACCTGACCTGGGGATTAGGAGCCCTGGGCTCCAGTTCCGTTAGGTGGCTCAATTGCTAATTTTTGGGTCTCATTGTCCTCATCTAACAGAAGGAGACTGGGCTATGTAGAGGCTTTCAAAACATTGCTAACCATAGAAACCTTTCCTTGAATGGATTATAGTTGTGTCAAGGTAGCTTTATGAAATCATATATCAATATTTATACCTATATCTATAGCCATGTACATGGGCACAGGCAGACATATTTATATATTTATATATGTGCACATTTTATATGAATACATGCACACGTATGTATATTCGTGTGTGCTTGTGTGCATAGTTGCATATTTTTGTTTGCTTTGATCCCTTCATTTTCCTTTTCTGAGCATGATCTTGGTACATCTTTGTTTCAGGACTTTCAGCACCCAAACAGAAGCTGTGTGAAGCCATCTGTTTTCTCCTCATTACAAAAGTGGCCAAGATCATTAAGATATTCTGCGACAGAGGTCGTTGTGGGCAACAAGACGTGAGAAGACACACCCTCGAGGGTGATGGGAACCCATTAAGAGACATTTCTCAAGTATGAAAATGAGTTTGGTATCAGTGTGTGTGCTTTTGATTGGGGAGTATTCATCTATAACTGCCATTGAACTTAACTCCAAAGCAGCACCCAGATTGGCATCAAGACCTGGGAAGGGATGGCTGCTGGGCATGCCTGGCTAGACTGACCCAGGCACAGGGGGACCAGTGTCAACAAAGAATCTCATGCCACACGTGAGGCCTTCAAGCTAAGAGCTGGATGACTTTGAGGATCACTGTGGGCATGGAATCTAAGGATATAGCAGTACCACGATAGCCTGTGGCTGGAGGCTGTTTTTCAGTTTTTTTCTGGCAGCACATGAACTGGCCTGATCTGACGTGATGATGAGGAAATGCGGCATCTCTTCCATGTCAGAGTTTATAGTGAAGTTTATCCCCATAGGCTACCTTTTCTGTAAACCATAAATAAATGGCTGCCCTGGTTGTGTTTTAATTCCCTGTATCTCCCCTTCATCCAGATGTGGGGCTCCACTGACCACAGAACGGGAAAGTTACTTTCAATCCCAAACATTGCTGTTCTGAAGGTAAATGTAACAATGCACATGGAAACTGGATGTCGTAACGCAGAAGAATGTATCCTCTCACAGGATGATTTTTATGGTGTGGATTTCTCACCCAGATTCGGGCCATTTGGACCAACCCATATGAAAATGAGTTGGGCGTCAGTGACTTGGGGAAATTCTGATGGAAGTCCTTTAGAATGTGAGTTTCATGAGGGCAAGGATGGTGCCTGCCGTGTTCACTTCTGAGTGTCCAGTGCCTGGCACATAGTGGGTGTTCAATATCTAGTTGTTTGCAAAGTAGTGCCATCCAGTCCTGCTGCAAAGACTCCTTTCCTTACTCTGTTGGTAGCTGTAGCCCAGGTGGGCAGCACAGATCTCAGACTAGAAGCCAGGTGACCATGGATGACCAAGGGACTGGCTGAAAGGGGCTGTGGCTGGGAGTGAAAGGCCTATCAGGGGACTCAGAGGCCCTGGTGGACGTGGGGCTGGAAGTGAGAGGCTCAGTCACAGGAGGTGTGGAGAAGGGTTAAGCTGGGTCATAACACAGCAAGGTTGTGTGAGGAGAAGGTAGGAGGTGGGGGTGAGCAGAAAATAGAAAATGGGAGGAATGTGAGCAGAGCGAACAGAGGCAGGCCTGGCCCACAGCTAGTACTCAGTGACTATTGTTTAATAAATACAGGGGAGAAATTAGTGGTTTCTATATAGAAATGGATATTTATTATGGCCATGGCAGTCTCCACATAGGGCGGTCTACACTCTTCCCTGAAGGAAAATGGCCAGCTACAGAGGGAGTCACTGCTCTCATTGATCTCTTTCTCCAGGGCAGGAAGCTCAGGTCTTGGTGAAGACCAAGAGCTGTTCCACTTTTCATCTGAAGAAGACCATGCCTGGGCTATGTTGATAGAAGCGAGGGGCCTTGGGGCCTCCTGTAGGCAGGGAGAGGCAAGCCTGAGCTGGCCTGCTCGTGGTCCTGCTCTCCCTGACTCCCCAGGTGGGTGCCTCTTTTAGGGGGCTGTATGGGGATCAGGGATAGTCCTGGGGTCCTGGCCTTCAGTGTTCTCCCAGCTCCAAGTGGCCGAGGCCCTTCCCACAGAGCTTGTGTGTGGAGGTGCTTGCCTGGGCTTGTTCAGGCCCTGGTCTCACACAGGCATGGGCTTAAACTTGGCTCTCCCTGCGAATCCAGGCTTGGGACTGCAAAGCCCTGAGGGATGGCCCAGTTTTCTTGACACCAAATCTTAGTTCAATAATCAGTAGCCACACTAGTGATAGAGGGTGCATATCTCTATTTAGTCCTCTCAGAGGATGTGGCTTTTTCTGAGGCAGCTACCTCAGGGGACAGAGTATAACTTCCAGATAAGGTGGTGTGTCAGTTTCCTGTGGTCACTGTAACAAATAATCATCAACTTGATGACTTAAAGAAACAGAAATTTGTTCTCTCACAGTTCCAGAGGCCAGAAGTCTGACCTCAGTTTCACGGGCCTAAAATCAAGGTGTCAGCCGGTCGTCTCCCCTTGGAGGTTCTAATGTGTATCTGTTTCTTACCTCTTCCAGCTTCAGGAACTATATTCCTTGGCTCATGGCCCCTTCCTCCATCTTCAAAATATAAAATAATATAATGAAAAAAATACAAATAAACCAAGATAACAGGCAAAAATTAATATCACCTGATATTCACCACCTAGATTTAAAAACTTTTTTATTTTTTTCCCCCATTGATTTTTTTAGATAGAGTGGAAGGGAGGGGGGGAGAAGAGAGAAACACGGATGTAAGAAAAACACATTGATTGGTTGCCTCCAGCATCAGGGTCTGGGATCATGCCCTTAACCAGAAATT
>NW_006287924.1:705529-711137 GCF_000327345.1 Myotis davidii | reverse complement strand
TCCTTTTGCTTCATATCAAGATTGTTCCTTTTTGTTTGTTTGTTTTTGCTGATGTAGATAGCACTGTAGTGAATAATCGTTATGTCCTTATCCCACTTTTCTGAGGATAAATACTTAAAGTGGGTTTGCTAGTTCAAATCATACTTAGATTTTTAAAAACTTACTACACGCATTAGCAATTGCTAGCTGAAAAGGTTTTAGCAGTTTATATATTAAATTTCAGAAAATCTGTCCGGCAGTTTCTTCACACCTATGCCTATACTGAATATTGTTATTCTTTTAAATCATTGCCAGTCCAAAGCCTAAAGTGTTACTTGATGTTTTAATGATTTTCTTTATTGGGAATGAGAGGATGCAAATAGCCAGTTAATGTTTTTAGCCTGGTTTTCTATAGGGTTCCTAAAAATCATATTTTATCATACTCTTGTGTGGCTATACCATATTTAATACTTTCTGTGTTGTTATTTAAACTGTTCCTAATTTTGGTGATTTTTAAATAATGTTGAGATGAACATCTTTATGCTCACAGCTTATTGTTTATTGCAGGCGCGTGTGTGTGTGTGTGTGTGTGTGTGTGTGTGTGTGTGTTTGGTCTTTGCTTCAAGTTCTGTTTTTGGAATATCCTCCCAGTAACAGAGATATGTGTCATTTAACTGTTTCTTCTTGTTGCTGAGAAACTTATGAAGGAAAGACGACATCCAAGATCCTAGCCCATCAAACACTCTTTTCTCACCTGTCGTTATTACAGTGCGATACCATTTCACCTTGGTATTGCATTTCTTATCCTTGGGATCTTAACTTTACTCGGGTAGATAGGGCCAGAGTCCCTTCCAGGTGCTAGTAATTTATGAGGAGAAAGAAGAGGCTTAACCTATCCTTGTGAGGTTCAAGGGGTGGGTGAGGGATTTTTATCTCTCCTTTTACTCCAGCTTTGGTCCCACTAGATGTATCTAGTACAATGCACACATCCAGTGCAGAATACATATTTTTATAAATGAATTCATCATTTATGGAAATCTTTGGAATGCTTTCTGGCCAAAAAATAATTATATGAGAAGTCAATAAAATGGTAATTAGTAACATCCTTGTAATATTAGAAAAAAGATATAAAAACCCATAAGTAAAAGCAAAATTTAAAAAGAAATAGAGAATATTTTGAATTGAATAATACCAATAATGGTACCTAAAAATTGTGAGATGCAGCTAAAGCAGGTGGAGAAAAACTTAGTCTTAAAACTTATATATGACAAAAACTGAAAGTATTGAGAAGATCATATAGCCCAAGAAGTTAGAAATTAATAAGTGAAATAAACTCAGTGAAGTAGAAGAAAGAAATAATAAAAGATAACAGAAGTTAATAAAACAGGCAAACATACAACAGAGAGGTCTAAGAAAGCAAAGATTAATTATTTGAAAAGGCTAATAAAATTGACAAACCTCTGGAGAACCTAATCAAGATAAAAAAAGAGAGAAGGTGAAAATATTTATTATTAGGAACTAAAAGTGAATATTTTTTTAAATGTCACAGGCCATTACAAGCTAAGCCAAAATATTATTTTAAAAAAACATACACTAATACATTTAAAATTTAGACAAAATAGAAACATCACTGCCTAACACTTACTTTGGAAAAAAATTGAAAACTTAGGTAATACTAGAACTATCAAAGAAATTGCATCAGCAATTAGTAATTTTCCACATAGAAAGCTGACCTAAATGGTTTTACTTTTCAGCTACAAAGTCTTGCAAAAAAGAGAAAAACGAAGAGACACTATCTCATTTTATAAGGCTGGCATAGCCTTGAAATTCTCATCACATTTACAGTTACAAACACCCTGTACAATGTATCAACTGTCAAAATTAACCCATCAATATATAAAAAAGTTAATACGAGTGAGTTAGGTTTATACTTTGAATGCAGATCTCATTTAACTTTAGAAAGATCAAGTAATATAATTTGTTACACAAATTGGAGAAAAGTCTTACCATCTCAATAAGACAGAAATACCTCAATAAACATTTGATAAAATTCAATATTCATACATGAAAACAAACATAAACTTTTAGCAGTTCAAAGGAGAAAGAAATTTCCTTAATGTAAGAAACAATTTCTATATAACTTATGAAAATGATTTCAGGAAGCCCTCATCTAGAAAGAAAACCAAGGTTTCCATGTTTCCCAGGAGAAAGTTAGAAAGCCCTTCTCTCCAGGTGCCTTACACCCTTCGTGTGTGGTACAGATTCTCCTCCCAGCTCTCCTCCATGGGAGGCTTGTGTTTGGAAATGATCCAAAATGGGATCCTTTCAGGGACGTCTACACCGATGAAAGGGGGAGATGATGAGGAGTAGATCGGAGGGGAAACCCAGGGCTGGGCAGAGGTGGAGAGGGTTTGCAGGTCTATGGGCACTTTTCTACCTTTAATCCCAAGTTGCTGGACAAGGTACTCTAACTCTGATGTCTGCCTCTGTGTTTGGGGCCCCAGGGTTCTCTTGTCCAGGGGAGAGCATCAGGGCACAGAGGCCAGACCGCAATTTTGCCCTGATAGGCACTCCTGCAAATTACTGTTCATGGCGGGTCCAGTTGCGAAAGAGGTTGTTGTGATGACCCCTCACTGAGCTGTATGGTGAAAAAGCTTTGGTTTCTTCCCCATTTTTAGACAACCAGAATCAGAAATTCATGAGGATAGCATGGGGGTAGCCATTTGGGCTCAAAGGATCTATTTGTTTTTAAGAAAAACTGAAAAAGAAGTTGTTATTCTGGGATATTACCTTACTGTCTATAGCCAGGCTCTCTAAGTCATCCTCTAGATCCCTTGTTTTAATCCTCACCCAAGGATGTATTTATTGATTTGAGACACACACACACACACACAGAGAGCGAGAGAGAGAGAGAGAGACATGAAAGTGAGAGATAAATATCGATCCATTACCTCCCATTTGCACCCTGACGGGGGATCTAACTTACAATCTAGGTGTGTACCCTGACCTGGAATTGAACACCCAATCTTTTTTGTGTAGTAGAGGTCGCTCCAACCAACTGAGCAACCTGTCAGGGGCTGCAAATTCTTGTGTGTTTTTTTTATGATTAAACAAAGTGGGCTCTCTCTCTCTCTCTCTCTCTCTCTCTCTCTCTCTCTCTCTCTCTCCCCATCTATTCTAGTTGCCCTTTCAGTTTGGACTCAGAGGAGCAGTGTACTATGAGGCATGGAACTTGGCTTCCTGAGGGGTCAGATGACAGCAGCCAAGCAGCTATGATCTCCCATAATCCCACAGCTAAAAGTCAGCCAACCCCTAAACATCCCTGCTTCTGAAACTCCACAAAATTCTGGATTTCCCATTTCCCAGATCCTACATAAGATTAGCTCTTGCTGGGGTCAGAGACACTGTTCTTCACAAATTCAGTTTTCTCCTACTTAGCAAGCAAAACATTCAGATTTTCGACCCAGACACCCAATGCTCTCTCCTTCCTGTGACACTCCTCCCCTTTCCTGTGACATTCCTCACAAGCTATCTAGAGAGGTCCCATATGCTGAGTGACCACACTTTCTGAGCAACTTGCCTTGCTCTTAGCAACTTGCTGTGAAGTAGTGGCCAGCTGTGGTAATATCACTATCTTGTGCACTGCATCTGACCCTGACCCATTCTCTGTCCTCCCTGTCACTGCCTGGGCTCCCACCTCCTAAATAAATGGTTGCCACTGTTATCCTTGCTTCAGGCTCTGTTTCTATAGGGGTCAGAACAGGTCAGAGCAGGGAAGTAGGATTTGGGATATTTTCTCCTTGTATCTCAAGCAAGGAGGAGCTGGGGCTCAGTTCTACAAAGTCCCCAGGAAAAACTGCTGGCCTCAGAAGAGGTGGTATTTTCCTTCTCTCTTCCACATATGTCATTCTTCCTGTTTTACAGTTGTGTGTTGATCTAACCAGACAGTGACACAGTCAAAGAAGAATTGAATGTGCACTATCCTGTGCTCAATGACAGTCTTGGGGAAAATGCACACACAGAGCTTCATTTAATGCCATCAGGGACTGATGGGGATGACAAGACATGGTGTAAAATAGAAGAAGTGTGGCCTTTAGGGCAAGGATGAATGTGGAGGTATAAGGAGAAGCCTAGTAAGACATAAACTGATAGTTCATAAATTCCTTAGCAGATAGTGTTGTATCGCAAATCGGCAAGCTGGACAAGACACCTAATGAGCCAATTAGTTAAGAGACATCTTTATTGCATGCAGGTTCAGAGCAGATTACCTCTGTCAAATTCTGAACAAACACAAGAGGGAGTATTTCCTTTTTATATCCTCCTAGTTCTTTGTGTAAGACAGCTTGTAACCGTGAATACATATCAAGAATTAATATAATGTATCAGCCCCTTTAGATGGCTAGCGTGCAAGGTCAGACAATTAAGTTTATCTTTCTATTCAAGCAAAAAACAAAGTTATATTTTATAGAATAAGAGACTAAAAATAACAGAGTAGTTCTTTCAAACAGCAGTTTTTCAAAAGGAGGGATTGCTATGCTTCAATAGGAGACTTTTAAAGAATCAAGCGTAGAAAAGAGACTGGCTTTTCAAGAGCTTCTTGGGATCCCCAGGGAATGGGGTTTGGAGGAATGTTTTAGCACTGATCAGTTGTCACCAAGTACATTTTTTGTCAATCCAAAGAAAAACTTTATCTCTTCCTTTTTGTCTCTGTATTTAATTTCTGGCCTTCGATATAGCCTTTGCCTATTTAACATCACTTTCAAGTGGTGTTATGTGTACCCCGATTCCTGCATATCACTACCTTCCCCCATTAAGTTTCCTTTCTAGGAACATGGCATTCTAAAAGTGGACAACAACAGAGTATTTTCAGTATTGCCTGTCTGTATGAAGAATGAATTTCATCTTTAGGAATTTTACCACATACCTGATGCTGCACACCAATATTATCATCTGACATCTCACCTCCAACCCAAACTGCAGCCAGACTGAGAGGAGGAGGGTACATACGATGTACTCAGGGAACCTGGGACTGGCAAACAATGGGAACACTAGGGGTGGATCCAATGTGATAACCCTGTGCCATGGCTTCCTGATGGGAAGTAGACATTCCAACTTGACTTAGTCACAGTATAACCTTTCATTGCCTTAAGTTGAATAAAAAAAATAGTCTGTGTTATAGAAAAAAGAAGCAAAATGCTTGAGGACGAGTTAAGGCTGAGAACTCATTTCGATTAATCAATAACCACAGACTTCAATTAACTGCTGTCACCACAAACAGCTTTCCATGGTTCACTGTTTCTCAAGAACTGTCACTTAGTCACTTTACCCACGTGAGAACCTCATTCAGAGATGACTGTGCACTTGAGATCAAAGTCACCCTATAATCTTTGTTCATAGGTAATGCATATATGCATACAAGAATTTTGTTTAATCTCTTCCTGCCCCCCCTCCCTCTGAGAATTGTCAGTCTGTTCCATTTTCATGTCTCTGATTCTATTTTATTCACCAGTTTATTCCATTCATTAGATTTCTCATTTGTTTATTTTGATTTTTAGTTTCAATTGTTGGTAGGAATGTATTTATTGCCATTTTGTTGTTCATATTTTTTTAACTTAAAACAAATTTTTAT
>NW_006287924.1:704274-705347 GCF_000327345.1 Myotis davidii | reverse complement strand
AAGGCTGCATCTTCACTTCTCATCGGGTGATGGCAAGCACTAAAATCCTGATTTTAACAGAATAGTAGTAAAAGTGCCTCAGTGATTTAAGTTGAAAGCAGTACATTGGTATATGGTTCTTGCACTTATCAGGAATGTACAAATGTATTTTTATTCAAAAATACAAAATAAATTTTCTGTAGGCATGGACAATGGCAGCAGTAAACCATTGTGTGTTGTCAACTGAAACCAGTGACTGGCAGTTAGAGTGATTTTCTTGAATATCAGCCAGCCTTTTCTTCAGTCATTTCCTTCAACTGACTTCTCTGAAGTTATAGGTGTGGAGATGACCTGAGCATCTTCTCAGTTCTCACTAATGATGGTAAAGCACTATTGCAGGGCTAGAACATGCCGCCTCCCATCCCTCCTCCCATCCCACCCACCCCACCCATCCCAGGGTCCTCCTCTTTAGGAATTTCTGTGACCAGACTTCTGCTGTTGTTAACAGAGGCCATGCCAGCAGCATCCAATAAAGCAGTTCTTACAACCTTATTTGGACCAATGATTCCTTTTTCCACCTCATTCACAAAATCTCCAAGCATGGCGTCATAACCAATTTCTGAGGAACTGCAAAATTTTCTCAACTATCAACGATCCCTCAACACCTGCATTCTTAGCAATGGTCATTGCAGGAATTTTCAGTGCTTTCTTAATAATTTCTATACCAATTTATTGATCTTCATTAGTTGGAGTTAATGAGCCCAAGGCTGGAATGCACCAAAGCAGGGCACAGCCCCCTCCTACAACAATGCCTTCCTCCACAGCAGCTCGGGTATCATTGAGGGCATCTGTGACTCTGTCTTTCTTTTCATTCACTTCAACATCACTTGTCCCACCAACCTTCTGCACAGCTACCCCATCCGAGAGTTTGGCCAGTTCATTTAGTTTTTCCTTTTCATATTCACTATTTGTGATATCTAGGTGCTCGATGATTTCTTTTTTTTTAAAATATATTTTATTGATTTTTTACAGAGAGGAAGGGAGAGAGATAGAGAGTTAGAAACATCGATGAGAGAGAAACATCGGCCAGCCGC
>NW_006287924.1:695406-704142 GCF_000327345.1 Myotis davidii | reverse complement strand
GTGCCCCAGCTCCTGCACATCCCCACCAGGGGGATGTGCCCGCAACCCAGGTACATGCCCTTGATCAGAATCGAACCTGGGACCCCTCAGTCTGCAGGCTGACGCTCTATCCACTGAGCCAAACCGGTTTTGGCTCGAAGATTTCTTGAATATGTTTTTTTAATTTGAACCTTGTCACCTTTTCCTTTCAAGAGCATGGCATCATCTTTGGTCACAATGACCTCTCCAACTTTTCCTAATTCATGGGGCTGAACATCTTCTAGATTGAGAGTCAATCCTTCTTCCCCAAACACGACACCACCAGTAGCAATACCCATGCCTTTAAGCTGGTTCTTCTATTGTACTTAAAACCTGGAGCTTTGACTGCTATAACCTGAAGGCCAGCTTTTAGCCTATTCAAAACAAGTGTACTTAGAGCTTCTCCATCAACATCTTCAGCAATTATGACCAGGGGCTTACGGTGAGCATTGGCAATTTCAAGAGCAGGTACGATGGATTGAACACTAGAAATGTTCTCTTCACTCAACAGAATGTATGCATCTTAGAAATCACATTACTGACATGTTGCTGTATTAATAAAGTATGGAGAAATATAACCTTGATCAAACTTCATGCCTTCAACAATTTCTAAGTCATCATTCCGTGTTTTTCCATCCTTTATAGTGATGAAGCCTTTCCTTCCAACCCTTTTCATTGTGTCAGAAATTAGGTTGCCAATTTCTTTGTCTCCATTTGCAGGAATTGTAGCAATCTTAGCTATTTCTTCAGGGGTTGTCACAGGTTTAGACTGCTTCTTAAGTTCAGAAATTACAGCACCAACAGCTAACATCACACCTCTCCTGATTTCCACTGGAAATCAGCACCTTTACTGATCTTCTCAAAGCCTTCCTTGGCAATGGAGCATGCCAGCACAGTAGCAGTGGTGGTGCCATCCCCACCCTCTTCATTTGTATTATTGGCAACATCTTGAACAAGTTTAGCACCAATATTTTTATATTTATCTTTTAAGTCAATGGACTATAATGGTCACACCATCTTTTTTACTTTGGGACTTCCCCAGCTCTGTTCAATAATCACTGTTCTTCTCTTTGGCCCCATTGTAATGGCTACAGCATCGGCTAAAAGGTCTACACCTTGAAGCATTAAGGCTCGAGCCTCTGCACCAAATTTTACATCTTTGGCATATGCCCAAGTGACATGAGGAGCCAGTGCCCTGAACATGGGCCTAATCTGGTGGACTGTGTGTAATCGAAGCATTTCTGCAGGGCAGTGGCAGGGCATGCAGGAGGCAAGGCAGGCCATTGGTGGTGAGTGAGCTTGTTGTCATATTTTTTATCTTTTTCTTTTTCTTCCTCTTCTTAAAGAATACCCTTCAACATTTCATATAATACTGGCTTAGTGGTGATGAATTCCTTTAGCTTTCTCTTGTCTGTGAAGCTCTTTATCTGACCTTCAATTCTAAATGATAGCTTTGCTGGGCAAAGTAATCTTGATTGTAGGTCCTTACTAGTTATCACTTTGAATATTTCTTTCCACTCCCTTTGACTTGCATAGTTCCTGTTGAGAAATCAGCTGACAGTCATATGGGTATTCCCTTTTGGTAACTAACTGCTTTTCTCTTGCTGCTTTTAAGATTCTCTCTTTGTCTTTAGCCCCTGACATTTTAATTATGATGTGTCTTAGTGTTGTTTTGTAATCTGGTGTAGTCTTCTTTGGGTTCCTCTTGTTTAGGACTCTCTGTGCATCCTGGACTTCTATGCCTATTTCTATCATCAGGTAAGGGAAGTTTTCTGTCATTATTTCTTCAAGTAGGTTTTTAATATCTTGCTCTCTTTTTTTCTGGCACCCCCATACTGTGAATGTTGGTACACTTGAAGTTGTCCCAGAGGCTCCTTACACTATCTCATCTTTTTGGATTCTTTCTTCTTTTTGCTCTTCTGGTTGAGTGTTTTTTGCTTCCTCATATTTCAATTCATTGATTTGATTATAAGAATTCTCTACTCTACTATTGAATTCCTGTATATTATTCTTTATTTCAGTGAGTGTATGCATAATTTCTAACTTGCCCTTTTCCATGTTTTTGAAGGTTTCTAGAAGATTCTTTAGTAACCTTATAACTGTGGATTTGAACTCTATATCCAGTAGTTTGCTTTCTTCCATTTCTTTAATTTGTGACATGTTTCATTGTCTCTGCATTTTGGCTGCTTCCCTATATTTGTTTTTACTTTATGTATTAGGTAGAGCTGCTATGTCTCCTTGTTGGTAGAGTAGCCTTGTATAGTAGGTGTTATATAGGGCCCAGCTGCTCAGCTTCCCAAGTCACCTGAGCTGGGAACTCTAGGTGCACAACTTTGTGGGCTTTGAGCATAGTCTTGTTGTAGTTGAGACTTGATTGCTGTTGGTGTCCTGGGAGGAATTAACTTCCAGGCCCATTGGCTGTGAAGACCGGCTGTAAGTACAGTGTGAGAGCAGCTGTGCAGGAGACACCCTTATGGAGCAGGACTTGCTTCAGTGGGGCTTTGGTGCTCACTGAGTCTGCCCCTTGAGTTTGTCACTTATGGATGAGTAGAGTTATAATCTGGCATGGTCTGACACTGACCACTGGGTACACTGGCTCTTGGGTCTCCAGGGATGTGAAAAGTCAACCACTGCCTGTGGCCACCCAGCAGGAGCTACAGAGAGATCTGAAGATTCCTCCTCTTTGTATTGGGCTTGGAAGTGCCCAGATAAGACCCAGCTATGAAACAAGGCAAGCTGATGCTGGTGCCGGGTCTTGGACCTTTTAGAGATAGATTTGGGGCTCCCTGACCCAGCTGCAGCTTGTTTGAGAGATTTTAGCCTGATCAAGGACAGGCCATTCATATGAAAAAGCTGCCAAATTCAGCTTGGGTGGGGTTGTAAATTGGATGAGGTGGGGTCTTAGGGAATCACCAGGGTGGAGCAAAGAGAAATGGCTGTCTGCCAGTCAGCCCTGCAACTGCGGAGGTCACAGCATAGCAACAATGATCCCTGAGAGCACTTCTGTCTGGGAGAAAGCTTCCCCTGAGTTCCTGTACCAATGCCAGAAAATCTAGTTCTTCCTCTTTTGTGTCAGTGTTCCCTAAGCCTCACCCTGGCACTGGAACTCAGAGGAAGTGGGACCTTGTAAGTTCAGTTCATGGTGCCGGCCTTTTAGGAGGAACAGCTGGATCTCCAGCAGCCTTTGTGTCACTGAGCCCCAATCCACACTGGTTCTTACAGCCCATAGTTCTTACTGCCCATAGGGACTTCTTTTCTCAGCTCCGGGATCCTGGGCTGGGTGTCTGATGTGGGGCTTGGACCCCTTGCTCCTCCAGGAGGCCTCCACAGAGACAATCTCTCTTTCTGATTAAAAAAGTGGCACACATGGGTGCCGGACCAGCCCATTTCATGCCTTTGCACCTCCTACTAGTCTCAGTGTGCTCTCATCTTTACTTCTATAGTTGTAGGACTCCCATTCAGCCAGCTTTCCAGTGGTTCTGGATGATGGTTGTTCTATATTTTAGTTGTAATTTTGAAGTGGTTGTGGGAGGCGGCGAGTAGAGGCATTTACCTGTGCCACCATCTTCCTTTCCCTTTCAATTGTTTTTTATTATACAAAATTGGAAATAACCTAAATTTCTTGAGAATGGATAAATAAACTGTGCTATTTTCAAATATTGGAATATTGTGCATCCATTATAATGAATGAACTATACTTACATGTATCAACATGGCTAAATCTCAGAAATATATCATTGAGTTGTTTCTTGTAGGGAGGGAAACAGGATCGCTAGGGGTCAGAGGTGAGATGAGTATTTTTATTTTGTTATGCTTTTGGAACCTTAATTTTACATCAAGTAAACATATGTTTTTTAAAAAAAAAATCAAATTAATTTCTAAATTGTTGAATAATAAAAATGTTGCAGATGGCTGGTATAGAATTTTTTTTAAGTTTTAATACAGACAAAATAAAGAGCAACCAGTTCCTCTCTGCTCTCCTCATCTTTTATACAACCAAACTCTCAGAGTTTAACTCAGATAGAGTCCAGACTCCCAAGATAGTTTCCTTCCCTCTGTCAGAAAGTTACCACAATGTGTGGGCTGAGTTAAATCAAGGTACTTTGCTGCAATCTGTCGTATACATTGTCAGAATAAATATATAACTTGGCTGATGTCTACAATGTGACCTGCTCAGAACTCTAAGTCCTGGTGTCTCTGAGTTCAGCTCTCTAGTGAGGGGGAGCTGACTTTCCCTTGGTCCCCTCCAACTGGAGGCTAAGGTCTAAGCTCTAATGCTCAGTTGACAGGGTCTCAGAACACTAGCTCAGTCTCTTCTCTCTTTATTAAGTCCCTCTACTTCGCCTCCCACTAGCCTCGATTTTCCTTTTCATTGGAGGATGAGCCAGTTTTCAAATTTCTTAGAGAAGCTGAAGGAGAAAAAAATACTCTTTTTAAAAACTCACTGAATGCCTGCTGGATGTATTGGATTTCTGCTAATATCTGGTGATCTGTAAGCCTGGGCCTACTCTGTGATGATCTCTAAGGTCAGACAAGTGAGTATTCTCTTACATTCCCCTTATCCCACTCACAGTTCTCTCTGCTCAGGAGCTTGTTTCTCTCAAGGCCAATGTGTCTTCTAATTGGGTTGATGTTCATGGTTCCTGAGAGTCTGAGTGATTTTGAACCCAATACAGAGAAGGACTAATGTCCTAGGAGGGAGATATCCCAAAGTCGACTCTTCAGGTACTCTGAACTGTCACTTTTTGGAGTTAATGTAAAGAGAAAAATGAAAAACAAAAAGGAGTGCCGAAATGAGATTGGGAAAAGCGGGAGAAGACAAAAACAAAGAGAAAAAAAAAAAAAAAAAAAAAAAAAAAATAAGACAACCAGCACCATAACTGGAATGTGAGTCTGAAGAAATGAAAAATGGCATCCTTTCTTCTTTATTTTTCACTTACATTAACTTACTCTGCCTCATCTGAGTCTTCTCTTTATGTTTTTCTTTTTGTCCACTTTCTCTCTCACCTAAATTAGGTTGTGTATGTAATATTGTGCACAGGAGTGTGCTTGAGTGTATGAAGAAGAGATGTAGGTTGATTGACTGAGAGTATTACCATCTGAAGCAAAAAAGATCTCTCTCTTGCTTTATGATATAACACAGCTTTCTCCTCTTGGAGAAGCCTTTCTCCTCTTGGGGATCATCAGCCCAGTGATGTGTGAGCTATGACCTATTTTAAGCCCTGTGCATTAGAAATGGGACAATGGTAGGCAGATAATATTTATTGAGTACTATTCTGCATCAAGTACTGTTCTACATGCTTTATATAAATTCATTTAATATTATAACCATTCCCTGAGGTTGCAGTGTGGTTTTTTTTCTTATCACTATTTCCCAGTTGAGAAACTGAGACACAGCCAGGTTAAGCAACTTTTCTAAGGCTGCATATTTAGGCAGTGGTGGAACCAGGAGTCTGGTTCTACAGCAGTCTGGCTGTAGAGTGTGTACATTTAACCACTACACAGACTATCTTTATCCAAGTCAAAGTTCCTTCTGGGAAAACTCAATATATTGCATAGGTATTTCTGAATTACAAGCCCTTCTGAACCTTCTCTGTACCACTCAGGTGGTGATTGTCACCTGGCCCCCTACGAGCTGTCCTGATCTTCAAGACAAGGTTGGATCGCCTGTACCTCCTTGACTAGGTGGTAAGGGGCATAGTCTAAGTAATTTTTTGTGTGTAAGGAGTATCATTGAGCAACTTTATGAGTTAAATTGGGAATGAAAGGAGAAAGTGCTGAGGTGGTGTGGTCTGGGGGTCATGGAAACTTGCCAGTGCTAGGGCCTACTTTCTGAGATTCTGAGGGAGATTCCTCCCGCTGCAGTCTGTGCGGACAGCCAACTCTGCCCAGGCAGGTAGTCCAAAGAGTTCTCTGTCCATGACCTTAACCAAATAAAAAACCTCCTGGTGGTCACAGAGCAGGCCCCCTAACACTGGCTGGGAGATACCATGAGATCATAGATGTTTAGGACACTTTGGTGAAGAAGCAAAATGACAGGCTTGTGGCTTTCTCCAGTAACTCCTTAGCTACCATCACCCAAGGACCTGGTGGGGCGGTGTGGGGCGGGGGGCGCAGATTCTTCCTGTGCACAACCTCAGGTCTAGTTGCATGACTCTTCCCTGGTGGCAAAGCTACCTCATCAAATGTCTCTTAAAGCTCCAAGCTCTAGAAGAGCCCCATTATACACAGGTTGCAAATCTAAGATACACAATGTCATTACAGACTCCATACTTGTCTCCTTAGGAATGAGATTTATTATGATACCTCTAAAGCAGCCACAAAGATTTCATGGCTTATGTTTGTAAAGAAGGGTGTAAGACTTAGTGTGCTCATTTTTAAGTGGAGGATATTATTCATGCTGACATTGCTAGTTGCCTAGCCTTATATCCATTTTCCCCTCCTTCCTCACTAAAGAATCCCAATTTTGCTCAGAGTAGTAATGTACCCAGAGAAATATACTCACCCTTATAGAGAGTCCTTTGCACATAAGGGATTACGTGTGACACAGTTCTAGCCTAGGAAAGTCACTGAGCAGGGTTTCTAGAAGAGATTTTTAAAAGGTCACCTTCTCTTTAGACTTTTCATGCCTGGAGAGGGAGTACTACTTATGAATGTGACATAACTCTCTGACTAGCCTGTCCTCTCCTGTTCTCTCCATTTCAATGTGTTGTTTCTAGTCTGCATTTTCTTCCCATGGAATAGCTGCTGGTGCTCTGATGAAGCACTCTATTGACTTCACCCTCCCATTATGCCTTCCAGAATAAGTCACGAAATAGGCCTGACTCACAGAGAAAACAGATGTGCCTGCAGTAAATCAACTGTACTGATGCCATGTGACCAGAGAGAGGCCTCCTAGACCTCTGGGCCTTGGCCATGTCTCAGACCCAGGAACTATGACATAACCTTAGTGTGAAATTAATCCCAAGAATGGCTAACTAAGGTTAAATTCTGTGATAGCTCAAATGCAGGGCAGGCTCAAGTAAAAATTACATCCATTTATAGAAAATAAGAGATGTGATGTATTTCAAATTCTGGAACTTTATACTTGTACATCAGTAATTCTGAGTGCTTAGGCATGCTTTATATCAATGCAATTCTTATTAGTGAAAAAGAGTCATTGATGACAATCTTTTTTCTCTCTCTCTTTATTGAGTAAGATATTACATACGTGTCCTTATCCTCCCTAAACAAATGGGACTATGTCAAAATAAAAAGCTTTTGTATAGCAAAAGAAACCATCAACAAAACAACAAGAAAGCCCACTGCATGGGAGAACATATTTGCCAATGTTATCACCAATAAAGGTTTAAGCACCAACATTTACAGGAAACTCATAGAACTTAAGAAAAGGAAGATAAACAACCCAATCAAAAAATGGGCAACGGACCTAAATAGACACTTTTCGAAAGAGGATATAAGGAAGGCCAAGAGACATATGAAAACATGCTCAAAGTTACTAATCATCTGAGAGATGCAAATCAAAATGGCAATGCTGTGCCATCTCACACCTGTCAGAATGGCTATCATCAACAAATCAACAAACGGCAAGTTCTGGAGAGGATGTGGAGAAAAAGGAACACTTGTGCACTGCTGGTGGGAATGCAGACTGGTGCAGCCACTGTGGAGAACAGTATGAAGTCTCCTCAAAAAACTAAAAATGGAACTCCCATTTGACCTAGTGATCCCACTTCTAGTAATATATCCCAAGAAACTAGGAACTGGAGAGCATTGATGACAATCTTATAGCATCAACAAACATAACAGACTTCAGCAACATTGCTGGATACAAGGTGAATATAGAAAAATCAGTTGGGTTCTAGACACCTACAACATACATTTCTAAAATATAATTTTTAGAAAAGATTTTATTCACAATGAGAACAAAGTCTCTAAAGTACCTAGGAATAAATAGTAGGTTTGTGTGCAGCTTTTAAGAAGAAAATTATTTTTAAAAAGGAAAAAAATGGTGAAACATTCTTTGTCCTTGGATAAGATTTAGTATTTTTAAAGATGTCAATTCTCCCACAAAGCAAATCACAGATGCAGTACCATTCTCATCAAAGCCCCAATAGAATTTTCTAGGAACTTAACAAGTTGTTTTAAAATTTAAATAGAAAAGTAAAAGGCCTAGAATACCCAAGAAAAAAGAATGAGATGGGGCTTATCTTACCAAATGTCAATATTTGTAACAAGACTATAGTTATTCAGACAATGCAATATTTACACCAGGATTAAAAAAGACCAGTGGAAGAGAGTAGAAAGTTTTATTCTCTTTAGACTTTTGATGACTCCACAGATGACAGAGGCATGAAAAATGAATTAAGAAAAGATGGGCTCTGATCAATGCTGCTGGACAATTGGTTATTCATGTGGGGAAAATTAAATGACATCCCTAATTCACACCATCACCAAATATAAATCAAAGATTGTTAAACGAGCTGAATGTAAAAAACAAATTTTTAGAAGTTTAAAAGAAAGTATAAAATATATGTATGATTTGAGGTAGAGAAGTTTCCTTAACAAGATACAAAAGGCACGGATCATAAAGGGAAATTCTAATATGTTTATCTAAGTGAAAAAAAAATCTGTACATCATAGAGACCATAAGGAGGGCTGGCCTGCTCAGGCCTATTGCCACCATGGCCCATGGTGTGTAGCTTTCTCCTGCTAAGTCAA
>NW_006287924.1:685997-694943 GCF_000327345.1 Myotis davidii | reverse complement strand
AATAGGCCGGTCTGCCTCAGAACCAGACTCCAACAGGTAAGACTGCCCTGGGGACACACGGCTGCGAGTGGACAGGCAGAGAGCAGCCTGCTCTGGGAAGTTCTACTGGTACATGGGCAAAACAACTCCTCTCTGCATGGAAATGTAGCTGTGTGATTGAACCCCTCAACAGGTTGTTCTGAGATATATAGCAATGGTTGATCCATTTGTGGTAGGGATGACTTCTATTTAAAATGTTATCCATGTCAACTTGCATTTTCACTTCTTATTGACCCTCCTTCCTACTCCACCTCATTATTTATTGTAACCTAAAGCTTATTGTAACCTAAAGCTTAGGTATTTATTTGGAATAGGAAATGCCGACAAAATGGTCCATCATGCAGGCACTAGTTCTGTGTGAAGCTTCCTAGCTTAGTGGCTAGAACAAAACTTAGGTTTAATAAATTTGTGTGAAATCTAAATCACTATAATGTTAAAGAGTGTTAAGAAATGATATAATTATTTTCAACGTATAACACATGGAGAAAATAATGCAACATACCCCTTACCCAGATTAAGCAGTTATCGTTTACTGTATTTTCTCTTTAAATTGCCATCTTAAATATTACTAGTGGTCTGAAATTTGTTCCAATTTTAGAAAACATTAGAAAATACTTAGAAAAAAGTGTGCTCTGGCTGTCAGCCACAGCATCTCATCTTCTCTGTGACACATCAGGGGGCTCTCCAATTAGCCCACCACAGACACCTGGGATCTAATTCTGGGGAAGACCAGAGGGCACCCTCCTTCACACCTCACTGAGTAAAAAAACCTGTGGTTGGTTTTTTCAGTAATGTGACAAACATAGGTCACATTTTTTACTATTCTGGGATGCCAGAGAAACCCAACCACATCAGAGCAAAGGCGATTCTGCAAGGCAAACGTGTACCTTCATTAAAAACACTGAATGACTATAGAGCCCACATGAATGAGTAAACTTTTCAAAGAAGAACCATCCAGGGCCCACAGGGTGATTTTTTTCCATTGGGGTCTATATTCCATTCCATTTGTGCTAGGGGTTCTGAGGAGAACACACACGTGGATATTAAGTGTCTTCCTCCAGGCTGATGGCCCTCAAAGCCAGTGCTCTGGCCCAGACTTCTCTCCCTTGCTCTAGACTGGCAATCCCAATTGACTTCTAGCACCTTCACCTGGAAGCCCCATGGGCACGTCAAATGTCGAACTCGAGTGTCCTAACCTGAACTAGTATCCCCACTTCCTCTCCAAACAGAGTCTTCTAAAGACCAGTGTTCTCAAATTTAACTTTCACAAAGTGACCCTGAAAGTACCTGACTTTTTTTTTTTATTGAGGCAAAGCTCACATAACATAAAATTAACCATTAACCATTTTAAAGTGCATAATTCAATGGCATTGAGTACATGCACAATGGTGTGCAAACAGCACTTCTATCTAGTCCCAAGACAAATGCTTCTCCTCAAAAGGAAAACTCATACCCATTAAGTAATCACTCCTCATTTCCCCCTCTCCCCATTCCTCGAAAACACTATTAACTTTCTATCTCTATGGATTTGCCTATTCTGGAGGTTTAATGTAAATGGAATCATGGAATATGTGACATTTTATGTATGGCTTCTTTAACTCAGTAGGAGGTTTTCAAGGTTCTTCCATGTTGTAGCATTCGTACTTCCTTCCTTTTTATGGCCGAATAATATTCCATTGCATGGATATACCACTGTTTGTTTATCCATCCTTCAGTTGATAAACATTTAGGTTGTTTCTACTTTTTGGCTATTGTGTACAGTGCTGCTATGAAATGTTCACTTACAAGTATTTGTTTGAATGCTTGTTTTTAATTTTGGGGGTATATACCCAGGAGTGGAATTGTTGGGTCATATGATAATTTTTTGTTTAATTTGTTGAGCAACAGCCAAATGTTTTCTGCAGTGACTGCACTGCATTTTGCATTGACATTGTAGATTTTACATTCTCAAAGCAATGTATGAGGGTTCTAATCTTTTTTCATCCTTGCCAACACTTATTTCCCTTCCTTCCTCCCTCCCTCCCTCCCTTCCTTTTCTTTTTTTTAAAATTCTAGCCATCCCACTGGATGTAAAGTGGTATCTCCTTATGGTTTTGATTTGCATGTCCTTAACGCACATAACTAATCATGGTCGAACTTCTTTTCGAGTGCTTGTTGCCATTTCTAGGTCTTCTTTGGAATGATGTTTTTCAGTTTCTTTGCTTATCCTATATCAGTGATGGCGAACCTATCACACACGAACTCATTTTTTTGGTTGATTTTTCTTTGTTAAATGGCATTTAAATATATAAAATAAATATCAAAAGTATAAGTCTTTGTTTTACTATAGTTGCAAATATCAAAAAATTTCTATATGTGACACAGCACTAGAGTTAAGTTAGGGTTTTTCAAAATGCTGACATGCTGAGATCAAAAGGTTCGCCATCACTGTCCTATATAGCAAAAGCATAGTATGCAAATTGTTCCCTCTACTGGAGTTCTTCCAGGAGTTTGACCAGGGGGCGGGCCGGCCAGGGGAAGGGAAGGAGGCCCTGGCTCTGGCAGGTGGCCAGGGGAAGGGAGGGAGTACCCGGCCAGCAGCTGGCAGCTGCTAGGGACCCAACCAGTGCATGAATTTCATGCACTGTGCCTCTAGTTTTTCATAATGCCTTTGAATTTTTATTGAGACCTAAATTGGATCTCAGGCCACAAGCCTGGTGTGTGTGACAGTCACTTAGCTGAGTTCCCAGCAGTTGCAGCAGAGGGGCTTTAGCTACCATACTTGCTTGCTCGTACTTTTTTTGAGTTGGGAGTTATAAAGAAAACTAATCAAGGTTCCAGTGAATCCCTTGTGTTGGTTAAGAGCATTCTAATCAACACATTAACCATCCAAGTGAAAATGTGCAGTAATCCTTGACTCCCCTCCCCCTATAACTGCCCAAGTCTCTACTCAAGTGTTGTGTGATATTAAAAAGAGCCAAATATAGCTTACTTTAGAAACAATACTAAAGTTTATGGTAATATGCTAACATTCATCTTGGATTAATTTCATGTTAATATCTGTATTTTTTTATTCCTAATTCTTTATTTAAAATTTTATTATGTGGTATAAAATGCTGCAACCTGCCTCAATCTGCTGTTTTAAAAATCCAAGATAAAAGTAAAAACTAATTCTTAAAGAGTTTAACTCCTATATAATTCTGTAAAAACAAAACAACTTTTATTGTTTTGCTAACTATTCATGAACACTCAAATGTTTATTTTGGAATTTTCGAAATTGCACACAACAAGCAAACAAGAGTGAAGTAAAAATCTGTAAACTCATCCCGAACTACTGTTAATATGTTGGTGTGTATCCTTTCAGCCCATTCTATCTATCTATCTATCTATCTATCTATCTATCTATCTATCATCTATCTATTTTTATTTCTACCAACACTATTTAAAAAATAGGTTATACTGTAAATTCTTTTCATTTTTATTTAATACTATGTTATGCCTATTTTCTCTCATGATTAACTAGATTTCTATGGCTATAAGTTTTTAAACTATAATGTGCATTAAATATAGCTGGAATATCCTATTAAAATAGACATTTCAGTTCTTGCTCTTAGAGATTCAGATTCAGTCATCTGGACCTGTGTCCGGAAACCTGTATATTTAGTATAAGACCCTGGCTGATTCTAATGCAGGCTGTTCTTTGACAATTTGAGAATCAGCTTTTTGTACCAATAATTGTAACTCTTGTCTAATTTTCCATTGTGTAGATAGATATACCATTAAATTCAATCAACTACTTATTCTGGGACAATTACTAAATTATTTGCACTTTTCGCTGTTTTATCAACACATGTGCTATAAACATCCTTATGCCTACAATGTTGCCCTCGTCCATGACTGAAGGTTTCCTGATTCCACGCACACTGGGTGCTATGTGACAGCGATGGTGTGGATAACTGCTCCTGAAATTGTAGGATGGCAGACTGAGGTGCAGAGGAGAAATGAAAGTGGAAGCAGCTGACTGTGTGAGGAAGTGAGATTTAAATTTCATATAAGAGAGGCTTACAGCCAAAGGGGGTTATATACTTTGGCCTGGCCAGCAAGGTGTCTTACTTCTCTAGGAACTTTCTCTCTTGAACAGGGGAAGCTAAATAAAAATAATTATTGACTTCAACAATGAATTGAAGTGACAAGGGATTCATTCAGGTGCCTTGGAATTTAGTGGAAATCGGCTTCTGGGGTGTGTTGGAAAGTCAGCCACAGGGGGTCCTTGAGTGGAAGCACTCCCCTAGGAAACTGCTGGGTGGGGTGGGGTGCCAGGGCGGCTGCTGACCATCTGGCGCTGGGGAAGCCACATGCGCTGCAGGAGCCAGAAGCCCACCCACACAGGAACCAGGAAGCGAAAGCCTCGCCTCCTGCTGCATCTCTCCAGTGCCCTCTACTGAGAAAGCGTAAGCCAGTTAGCAAAGGTAACGTATTTCAAAAGTCCAGATCAGTTTTCCCATTATTGACAAGAAAGTAGAATTAGGAACTGAGTCAAACAGATAAGCAGGAATAGCAGAGGACTTGGGGTGCTGCTGGCTTTTAGTGAGCGTGGGCCAGGGTTGCGTACCCTATGGTGAGCTGACTAGTCCCACACAGGGAATAGCCATCCTATGGGATGCCAGTAGCACCCCCTATATGAGTAGGGTGCCGGCAAGAAATGGTAGCACACCTAAGTGAGGAAAACTTGAGAAGACTGCCTTGACACAATAGTGGGCAAAGTGGGGAGGCCACAAGGAAGAGTGCAGCTCCCTGGGGCTCCTTGCAGCCAGAGCTCTTAGCCACCCCAGGCCTGAAGAGGCAGGAGGCAGTTACTGCAACTGGAAGGAGAGGTGTGTGGGAAGGGCTGCCTGACAGGATCACCGGAGCTGTGACCTTCAGCCCAGAGTGCAGCCAGCCAGGTCCCCCCGAGAAGGGGACCGCCTGTTCTCTGAGACCAGTCGCCAATAACCAAGATTACAGGCTTTATTAGGGGAAAGAGACCTGCCGGGCTGTCTTGCAATGGGAGAACAGCGACCCATGCAGAGGTGAGCACTCCTTTTGAGGGGCGGAATGGGAAGCAATGGGGGCTTAGTGTACTCGGCGCACGCTGATTAGTGGCTTAATGTATGGTCCATATAGGAACAAGGGCTTAGGGTATTTGGCAGGTGTGGATTGGTGGTTCAATGTATAGTCCATATAAGGTGCATGGTTAGTCACTCAGTTATTTCCGGGCTGCAGGTTACCTCATACTCCGCCCTCCAGTTGGGGGAAGGGAGGATCTATCACTCTCCATTTCTCTGGCCAGTGCCACACCCCCATCCCCTCCTAACCCTCATGATGAGTGAGCCCAGCTGGAAGCCAGAAGTAGGGAGAACTGTCAGCATCAATACAGCCTGCTGAGGTCCAGCTGGATGGGCAGGGGGCTGTGACTAGGCAGGGATGGGGCTGGCTGTGCCCTGAGGCTGCTTCTCAGACCCAGACTTCAGGCCCTGGGCCCACTCAGCCCCCAGAACCTCACAGTTGGGCAGCATCTCCTCCACCAAGACCCGAGTGAGGCCTGGGTTGGACACGGCAGGGAGGTCTGAGCTGTCCAGCCTGTGGAGGTTCAGAGATGGTCCAGGGCTTCTTAGTCGCTGGCACAGTCTCCTGCATCCACAGCCTACAGGTACCACCTGGGATTTCAACAGCTCAGGAGCGGGGTGGCCCCGCTCATTGGACCGCAACACTCTCCTCCCTGGAACAGCCCTGGGCACCGCTGCCTTGTTGGGATTCTAAAGTCATCCTTTTTAATGAAAGCTTCCAAGAGGAGGATCATTCTCAGCTCAAAGGAGAAGGGGTATTGCAAGGAGAGAGGAGGACAGGGAGTTCAGCTGTGGGACAGAGAGGTCATGAGCAAAAAATGAAAGCACCCTTTTCCCTAAAACTTTCTGAGAAAGGCACAAGCAGAATTGCTTTGCTCCTGGGATGTCAAAGTCCAGAGCCAAGGAAAGGGGGAAGGGTGTTGTCATCACCGAGACATGTGACGCAGTCCGGTTTGTGGGCTTTAGAACTCCAAAGAAAACACGGGGTCCTTTGGGTCTCCGTGGCCCGTTTGCTCACGGGACATCAAAGAAAGCAGTGGCTCAGTGGTGACACAACAGATAGCACTGTGGTGCCTCGCTGGGCAGGGAAGAGGAAGTCAGAGTTAGGGAGGACAGTTGGGGCTGCAGGTGTTGGGAAAGGACTCGATTATGAGCACCTGTGAGGCACTTCCTTTTGGGGACTTTCAGAGAATTATGTGGCAGGAGGGGGAAGGGGAAGGATGTGAGGGAGGCACTTGGGACCTGAAGCTCCTATGTTAGAAGCAAAATACAGGAGAAGAGCTGCAGGGCAGGGGCCGACCGCAAGGAGTGCTCACCTGCGTATGGTGTGTGAGATCATAGCAGTGGGCTGGGTAGAGGGCACCTGCTAAACCACAGATGTTCTCCTCCCCCAGTAACCAGAATCTAGAGGTCATTTCTAAGAAAACTCAGCCTCTTTCCTCATTGTGAGGTGAACAAGGGAAACCAAATGTCCGCCCACCCCCACCCCATCCCACTGCTGCCCACACTAAGCACACTGAGGGTGGAAACTGGCCCTTGATTTTGAATCAGCTCTGGTGGAGCACACGCTGTGTCCCACTGCGTGCCAGATCAGAGTGCAGATGCAGGCGGGAGGGGCACCTGGGGCAGAGGCAGCTGCAGAGGAGGGTGCCCCTGTGGTATAAACAAATGCAAGAGGAGCTTATGAGTGACTGGGGTGGGAGGAGGGGGGCAAATGCAGTGAGTAAAGCAAACAGCCTCTTGGTGTCTGGGTTGGTCCCAGAAAAACCTCAGATGGCCCCGAACCTGATGTGATAGCTTCCAGTTTCACATGCCACACAGCTCCGCACAGAGCAGCAACGTTTTTCAGCCAGATCAAGATTGCCCCGCCCTGCTTAGATCATTTGGGAGAACTGCCATCTTTAAAATGTTGAATGTTCCAAGCTGCAACGTTTAGCGGTATTTGGGATTCAAGTAAGAGAAACCTGATTTCCAGGAGTGCAGACAATAAAGGCTTATGTTTCCCAACCGACAAGCAGCGTGCAGGTGAGCAGTCCAGGGCTGCTGCCTGAGTGCACAGTGTGACTCCTACATGCCTTGGACATCTATGTGTGCATGCTGATTTTTCATCCTCACGCTTATTGCTTCCATGTCACATGATAGCTGCAGCTACTCCAGGCATGACATCTGATAGCAGGGAAAGAAAGAAGCCGCCTTAGCTCCCTTTCCTGGGAAATAGAAGGTTCAACAAGATGGTCTCTGAGGTCCCTTCTAGCCCTGAATTTCCGGAAGTCTGCCATTCCCCATAATTGGCACCTCTTGGTTTCCTTAATTTTTGCTTGCTTTCTTGTTTTCCCCCTTTCTCTTGTATTTGTCTTATTTTCTTCTTTTTATGGGCTCCCTGTGGAAAAACCCTGTCTGGACTTATTACATTCTGACCACAATGGTCCCATGCTGGTGATCTGAGGGCAGCCCTCCTTGGTTCAGAATCCCAGGAGCCCAGATTTGTGGATCAGGGGGAGGGAAGAAAGGCAAGGGACCCGGGTACTCTCCAAACCGCCACCTTTTTAGTTCCCTCATGTACTGACTGTCTGCATGGCGCCCTCTCGTGTCCAGACTGAGTTTTGCGGTCTAGTTCAGGCTGTCCAGAGCATTCTCCTTTTTTCTTTTCCCCACATGAGGGAGCAGTTCAGGACAAATAAAACTATTAGTAGGAGACATTTTTTAAACTTTAAAGTAACAATAGGTGTACTGAGGTTCAAGAGAACTGTACATTCTTAAACCAGATTTTCCAATTCATTGAAAGAAGATCAATTAGAATATGGGAAGAGAGTTTTAGTTACCAAAATATTAACAAATGCATGATATAGCAATTGAGAGGGAGCATCTAGTCATTTATTTCTGATGCTCACACAACCCTTGAAAGAGCCCCCACATGTATGCAAGTGTTTTAGCTCATTTCAGCCAGAAATATCTGGAGATAGTTCTTCTAGTCCTGACCTTTCTTGATGCTCCAACTGGCCTGCCGAACTCTCCTGATATGTCCAGGGAACAAAGCACATGTAACTGTGTGAAAATAGAACTTAAGATCCATCCGCTTCCTCCCAAACCTCTTCCTTCCTCCATTATTTCCTCTTTGGCACCACCAGTCTCTTTCTTGCACAGACCTAAAGCCTAGGAAGGTTTTGCCCCCTCTCTTTCCCACATCTTACTTCCAATTCACTGCGAATTCCTGTTAGGTCCACCTTCAAAATATGTCCCAAATATAACCTCCTCTTATCATGGACATGGCTACTAACTCAGTCTGAGCAGTCACTATCTCTCTGCTGATGACAGCAGTAACTTCTTAAGTGGTATGCTTCCTTCTTCTACTCTTGTACCTGCTGCTGTGCCTCCCCCACCCCTCCACTTTACTGTCACCACATCATCTTCTCAAACCACTAGAGCTATCTTGTAAAAATCCAGCTCAGAACTTATAATGTCTCTGTTAAAAACTCTCCAATGACTCCTCATTTCATTAAGAATTAAACTCAAAAGTCCTACCCCTGGCATACTCTTTGACCTTATCCTCATTGTGTTCTCCCCACCTCTCAGTCCTCTTCAGCTATACTGGCCTCCTTGCCGTTCCTTGGGCCTTAGCCTCTGCTCTCTGCTCGTTCTAGAATGGTCTATGTTTAGACATTTGTTCCTTCCTTTACTTATTTACTTCAAGATTTTATTTAAAATACTAGGGACCTGGTGCACGAAATTTGTGCACTGGGTGTGTGTGTGTGTGTGTGTGTGTGTGTGTGTGTGTGTGTGGCGGGGGGGTGGGCCCCCCACCCGCGCCACCCCCCCACCATCA
>NW_006287924.1:669356-685785 GCF_000327345.1 Myotis davidii | reverse complement strand
CTTGACCAGGCCTGAGGCTTCCGGCAGAGGTGTCATGCCTGGGCAGAGGTGTCAGGCCTTGGCAGGGGACCCCCAGCCCCCTCGGATTGCAGGCTCTGCCCCTTGCCCAGGCCTAACACCTCTGGCCAAGGCATTAGGCCTGGGCAGGGAACTCCCAGCTCCCCGAGATCTCCCGCTCTGACCCTGCCCAGGCCTAAAACCTCTGGCTGAGGCATTAGGCCTGGGCAGGGGACCCCCAGCTCCCTGCGATCTCCTGCTCTGCCCCTGCCCAGGCCTAATGCCTCTGGCCGAGGTGTCCTGCCCGGGCAGCGGGGACCTGCAGCTGCAGCGGCCCCATGATCGTGGCCTCCACTTTAGGCCCAGGCAAGGGACCCCTAGCTCCCCGGACTGCCAGCTTCGACTGTGCCCAGCTCCCATCGCTGGCTCCACCCGTACTTCCTGCTATCACTGGCCAGGGTGGCAAAGGCGCCTGATTCTCTGATCATGTCTCTTAGCTCCCCCCTGGGTTTCTGATCACTGTCAGTGGCAGGGGGCTTCTTCCTGCTTTCCCTTTCGCCTCCCTGCATTGTGCCTACATATGCAAATTAACCTCCATTTTTGTTGTCAGTTAACTGCCATCTGAGTTGGCAGTTAATTTGCATATAGCCCTGATTAGCCAATGAAAAGGGTAGCGTCGTATGCCAATTACCATTTTTCTCTTTTATTAGTGTAGATCATCTCCCAAAGCAGTGGTGGGGAATGTCTAGCCCTTGGGCCTATAAGGCCGCAAAATCATTTGGTCTGGCCCTGCCAAGGCATTAGGGATGATTAATTAAATGTCTGACCAAATATAGCAGGTTAATTTTTAAGTTGATAATTTTGTCTGGCCTGCAAATTATTTTATAAATATCTAAATGGCCCTTGGCAGTAAAAAGGTTCCCCACCCCAGTCCTAAAGGGAGAGTCTCCCAATCAATCACCTGGTCAAATATAGCCACCTCCACATTCTCTATTACCTTACTCTGATTTATTTGTATTTTTAATTGAATTTATTGGAGTTACATTGGTTAATACAATTAAAAAATGTACAACTCAATAATATATAATCTGTATAATGGATTGTGTGTTCTCCACCTCAAGTTTAGATACCTTCCATCACCATTTACCCCCCATTTACCCTCTTCTACCACCCTGCTCACTTTTCCCCCTGGTAATCACATACTGCTGTCTGTGTCTGTGCTTTTTTCCCTTTCTCTTTTCCTAGTCCTTTTACCTAGTTCACCCAGCCCACCAACGCTCTCCTCTGACAGCCGGCAGTCTGTTCTCTGTATCTGCGAGTCTTTCTATTCTGTGCATTTATTTGTTCATTAGATTCCACATATAAGTGAAATCATCTGGCTTTTGTCATTCTTTGACTGGCTTATTTCACTTAGTATCATAACCTATAGGTTCATCCATGTTGTCCCAAAAGGTAAGATTTCCTTTCGTTTATGGTGAGTAGTATTCCATTGTGTAAATGTACCACAGCTTTTTTTCCACTCATCTACGGATGGGCACTTGAGCTGCATCCAAATCTTGGCTATTGTAAATGATGATGCAATGAACATAGGCATGCACATATTATTTTGAATTAGTATTTCAGGTTTCTTTGGCTATATTCCCTGAAGTAAAATTGCTGAGTCATAAGGCAGCTTCATTTTAAAATGTTTGAGGAAACTCCATACTGTTTTTAACAGTGACTGCACCAAACTGCATCCCCCTCAACAGTGAATGAGGGTCCCCTTTTCCCTCCATTCTCACTAACACTTGCCATTTTCTGAATTATTGATGATAGCCATTTTGAGAGGTGTGAAGTGATATCTCATTGCAGTTTTAATTTGCATTTCTCTGATGATTAGTGACATTGAACATATTTCAGTATGTCTATTGGCCATCTGTATGTCATCTTTGGAAAAGTATCTATTCAGATCCCTTGCCCACTTTTTAATTGGTTTGTTTTTTGTGTGTGTTGAGTTGTTGGAATTCTTTATAAATTATTTATATTAACCTCTTATCAGATGTGTCATTGGCAAATATGTTCTTCCATTCAGTGTGTTGTCTTCATTTTTTGATGGTTTTGTTTGCTGTGCAAAAACTTTTTAGTTTGATATAGTCCAGTGATGGCGAATCTATGACACGCGTGTCAGAGGTGACACACGAACTCATTTTTTTGGTTGATTTTTCTTTGTTAAATGGCATTTAAATATATAAAATAAATATCAAAAATAGAAGTCTTTGTTTTACTATGGTTGCAAATATAAAAAAAATTTTATATGTGACACGGCACCAGAGTTAAGTTAGAGTTTTTCAAAATGCTGACACGCTGAGCTCAAAAGGTTTGCCATCACTGATATAGTCCCATTTGTTTATTTTTTCTTTTGTTTCCCTTGTCTGAGGAGATATATCAGAAAAAATATTGCTGACAGAAATGTCAGAGATTATACTGCCTATGTTTTTTTTCTAGGGCTTATATGGTTTTGAGTTTTACATTTTAAGTCTTTAATCCATTTTGAGTTTATTCTTGTGTATGATGTAAGGAGATGGTCTAGTTTCATTATTTTTGTTCAATTTTTCCACCACTGTCTTTATCCCAGTGTATTATCTTGCCTCTTTTGTAAAATATTAATTGACCACAAAGGCATGTGCTTATTTCTGGGCTCTCAATTCTGTTTCATGATCTATATGTTTGTTTTTATCCCAGTACCATGGTTGTTTTTTAAAAGACAATGATTATTCATTGATTTTTATTGAGAATAATAAGAAGAAGAGGAAGAAGATGAAGGAGAAGAAGAAGAAGAAGAAGAAGAAGAAGAAGAAGAAGAAGAAGAAGAAGGAGAAGAAGAAGAAGAAGAAGAAAGAGAGAGAGAGAGAGAGAGAGAGAGAGAGAGAGAGACCCATCAAATATCCATTGGCTACCTCCTGCATGCCCCCTAACTGGGATCAAGCCCCCAATGTGGGCATATGCCCTGACCTGGAATCGAACCAGGAACCTTTCAGTACACAGAATGATGACAAACCAACTGAGCCACACCAGCCAGGGCCAGTACTATGCTTTTTTGATCACTATGGCCTTGTAGAATAGTTTAATATCAGGTAGCATAATACCTTCAACCTTGTTCTTCTTTCTCAAGTTTTCTGAGGCTATTTAGTGGTTCCATATAAGTTTTTGGAATATTTGTTCTAGTTTTGTGAAATACACCATTGGTATTTAGATAGGATTGCATTGAATCTATAGATTGCTTTGGGTAGTATGGACATTTTAATAGTGTTTATTCTTCTTATCCGTGAGCACAGTACATGCTTCCACTTATTTGTATCTTCCTCAGTTTCTTTCTTCAGTATCTTACAATTTTTTGAGTACAGGTTGTTTACCTCCTTGGTCAAATTTATTTTTAGATACCTTTTTTATATTTTTGCAGTATTAATGGGATTGTTTTTTAAATTTCTCTTTCTGATAGTTCATTATTGGTGTACAAAATGCCACTGATTTCTGATATTAACTTTGTATCCTACTACTTTACTGAATTCATTTATCAGTTCTACCAGCGTTTTGGTGGAGTCTTTAAGCTTTTCTATATAGAGTATCATGTCATTTTCAAATAATGACAATTTTCCTTATTCCTTTCCAGTTTGGATGCCTTTTATTTCTTTTATTGTTTGATGTTATAGATAGATTCCAAGTACTATGTTAAATAAGAATAGTGAAAGTGGACATCCCTGCCTTGTTCCCGATCTTAAGGGGGATGCTTACAGTTTTACCCCATTAAGTAAAATGTTAGCTGTGGGTTTGTCCTATATGGACTTGATTATGTTGAGGTGTGTTCCCTCTGTTCCCACTTTCCTGAGAGTTTTTATCATAAATTGATGATGGATTTTATTAAATGCTTTTGATGCATCTATTAATATAATCATGTAATTTTTATCCTTCATTTTGTTTATGTGTTGTATCACATTTATTGATTTCTGAATATTGTACCAACCTGATATCCCCAGAATAAATCCCACTTGGTCATGATGTATGATCTTTTTAATGCATTGCTGGATTCTGTTTGCTAATATTTTGTTGAGGATTTTAGCATGCATGCTCATCATGGATATTGGCCTATAATTTTCTTACTTTATGTCTTTATCTGATTTTAGAATTAAGATAATGTTGACCATAAAATCTGCTTGGGAGTCTTCTCTCCTCTTGAATTTTTGGAATAGTTTGAGAAGGATAAGTGTTAATTCTTCTTTGAATGTTTGATACTGTAATATAATAAGAAATATATCTTCATTCCTGATTCTTAGCACAGGGCTTCTAAAACCCTTGAAACTTCCTGAGTGATAGGAGCATCTTTTGCTATTCTCAAGCCCATTTTAATAATACCTGAGTTTATATTAATGAGGTGACTGTGGCTGAAAGCCTCAAGATAGCTTCAGGATAGAGACTGGTTGCCAAGGTTAACCAACCATGTGAGTAGAGGCTGGGAACTTTCAGTCCCAAGTCTTGACTTCTAGAGAGGGGAGAAGAGATTGAACTAATCATTAATGGCCAGTGATTTAATCAACCATGCCTACTTAGTGGAATCTCCATAATAACCTCAACTGAAAGTATTTAGAGAGCTTCCAAGTTGGCAAATGCATGTGCATGCCAGGAGAGTGGTACAACCCAAATTCCATGGAGACAAAAGTTCTTGCATTCAGAGACCATCCAAGACCTCACTTTTCTACCTCTTCATCTGGCTATTCATTTGTATCCTTTATGTTATCATCCTATATAATAAAGAGGTAATATGCAAAATGACTGTCACACCTCGCACAAGATGGCCGCCCTCATGTGGTCACAAGATGGCTGCCAAAAGATGGCCAGCAGGGCAGGGCGGTTGGGGGGGCAGGCCAGTAGGGGAGGACAATTAGGGGCAACCAGGCCAGCAAGGGGGGCCAGTTTGGGGAGCCAGGCCTGCAGAAGAGGGCAGTTAAGGGCAACCAGGCTGGCAGAGGAGGGAAGTTAGGGGCAACCAGGCTGGCAGGGGAGGGCATTTGGGGGTGACTGGGCCTGTAGGGGAGGGAGGGCAGTTGGGGGCTACCACTCCTGCAGGGGAGGGCAGTTAGAGAACCGGCAGTCAGACATCCCCTGAGGGGTCCAGTTGAACATCCCCTGAGGGGTCTCAGATTGGAGATGGTGCAGGCTTGGCTGAGGGACACCCCCTCCCCCTCCCCCGCCAAATGCATGAATTTTGTGCACTGGGCCTCTAGTTTATAATAAACTGGTAATGGTAAGTAAAGTGTTTCCTTTATGTGAGCTTTTATAACAAATTATTAAACCTGCACAAGAGTGATGGACATCCCTGTTCTGCAGCCAAATCAGAACAGAAGTGTGAGTAAATGAAGACCCACTACTTACAATTGGAATCTGAAGTAGGGAGCAGTCTTCTGAGACTGAACTCTTAATTGGGGAGGTCTCACTAGCTCTGTTTAGTTAGTGTCAGAATGAATTAAATTGTAGGACCCCTATCTAATTTCCAGAGATAATTGGAGAATTGTTTGGAGTGGAAAATTCACACATTTGATGTCAGAAGTGTTTTGAGGAGAGGAAGAGTTTTCCTTTACCAAGTCAAATAAAAATGAATGAAAGGCAGATTTGGAACACTTCATTTATTTCAATGAAACACTGACAGAGTTCCTGTTGTGTTTTTGACACTGTGCAAGATTGAGGACAAAGTCTTATCCTATCTCTCTACTCACCCTCTCTGTCTTTGTGGCTATAGGGTCTGCTCCGCTGGCAGGAAGGGGCAGGGCTATGTTTAGGCCTGGACAGTCCCACAGCTCTGCAGAAGGGCCAGTGTTGTGACAGTGTGAACTGATTTCCACGGCCTCTGTGACTGTTGACACCCAGGGACCTTGCCGACAGTGGACCTTGACCTCCTCCCTGCTGGTCCCGGAGGAAACGTGGACTTGCCTTCCCATAGTGTTAGCCCTCTGTCTCCCCATTCTCCTTTTAAATATTATGAAGCTGGAAAGGCCCACATGGGCCATCCTCTGCATTTTTATTCATCCTAAGAAGGTATGGAAACCACACTGATTTCCCAAGACTTCTGTAAACTACACATGAACTGGAAGGGCATCTGGAAGTAAGGAAGGGTTCAGGCTGACCTGTACCATCTTCTTGACAGCAAAGAATGATTGGTATCAGGGGTCATGGTCAGAGATGATTAAATGAGTATGAAACTTTCCTCCCCTGAACCTCTATCCCTCTGAGTCATGGTGCAGCGAGGGTGCCTCAGAAGAGGAGAGGGAAATAAAGAAGCCACATCATCACCTCTTCCTTTTAGCCTTTTCCCAAGCTCTCCTTAAATTTTTAGGCCCTCTACTCAGTCATTTCCCTTTTATAATTTTTTGTTTTAGAAACAGATGGAAAAGTTCTGCTTTTTCTCTTTAACTAGCATTTTGCTTATCTTATAGTTTATTGAACCTAGGAAATGTATGGCCTATAAATAAATATAATAATTATTATTATGCATAGCTCTATTCAGAGCATTAGTTGAAAGGGATAAGTGACATTTTTCTTTATTTGCTTAGAAATGTGTTGCAGTCACAATAGCTCTCCTCCTGCCTTGGATTAATGGTATAATTATTCACACTGGGCAACAGAAATGGAATGAGTTTGAACTTGGCATGAATTAATACACTAAAATATGCCTCCTGTTCTCTCTCATTGCCTAATTAATTCTGAATTATGAAATGCCCTTTGAGCTGCCCAAAAAGTATGATCACTGGATTCCGGAGCAGTTATTCTTTCTTTGCAATAAAAGTCAAGTAATTTGATAGTTATGGGTGCTTTAAAAAGAGAATACTCATTTGAGCTTCCTGGGAAGAACAGCACAGACATCATAAAGGAACTTTTTAGAGGTTTTATAGTGAAAAACCTGTACATGATGCATGTGCAAGGGCCCCAAGCAGACTGAACTTGACATAAATTAACTTTACCGTGAGTAAGATGGAGGCCTTAGGAGCACTCCCTGAGTCTTTAACCTGGTTCTGTGCCTCATCTGAAATTTCCACTCTGAATCCCATGTCTTTGTGTCATTGGACAGGGTCTGGGCCTAGAGTGGGTCTGCCTTGAGCCACCCAGTAGTGTGTGATTTCTTGATTTAGTGCAGGGAAGATTTCACAACACAAGTCCAGGTGATTTTGAGAGTATGCTTATTAAACTGGGGACAGTGAAACAAAGGAAGGTCTTAGAGTAGAAGAAGCAATAGGAGAGAGCCTAGGCAGTACTCTGCTTTGGCTCCTTAGAAATATTATAGGAAAGAAATGAGCCAAGGTAAGGCTTCTGTTAGCTCAGAGAAAAAGGGGACCTTGGAGACAGGTTCAGGAGGTAAGCCCAGGATGAGCTGTCACTTCCTGCTTCTCCCCTGGTTGCTAGTCTCATGGGGACCCTTGGAATTTAGGAGAAAGAAAGTAAAAAGTTCATGCCTGAGAGAAGGCGTGGGAGTACTCCAGAGAGAGAGGCTGGCCCAGGCTGGCATCCTTTGTCTTGAGGGTTTTTATCACTATTCTGTGGGTAGGAATCCTAGGGGAGGTCTTCCAGGAGGGTCTGAACAGAATATTCATTAGTTTTCCAGGTGTGTCCTTCAATATGTTGAATCATCAAAATGAGCATATAGGGGAGCTTGGGATCATTCTCTGGTCAGCTTTATTGTTTCACTTTAATCTTGGATCTATCAGGCTCCAATCAGGTTTTTGTTATTTATTCCCCTGACTTCATCCTCAGGTTTGGCTGACCCAAATGGCATCAATTGGGTCTCTGTTCTCTTATCTCTCTGATGATTTAAGCTATGTAATTTCTGGTTAGGGAGGAGAAGTATAAACCATTTGTTCTCAAGTGTCCTTGGTTAGGAAAGATAAGGTGTTGTGATTCACAACCTGGCTATAAATTGGTCAAATTGTTTGGCCATGTTTAATTGTCTTGTCTCAGTTTGCCCATTCCACTTGCCCAGGAACTTTCCTAGCTTCTTCCTATGCTTCCTCAATTGGGTTATGACATTGTCTTCAAAGATTTCTAGTTAAATCTGATTGAGTTGCTTGTGGAGAACAGCATAATCAACCATCAATAGAGGAACTTACCATTTCATGAACAATTCTACCCCGCCCCCCCTTGCTAGATGTCCCTTTAAGGGAGGAAGTCATTAATGTGAATCATTATAACTAAGAAATAGGTAAGAGATGGGGCGTTGTAACATCAAACGCAGCCCCTTCTCCCCTCGCTCTCTCTGACACTCCATGGGGATGTATAAGTAGATTCTAGACCTACACTCTCTTCAATTGGATTTCTTCTTGCAGTTTCCTAAAAAGGTTAAAAATAACAAGAACTGGATTTAGAACTTGGAGGAGAAGCCTGAGGACTTTGAACTAGAGTATTGAGCACTTGAACGACCATTAGTAGAGAGGCTTTTTAATTGTTATTCATTGTGGTTCCCTTAGGATTCTCAGGAAATTGCACGAAAAGAATAATGACATTGCAGGATTCTAATACTTTCTTTGGATTCCTGGTGAAGGCATAATTAAATACCATCAATAGAAAAACTGTAATATAAAATCTGACAATACTCATCACTTATTTGAGCATTAATTTGTTTATCGTATTATCTTAAAATAATGACCTTCTACTGGATTTATCCTACCAACATATAAGCAAGCATTCTGTCATCACTCATCTAAAAAACAAATTAAACAAAATTTCCCAAACCTCTCAACTCACTTTAATGACCTCTTCGTGTCTCTGCTTCCCTTTATAAAAAATTTGTTTAAAATGTCATCTGTATTTTTTGCATGCACTTTCTCACCTTGTATTCTATTTTTTAACAATTTATTTTTCAAACTAATTCACTGAGATCATCTTTGTCATTCTTTTTCTTTCTCTATTCTTATGCCCTAAGTGATCTCATTGAGTCCTATGACCTTAAATACAATACCTATTCACCAATATCTCCTGTATTATTAACTTTTGATGTAGTAGCAAATAACTGCAATCTCTCAATTCCTTACATTAAATATGTCTTTGTTATTAATGTTACATGAAAGCTGTGAATCACCTCTGGTTCTTCTTAACTTGGCTGGATTCAGTGTGACTTCTCATTCTAGACTGAGTAGTGTTTTTCTGGGATTATGTTGTTCTTTTTTTTTTTTTTAAATATATTTTAATGATTTTTCACAGAGAAGAAAGGAGAGGGACAGAAAGTCAGAAACATCGATGAGAGAGATGGATCAGCTGCCTCCTGCATGCCCCCCCACTGAGGATGCGCCCGCAACCAAGGCACATGCCCTTGACCGGAATCGAACCCGGGACCCTTGAGTCCGCAGGCCGACGCTCTATCCACTGAGCCAAACCGGTTCAGCGATTATGTTGTTCTTATGGTGGAGGGCAGAGCATGAAAATTTAACACAAACCATGAGATCACATTTAAAGCTTTTGCTCAGACATGTACATACAGACATTCTTGTCAGCAGGGAGGAAGACCTGGCTTGAAAGGGAAAACTTGAGATGTAAAACATATAAGAGACTTCTGTTCAGGATGGCAGAGGAAGTAAACACTATACTCACTCCTCTCGAAACCATTTCAAAATTACAGCTAAACCAGAGAATAGCCATCATTGAGAACTGCCTAAGTCTAGCTGAACAGAGGCCCTATAACTAAGGATATGCAGAAGGTGCCATGTTGAGACTGGTAGGAGGTATGCAGTTGTGGAACAGGCTGGTCTCATATCCATGTGTGACAGTTACAAATTGGGTGGGATATCCTAGTTGTAGAGGTCCCCCGCCCCGCCCTGAGAAGTGAGGAATCCCAGTACCAGACCAGACTCTCAAGCCCAGGGTTCCAGGGTTGAAAAGAGAAGTCCCCAGTGGAGATTGTGGCTGAATGAGATGGGAGGCTTCAGGAGTCCCAGGCATTCTTCTTAAGGGGCCCCTACAAACTTACTTGCTGGCAGACTCAATCACTCTGAGCTCCAGCACCAGAGCAGCAGCGCAAAAGGTGCCAGGGACATATAAGGAGAAACTGAATTATCTGGCTTCAGAGTGAGGGCTAGAGGGGAGCTTTCTCCAAGACAGAAGCGCTGGCAGAAGCCATTGTTACTTTGCTGAGCCCTCCTCCTGCTGGTGCAGGCTAGGGCCATATCTGAGCCTCCATCATCCTGGCTAACACTGTTTACCCTGAGACCCTGCCCCACCCAACTTGTGGGCCCATTGTAGCTGCTTCAAGGGGCTTTACCATACAAACAGTGTGTCTTGGCTCATGCTGTGAACGTTCCTAAAATCTGTAGATCACTTTGTAGCTCATACTGGGTGGCCTCAGGCAGGGCATAGCAGTAGCTGACCTTGGCCTGCACTATCTAAGAGGCCCCAGAACCAATACACCTGGTGTACCCACACCAGAGTACCATTCAACCACCTCCACAAACACACTCAAAGGGCCATCTCAGCACCTGGGCCTTGTTAAAAAAAATCCTGCTACGCAGGGTAAGCCCCTGCACAACAGCTCCTCCACTAAAGTCATGACCAGTCCTTTCAACCAATCAGCCAGAGAGTCAATCCCCCTAGAGGTCAAGACTAAACTATAACAGGAGGGCACACACAACCCACACAAGTAACACACCTGGAGCACCTAGCTTAGGTAATCAAGGAGATTGTGCCAATGAGCCCCACAGGACACTTCCTGCCTAAGGCCACTCTACCAAGGCTGGGAGATATAACAGCTTTACCTAATACATAGAAATAACCACAGGGAAGCAGCAAAAATGGGGAGACAAAGAAATATGTCCCAAATGAGCAAACAGGAGAAATCTCTGAAAAAGAACTAAAGGAGATGGAGATAAGCAATCTACCTGATACAGAGTTCAAAACAGTGCTTATAAGGATACTCAAGGAACTTAGTAAGAACTTCAACAGCATAAAAAGGAATATAGAAACCATAAAAAAGAACCAGTCAACAATGAAGATACAATAACTGAAGAACACATTAGAAGGAATCAACACTAGATTAGACGAAGCAGAGAATCAAATCAGTAATTTGGAAGATATGGTAGCAGGAAAAAACCACAATCAGAACAGAAAAAAAATTATATATTTTTTTAAAGAGAATAGTTTAAGAGACCTCTGGGACATCAATTATAATAACATTTGTATCATAGGGGTACAAGAAGGAGAAGACAGAGAACAAGGAATTGAAAACCTATTTGAAGGAACAATGACTGAAAACTTCCCAACCCTGGCAAAAAAAATATACATACAAACCCAAGAAGCTCAGAGTCCCAAACAAAATACCAAGGCACATCATAACTAAAATAGCAAAGGTTGCCCAACTGGTGTGGCTCAGTTGTTAAGTGTTGATCTATGAACCAGGGGGTCACAGTTCAATTCCCAGTTAGGGCACATGCCCAGGTTGTGGGTTCAATTCCCAGTGAGGGGTGTGCAGGAAGCAACAAATCAATGATTCTCTCTCATCATTGATATTTCTATCTCTATCTCTCCCTATCCCTTCCTCTCTGAAATAAATATATTAAAAAATAGCAAAGGTTAAAGATAAAGAGAGAATCTTAAAAGCGTCAAGAGAAAAACAGTTAGTTACCTACAAGGGAACACCCATAAGACTTCCAGCTAATTTCTCAACAGAAATTTTGCAGTCCAGAAGGGCTTGGCACAAAATATTCCAAGTGATGAAAAGCAAGGACCTATAATGAAGATTACTCTCTTCAGCAAAGCTATCATTTAGAATCAAAGGACAGATAATGAGTTTCCTAGACAAGAAAAAGCTAAAGGAGTTCATCACCACCAAACCAGTATTACAAGAAATGTTATAGGGACCTCTTTAAGAAGAAGGAAAAAAGATCAAAATATGATAAACGAAGTAGCAATAACTACATATCTATCAAAATTACTTTAAATGTAAATGGATTAAATGCTCCAATCAAAAAAAATAATGTGGCTGAATAGAGAACAAAACAAGACTTAAATATGCTGTCTATAAGAGACTCACTTCAGATCAAAAGACACACAAAGACTGAAAGTAAAGAGATAGAAAAGTTGTTTCATGAAAATGGAAACAAGCAAACAAAAAGCTGGGGTATCAGACAAAATATACTTTAAAACAAGAGACAAAGAAGAACCCAGCAATTCCACTTCTGAGTGTTTATTTTAAGAAACCCAAAACACTAATTTGAAAAGACATATACATCCATATATTTATTGCATCATTATGTACAATAGCCAAGATATAGATGCAATCTAAGTGTCCACCATTGATGAATGGATAAAAAAGAAGTAGAGCATATATACAATGGAATATGACTTAGCCATAAAAAAACAATGAAATCTTGCCATCTGCAGCAACACAGATGGACTTAGAGGGTATTGTGTTGAGTGAAATAATTCAGACAGCGAAATACAAATGCCATATTATTTCACTTATATGTGGAATCTAAAAACAACAACAAAATAAATAAATAATCAAAATGGAAATAAACTCATAGTCACAAGAACATTTTTGTTTCCCAGATGGGAGAGAAGTTGGGGGGATGGGTGAAAAGGGAAAGGGATTAAAAAGTATGAAAATAGTCATGGGCATTTAACATATAGCATAGGAAATCCTATATAATAAAAGCCTAATATGCTAATTGTCCAGTCATCTAGTTGGCCATTCAACCAATCAAAGCATAATATGCTAATGATATGATAAGGCCGCTCAACTGCTCACTATGATGTGCACTGACCACCAGGGGGCAGACAGTTGACTGGTCAACCAGTTGCTATGATGTGCACTGACCACCAGGGAGTAGATGCTCTGACTGATAGGTTAGCTTGCTGCTAGGGTCCGGCTGATTGGAACTGAGAGGGATGAGCCAGACAAGCCCTGGAGCCCTCCCGTGGTCCCTCCCCAGCTGTACAACCTCCTACATCCCTCCCCGGTCCTGATCATACACTGGTGGTGTCCCTTGGCTTGGCCTGCACCCTCTCACATTCTGGGACCCCTTGGGGGATGGAGAGCCAGTTTTGGCCTGATGGCAGAACGACCAGTCGCTATGATGTGCACTGACCACCAGGGGCAGTTCCTACATTGAGTGTAAGAGCTGCCCCCTGGTGGTCAGTGTGCTCCCACAGGGGGAGCGCCGCTCAACCAGAAGCCGGGCTCATGGCTGGCAAGGGCAGTGGTGGTGGCAAGAGCCTTTCCTGCCTCTGCGGCAGTGCTAAGGATGTCTGACTTCCGGCTTAGGCCCACTAAGACTTACTAAGCCATCAGTAAGACATCTCTCAAGGGCTCTTGGGCTGCGAAAGGGTGCAGGCTGGGCTGAGGGCCTCCCGCCCCTGAGTGCATGAATTTCGTGCACTGGGCCTCTAGTATTTAATAAAAAACAAAAAAGGGGGAATGTAATAAATTATTCAGTTTAGTTTTCTCATTATGTTGATTAGAAAACCAAGGCTCAGAGATGTGAAACACAGCTAAGTTGTGGCAGAACAAGGACTAGATTCTCCTCATCTTTTGATTCCCAGCCCCTGGGTTTCCCACTCTTCCCTGGAAGCCTCTCTTATGCCCATTTCTTGCAGGGCAGCTTTAACCTAGAAAGTTGGCCACATTCTCATAGTACCAGGTCTTTGGAATAGTGGAACCCCTGGGGTCCTCAAGATGCAGTGTCCAAGAGGGCGCATTGCCCACTTTTTCTTAATTTCAATATGATATGATGCTCAAATGGTAAGACTAATGAAATACATGCATGAAGCACTGACTGGTTCTGAACCCTTTATTTCCATAGCTTTTCAATGAGAACTTTCAGCTCTGTCCTGTAGGCAGCAGCTCCTCATTGCCTTACAGAGCAGGAACCCAAGCAAGTCCTTGAAGTTTAATTGATCTGGATGGTTGGAATAAAACTTCGTTAGCGCAAATTACTTCAGTTCGCCTAATTTGTTTCTCTATGTGAGCTCTGATAAGCTTGGTTTAACATCTTCTAAACTGTGGTGTTTATCATCATCAATGCCTACTCAAATTACCCCTGCAGAGTAATAGACCAGAAGAAAAATGGTTTAAAAGGTATAGCAATTTTGTGTGGATATTTCTGCACACACACACAGAATGTGAAGTCCAAGGCACTACCAAAGTGCATTTATTTTCATAGCATGACTCTACTGTTCAAAAATAAAACACAGTCAAAAAATCCTTTCAATCATTAATGTTCAAGCAGAACTATAAGTGTTTTGAATTCCATAAACTTAGGGACGTTTTTCTATTTGTATACAATGATAAATTCATTGTTATGTTTTTCTTCCAATCTGTGAGAGACTTTTGACTAACTTGTGTGCATTTATGTGGTTACAAATACACATATTTGTGCTTGTGAACAAAATATCCACCTAAAAAGTGGGGCGTCTCCCTCAGAAGAACTGCTGATGCAACCCAAGTGTATAGAAACTGTTAGCATTGTTGAAAGTCATGAGAGTCTCTGGAAGGAACTGACAGCAATGGCTGCTTTCCAGAGGGGTGTTGATGGAAAGACTTTTTCTACTTACCCATTTACACATGTTTAATTGCGTGTATTATATTTTCTAACAATTAAAAAGAAAACGCATTGTCAGCAACAATAATCCCAAATAACCATTTTCTCATAATACTGAAGCCTGTTAGCTGTGCTACATATAGATCTTATATTTTTATTTAAATCCAAATACCATAATACTTTAAATCCACATCCCTTTTGCCATTTGCTATTAGAAGTCCTCCCTCCTGGACATTCATTGTGTAAAACATTTGCTTATCACAGTTGTTTAGCAATTCTCCATCTTCTAAAACACCCGGAGTCCAGAGGGTTTGTCAGGAAGTTCTAACTACACCAACTTTAATAGAAAAACCCTTGGCGCCATGTCTGCAGAGTGCCTAAAGTGCTGAGAGTGTTTTGACAGCTATGAAATCACTCCATTCTGAGTAAGCCTTTACCCAAAGGCTCAAGTGGCAGGGTCATAACTGGAAGTTGAGGCTCCTGACTCCCAGTCCAGTGCATCATTCAGTGTCTTTGAGTGATATTTCATTTCCCGCTTTGGCTCTTATTGCTTGGGATGGTTTGTACCCATGAAGACTCCATTCTGGCTTGCAATTTCACCCCAGGACTTGTGGGTGTCTTAGAGGAGTGCTTGCCAAAAATGGTGAAAGGTCTCTCTCTCTACACCATCTCACCTCATCTCCATACCTTGCTTCACTCTATTTCTTCCTCATTAAAATCCTCACCCAATTCTCCTTTGCCCCCAGTCCTTTCTCAGTTCTAACCATGGCTGTGTCGTCGCTGTGGCATTAGGCTCTCCTCCCTTGACCGAGAGTCCCCCTGGACAGATCAACCAGGATCTATCTCCATGTTGGTTTAGCATGGGGTTTGCTCAGACCTGTGCTAAGGGACCCCTCCAGGAAGGCCGGGGTCTGTAGCTTGGCCACACATCAAGGAGAGCATCATGAGCATGCATGGAACAGACTTTTGGGTTCAATAGCCCTAAGATGCATCTGACCCTCAGAATTCAGAAACCTCTAGAACTCTATTAACCGCAGGAATAACCACTCCATGTGGCACTGAACTAAATGAGAGATGCTGCATTGACTAAAAACAGGGTGGGGACTAGTTTGATGAATTAGGGCCTGTATCATGCACCGCAGCCTCCTACGCTGCTCCTGCTGAGACTGCACATTAGCACCCAGCTGTTGTAGTGCTTCAGATAGTACCTGTTCTCCTGGAGGAAAACTTCAAGGTCCACTCGTTTGCTAAGGGCTAATATTTTCCCCAGGGGATAGAGTGCCAGATTGCCACCCCCGATCTGGGGAGACTGTTCACGTAGAGCAAGAAGACCTACAGAGTGGCCTTGTCCTGATCTCTCTATGTGCTCCTGGGAAGGAGTCTTGTGCCCCCTATGCTGTCTCTCTCTTCCATGGGAATGAGAGTGGGGTGGTCTTTGTTCTTCTAGGAAAACTTTTTCACATATAAGACATCCAGCTTTACCCTTTTGTTAAAAAAAAAAAACATAGGTCACTAAGATTTTTTGGCTAAGGAAAATTTTTTGGCTTCCAGCTGGAAAGTGTAGACAGCAGTGGCAGGGCTCCATTTTAGCAGAGCCTGACACAAGTTAAAAAACCTTTTCACACTCAGCAATTTATTTCATCCTAAATTCATCTTGAGTGGATGGTGGAGCAAATGCTGTTATTCCCCTCTTTACTAATAATATCCTAATTAGACCAGACATCTTCTGGACATCCTTCCAGACAAAGCCAAGGTGGTTATGGCTGAGGCAGAGGTGGTTAGGGGTGATCAGGTCAGCAGGGGAGCAGTTAGGGGCATCAGGCAGGCAGGGGAGCAGTTATGGGCGGTCAGGCAGGCAGGGGGACAGTTAGGGATAATCAGGCAGA
>NW_006287924.1:644224-669334 GCF_000327345.1 Myotis davidii | reverse complement strand
CCCCCGTCCTATGCACGAATTTCGTGCACTGGGCCTCTAGTCCTATATAATAAAACCTTAATATGCAAATCGACTAAATGGTGGAGTGACCGGTAGCTGTGACGCACACTGACCACCAGGGGGCAGATGCTAAATGCAGGAGCTGCCCCCTAGTGGTCAGTGCACTCCCACAGGGGGAGCTCTGCTCAGCCAGAAGCCAGGCTCATAGCTGCCGAGTGCAGCAGTGGTGGAGGGAGCCTCTCCCGCCTCTGAGGCAGTGCTAAGGAGCAGTGAGCCCGGCTTCTGGCTGAGCAGCTTGGGGAGTAGACCTAAGCCAGCAGGTGGACATCCCCCGAGGGGTCCTGGACTGCGAGAGGGTGTAGGCCAGGCTAAGGGATCCTCCGACCCTATGCACGAATGTTGTACACTGGGCCTCTAGTTTTATATAAACAACATTCATTCTTTCAGCAAACCAATATTTGGTACTTGCTAAGGTTTTCTTCTTAATATTTACTAAGTGCTTACTAGTCACCAGACATGCACTACTTGCTATCTAATCTAATGTCCAAAGTGACCTTGTGAAATAGATGCAGTTATTAACCCTATTTGTCAGGTGAAGAAATGGAAGCATGGAGGAATGACATTACTAAGTGGCAGAGCTAAGACCTGAGTTGTGCAGTCTGACTCTGGACCCCGGGGCCTGGACTGTTCTGTGAACTGACAAGCAATCTATTAAACACATGAGCAAACAATTATCCAGCTACAGCTGAGAAATGCTGTGAAGGAAAGGTACAAAGTGTCATGGGAAAAAAATAGGGGTTGTAACTTAGCCTGGAGAGTGAGAAAAGGCTTCCCCAAGGAAGTAATGTTTAATGGAGCCTGAAGGAGGAGTGGGAGTAAGACTGGGAGGGGTGAGGGTGGGAGAGGAGGCTAGACAGAGAAAGCAGCACAGGCAAAGGCCAGGGGGACAGAGGGATGCTGGTGCTTTGAAGAACCTCAAAAAGCCTGGATTCCCTGCTGAGTAAGGAGCACAGGGGAACTGAGAGAGATGAGGCTAAAGAGATAGGGAGAGACAGGACTTTGTCCATTTTAAGGATTTCATTTGGGTCCAAGAGCACGGGGAATCAACTGGAGGGAGATTAGTGCTTATCCAAGCTCACTGCGGCTGCTGTGAGGAGAGGGAATCAGAGAGGGGCAAACGCAGAAATGGGGTGAGTGTTTACAATCCTGCCGGTGAAGGAATGGAGATGGAGAGAATGGGCCAGTCAGGAGACATCAGGAGGTAACATTTGTGGTGACACATACTCAAGGGTCTCAATGAATACCAGCAAGGACAGATTGTAATGAAGCATTCATTCATTCATTTTTAAATTGAGCACGACATTAAGTTATGACAAGAATGAAAGGTGGGATGGGTTAAGATACTGGCCATTAGCTCCTCCCTTCTGGTGCCGCCATGTCTTCAAAAGGAAGGAGACAAGTTCTTCCCCACTTGTGAAGGCCTTAGAAACATCCCTTCGGAGCAATCAGGAAACCTGCAGTGTTTCTTCCTGGCAAAAAGGGAAGAAACATTCTAACTGGGTGTCTGGGTCTATGCTTCTGTGTGTGTATGTGTATGTGTGTATGTTTGATGCCCGTTTGCAAAATGAGATCACAAAACTCCTGAGAGAAGACCCAGGCAGGGTTTCTAGGACGTTGCAACAGTGCATATAAAAGGAAAAAAAATAACTGCTTACTTGATTTAAAGGATGAACTTTAAAAAATTTAACTGAATTTACTAGATGCTTTGCCATTGGGTAGTGATAACCTGTTCTAAATTTTGTCCTAACATGGCACTCATAGATTACTATGACTTTCAGATGCCATTATATATCATGGCTAATGACAAAATGGATCATTATTTATGATTTTTCAGTAGCCTCATGTTTGAAGTTGTTTTGAGCATTTCCTTCTAAGTGGTAAAAGGTCTTCAGTGGCAGGTCCTAGAACTCTCCTTCCTCTATCCCTCCTCTCCTGTGGCAGCAATAATAGCTATAGAATAGGCCTGAAATAGCAGGTCCTGCCACCAGATGCCATCACATTCAAACAAAACACACCTGAGATTGAGGCTTTTGATTCTGCCAAGTAACTACCTACTTGACTAACCAGAAAGGGAGGCAAGCCATTTGACTTCAAAGAAAGTACAAATAGGTGTCAGGGTCTTTGTCACCAAGCTATTGTCTCTAGAATGGTGTTGTCTCCATGTCTGAGAGCAACTGACCCGTGAAACAACTGGAGGTTGCCTTGAACCTCACTGCATTACTGCATTAGATAGAACCGGATGAGGCCCAAAGAGGAGCGACCAGAGTGTGCAGACCGCAGAACTCGCCAATGCCATGAACACACTTTATTGAAAGAATCCTTCGATGTGAAATTTCTCTAAGCAATTTGGCCTGCTCAATTTCTTAATAAGTCACCCTGTACTTTCTCAGGGGACAATGTTTACTTGATTTGAATAAATGACTGGTAAAACGCAGAAGGATGCTCCTCTTTCAAGTGCATCAATTGATTAATGACTTGGGCAAGAATCAGTTTATATTCCTTGCCTCATTAACAGTCATTTTATAATAATGGCTTTTTGTCACTTTAAAATGTAATTTCTTTATGGAAAATCAGTTATAGTCACATGTTTGGAAAGGTTAGCTAGCCAGTAGGTGACAATACTCATGATTTGTAGACTCTGGTTTTGCAGGAAAAATTTCTGAAGTGTTCTGACAGTGTACCCTTGCAGAGAAATCCCTGATGACATACAGAATTGAAGAGGTGGGTGAGTCCTTAGCTCTTTTCCCACTTAAGCCCCTGATTCAAGAGGAGGAAACTGAGGTACGGAGGTGACATCAGGGCTGCCCAACCTAAATCAGCAAGAGTTTTCAGATGCATCTGCTGCGCCTTGGACTGTGCTAAGTGATGGGGAAATGCATAGATGTGGTCTCAATTTACCTTCTAGGTGGGGAGATGAAGCAGACACATGGAAACATTTAAAAATAGCACGTGGCAGTACAACAAGCCTGAGCAAGTGTGGCTCAGACTAACGTAATAGGCTGTTGCACAGCATGCTCTGCACCAGGGTCATTGCACAAGCTGCATGGGAAACAGAGCGAGCTCTGAGGCAGAGCAGAGCAGTGACAGCATCACCCTGTGGTACACCCTAGCCTGGGCCACATGCAGCTTCAGACTAGCCCTGGTACCACAGAACTGTCAGGAGGATCAGAGAGCAGAGACTCAGCCTCGAACCACTATGACAGTGAGTCGGAAATGTCTGAAGTTCCTCCTCCAGGTTTTCTTCCTCCTCACTCTGGTAGTGTCTTTCCAAATAAGCAGTCGATACAATACAGTAGTTAAGAGCCCGGGTTTGGAAACCAGAACTCAGCTAGCAGTCCCAGCCTGCCACTTTGTCATTGTATGACTTGGAGCAAATTACCTCACTCAAGTTTCATTTCCTCATCTGTAAAATGAGAATCATAATTAATGACTGCCTCATACAATATGTGAAGATCAATTGAGATAATTCATAAAAGTAAAGCACACAGCACAGTGGAGCTATTATAAATATACTCAACTCAACTATGCTGTTATCAGAGTTGCTGTTAGTAAGAGGACAGAGAGAGAGAGAGAGAGGGAGAGAGAGAGAGAGAGAGAGAGAGAGAGAGAGAGAGAGAGAGAGAGAGAGAAAAAGAGAGAGAGAGAGAGAGAATGTGTTTCTGCACACCACATTCTGGCTATTTTAGACATCAAGGAAATCTGGATTATAGAATCCGATTGGCTGTCCAATGAATAGCTCTTTAATAGCTCAAACCAATAAATGGGGTTAAGATGATAGCTACTAAACGGACAGAACTCCTGTCTTCAAATTAATGCTTATAGTACAGCCAAAGAGGGAAGTTGCCCAAACTTTATTTAACATTGCATGAGCATCAAATACATTTTTATTGTGTTAAGCCTCTGAAATTTGGGATTTTTATAGAAACTAGCATGAATTACATTAACTTGCAGAATAGCCAACTGGACCTGTTTAAATGCAAAAATATGAAGATAACAAAAATGTTCATATCAAAATCACTCAAAGACTATATTTAATAACTATAAATTTTATTAATAAAATATACAAAGCACATCTAATGTAACAAAAAATTGTCATATTGTTGAGTTATTTATTTCTGAATTCCCTATTATCCAAAAAGTACTTAAAAATATAGCATTCTGACTCAGGACTGAGAGTAGGGTACATGTTTAGCTGTTGCCAGAAATTGTTCTTCATCAGATGCTGCTGAGTGAAAAAAAAAAGTCATGTTTCCGAAAAGTATAGATTGATTCCATCCCCAAAAATGAGTGTCAATAATAATATCTATCATGGTGTGGTGGCGTTATGGTAGTCAAGCAGTTCATTTCCATATGCTTTATTGTATTTTCTAAATCTTCTACAGTAAGCATGTATAACTTGTAAACAAAAAGAGAATAAAAAAGTCATTTAAAAAAGTATTCTTTCAAATTTATTTTATTCTTTTAAGCGCTTTATCTTTTTACAGCTCAATAAACGAAATGACTGAAAAAGAAAAACGAAACAAACAATAATGAAACAGATTATTCACATAAATAGATTTTGCTAGCTAAAAAACGTGAAATGCAGAGATTTGAACTTGGGCTCAGTAAGTTAAGCTATGTCATTATTTTCAAGTTTGGGGGAGGAAGTACATACATGAACTAGCAGTGTGAGATGATTTTGAAGAGAATCTTAGAATGAAATTGCAGAAAGACTAGAACCTTGGCCGGAAATTCCTATGTTTGCTTTGGAGAAATGCCAATAAGGAAAAGTTCATAATAAGAAAGACTCTTCTGGGACCATTTTTTTTTATCCCTCTGGTGGCCCCGAGCCTTCTGAAGGGTCTCTTCACTATGCCTGTCCAAATCACATCTTCTCACCGGATCCTTGGACATTCTACACACCTGCCCCTCTGTCCTGTGTTGTGGCAGTGAGGTGAATGCTCCTCCACTTTCCTCAGGTTGTAGTAAAAGTAACATGGGAGATTGGAAGACATCAGGTGCTTTATGCACCATTCTTGAATACTTCACCTTTATGAATTTTTGCAATTTTGCCTAATTTGATTGTAGAAATCATAGAAATAGGGTTAGGAAGAACATGGGCTTGTAGTTAAAAGATCTGAATTCTCTCACCTGCTCTTGTTTCAATATTCAAGTTACTTAATCTTTCTTCCAAAAAGAAGATAAAAAAAGCAAATTTCTCAAGTAGGTATTTGTCTATAAGAAATAATACATATGTAAGTCTTTTTTTTCTTCACCCAAGGATGTTTTGAAAAATATATATATATTGATTTCAGAGAGGAAAAAGAGGGAGAGAGAGATAGAAACATCAATGTTGAGAGAGAAACATTGATTGGATGCCTGCTACACACTCCCCATTGGGGATGGAGCCCACAACCTGGGCATGTACCCTGCCTGAGAATCGAACCATGACCTCCTGGTTCATAGGTTAACGCTCAACCACTGAGCCACACTGGCTGGTCAAGGGTATGTTTTTATTGGTTTTGGGAAGAGAGGGAGGCAGGGTGAGAGGGGGAGAGAAAGAGAGAGAGAGCCATTGGCTTCCATTTGCACCCTGACGTGGAATTGAACCCACAACCTTTTGGTGTATGGGATGATGCTCTAACCAACTTAGCCACCCGGCCAGGGCTGTACGTCTTTTATTTTAAATGGAGAAGCATGGTTTACATTAACTAAAAATTTAGAGCAGATTAAAACTGAAGAGCCTACAGCAGGTGCAGATGGCTGGGAAGTGGGTGGTCAGAGAAACCTGAGGAAATGCTTTTCTCCAGCAGGCCTGACTCTGGGCAATGACCCTAGATGCTTCTCTTTAATAGCGTGATCCCAGGTTTGGCTTAGGTTTGGCTTTCTCCTACCTCATTTTTATCCAACTGAAGCTAGGTCTCCAAGTAACTGTCGGAACCATGGTGCCTGGCACTTAGCAAAACTATCATTGAGCAGTTGCTAACTTAGTGCTGTTGACCTGCCTGGGCTTTCTCATGCCAACTTTATAATACCTCTGCTCGTCACTTACATTTGAGAAAACTCTAGCGCAGGTGGCTCTCCAAATGTTCCTTCTTAGATTAAACTCAGGATGCAATAGCCTCTCCTGTTGATAGACTAGAAATGAGGGCTGTTTTCCCCCACTTACATGATTTGCTATTTAAATGACCAGGTCATAGTGGAGGAGGTGATGGTGGGGCTCTGATGGGAAAACCGCCACCTACCCTGCACGTTGCAGTTCCCTTCATGGTTGAGTGTCAGAGCCAACACAAGCACAGCAAAAGAAGCGGGTCTACATATACCATGCACAAACTGCAAGCTTTATCTTCTGTCACTTAGGATGGGAGAGACCAGGTCATAGTGGAGGAGGTGATGGTGGGGCTCTGATGGGAAAACCGCCACCTACCCTGCACGTTGCAGTTCCCTTCATGGTTGAGTGTCAGAGCCAACACAAGCACAGCAAAAGAAGCGGGTCTACATATACCATGCACAAACTGCAAGCTTTATCTTTTGTCACTTAGGATGGGAGAAGAACAATATTTCTGGGAAGTTTCTTTCTCTGTTGCCATCTGCATATAATGTGGCTTTTCTCAATGTGCATGACTGCTAGTGCAATGTGTAGAGATGTTTGTGGGAGTTTGTATTCCCCACAAGTCAGAGTATGTCTCTTGCTGACCCTGACAACGAAGCCCAAATCCTCAGATAGTTCCTTCCTTTGCCTTAGATATTGAAAAAAGAACCCCGTGAAAATGAGTCTCACCTCCAAAACCATCTTAACATGCAGTAAATTGTCAAATTACAGAAGGAACTCAGAATACATTTCCTGGGTTATTTATTTGCAATAAAACATGGTCAGTCATCTAATGGCTTTCTTCATATATATATATTTTTTTTTTTGCTAACACTTTACCTATGTGTGCCTGCCAATGGACATTTAAACTTCTTTTTCCTATAGTGACCCAGAATTGGTTAAAGTAGATACCGAGTAAATATTTTTAGTAGGGTTAAATAGTGATCTGTTGGGGCTATCCATTTACCTCTTTAACTCAGATTTCATTTAGGAATGATTAGAATTGATACTGAATATGGCTTTATCTTAGGCCCAAACCACTTCCCAGTATTGTGTAAATGAGAAAACTGCACTAGTTTTCTAGTTGTGAGTCACCTGGGATAACCCAGCTCTTTGGTGGACGCACTGGCAAGTGACTTTTCAGTTCACTGCTCTTTCCACTACAAAGTGCTGCCTCCAGTCATGTAATGGGCTTCGGAGGAAGCAGGACATAAAAGAGGCAAGTTCGGTGTGAGGGAAAGTGCCAGGAAATGTCAGGAGAACAAAGTGGATCCTGAGACGAGGTAGAATTTGAGGGTAAGGGCAACAGACAGGAGGAAGGCATGGGACCAGAGCTGCAGGAACGCAGGGACAAACCTCATCTACCTTCACTCTTATCAGGGTCTGACCAGGTTATGGCAGAAGGCATGTTCCAAAGAAGACTGAAACAATGTTGCATGTCCCCGAAGCTGTTCTACAGCCAGATGGTATCATCCCCCGCATCAAGAGGTGGTGTTAATTCCCTCCCTTGAGTCTGGACTGGCCTATGACAAATGGAATGTGTTTGAAGTGTCATGTGTGACTCCCAAGGAAGGCTAAGTGTGGGGGATCCATAAAGTTTTTTGCCTGGTTCTCTTGGAACGCTTGCTAGTGGGGCAGCTAGCCACCATGTAAGAGGTACAACTTCCCTGAGACCACCATGCTGAAGAAAAAAATCAGAATAAGTTATTTTTTTTAAAATGTGCTCATGCTGAGCCTCCTTGACTTTAGCTATCAAGGCAGGGAGGATTTAAAAACCAATCTCATTATGTGTGTTAATGACTGATAATGAATGGGCACTGTGAGCAGGGACATGCACATTTTAGCAGAGGACTATAATTCCAACCTGGGTCAGACAATTATGACTCAAACCAGTAGCTCCATAGTCTATCTACCCAGAGACTAACCTTCCCGTTTTGCTAAAAAGGTGGATAATCCCTGGAATTTGAAGGAGAATTCTATTTCATGGATGAGATCTGAGAAAAGAAGGAGGGCTCCCCAAGGCATATGGAGCCTTACCTTGGAAATTCGGCTCTGTGGAGGAGAATTGGCACGAATATTTCCTAGCTGGTCTCCCACGATTTGTTTTGTTTGAAAGGAGCATGTCCTTTTCTGTGTGCCCCCAGTGTGGATAAAATCCCAAATAGCTTAGAGCTCAGCATCTGTGGAGGCCTGTTTCAGGAGGGCAGGGGTCATGTCTATCTTCCCCAGCTGCATCTGAAAGATCTGGAAAAAAAGCACGAGACATAGAAAAAAAATAACGACTAGTCATAACTACTATTACACTGTGACAAGCCTTGCTCTAAATACTTTATCTTTTTCACCCCCCTCCTCTTTTTTGGGGTAAGAACATTTAAGTTTTACTCTCTTAGAGACTACTCAATAAATGGGAGAGGAATGAAGAGGGAGTTCCTGTTTGGAGTCTGGTCATTTCTCTAAAGTACTTTTCTCTCTCTTGAGAGGATGCCGCAGGGGTCACTAATTCCTTAAGAATTCAACTGGGGAAAAGTCATTTCCCCTTGAAAATGAACCACAGAGACGTCTGTGTTTCTCTGTCATGTGAATGAGGAACTGGACTCCTGGCACACCCCTCCCAAACCCCACACAGATGGATCACGTGGGGTCGGCCTTGCATTTAGCTCTGGTTTGGAAGTTTGTGGGGTCAGAGGCTGGGCGACAGAGCCGGTTCCTATGAGGCTGCTCCCTTCTCGCAGCACAAGAGGGCAGCATTTCAACAGGCTGGGAGTCCCAGCGCCCGGTGAAGGGAGCTTCCATTATCTTTAGCAAAAGCCTGTCGGACTGATTATTCAGCTCAAGAACTTCAGAAGCCAGGGGAGGATGCATTTTAATGACTCCAGGGAATGGATCAAATTAAGCACATTATCCCGGATTTCCTTCCCTTGCCTCCTCTCACCCGCCTTCTCCCGGCCTCTGTGTGTGCCCTGTAGTCTCAGCCCCTGGCCAGCATCACCCCCATTGCAGAGCCCCTGCTGCCCGCTGGCTAAAGAAGAAGGAAGGGCCAGACGGGGCCTCCCCGCAGCTTGTCTTGGCGCAGATCCTCCAAGGTCACCTTCCGGCAGGATGAAGTTAGTTAGGAGGCCCTGAAAGTTTCGTGCCCGGCCAGCGTGTCTGCAACTGGGCAGGGGAAACAAGCCCAGATCCTGCAGCTGGCACATCCTCCCGATGGCTACTCGTTGTTCTAGAGGAGCTTTACACATGTCATCTCTAGTCCTCCCAACAGCCTTGCCAGAAAATGGCATCACCATGTGGCTCACGAGGAAAACAATACAAGGTTAAAAAACGTGCCCAAGGTCAGGAAGCTGGTAAGTGCTGAGCTGGGACTCACACCAGGATGTCTGGTCCCAAAGCCTAGAACATACATAGCATCTCCCTAAAACTAAGCCCCACTTCTCTTATCCCTGTAAGGACCCCATGACGCTTGGCGGGAACATGAAGTGGACACATTTCCCCAAAGGTGGGGGCGCGGGGTGGAGGGGCAGGTTTCTTCTTAGGGCACCGTGAGTGTGAACTTCAGCTTCTATTCAGGCTCTATCCTGTGCTGCTCCTGGAATGACCTGGCACTTAAAGGGTGCCCAGTGCTAATTGAATTGAATTAAATTCTGTTTCCCCTCCCCCTTCATTGGATTAACTGACAGATTTATCCATGATTTTAAAAAGGTTTGTTATGTCTCACCTTTATATAGGAGCCTGCCCAGTTTCTTATTAAAACACTCTCAGAAACCCACAGGTAAGTGTTGTAATTGCTTTCTTAGCTTTGTTCTCACTGATGAGATATATGTGATGTTTAGAAAGCAGAACTAACTAATCAATCAAAACAAACAGCTGTAATCTGGCCTTAGAGCAATCTGCAGGATAAGAGTGGGCCAAGGAGAAATCATTTCTTATCACAGTGGGATAACGTGCAGATGAAACGTAAACTTCAGGCTCCCTCACCTCACAGAATGCCAGAGAAATGCCAGGCAGAATGTTTATGAATGGGAAAGCCAATGGCGTTATATTTTCCCTTAGGTTATTCTCAATCTCATTTTTATAAGAGACAAAATAGCTCTAAACATTTCTAAATATTTCACTCCATATGGCCCAAATCCCAGACTTAAAATATCTACCCAACTGCCCACTGAGATTTTAAAAGAAAAATGACGAATCAGTTCTATTGGAAAATTTCCTCCGAAAAGTTTTCCCAGGGATAAAATATGGGCTGCCTGCCCTGTGTTGTGGTGGAACCTATCCATGCAAAGGGTGGGCAATTATCTGTCGGCTATTCCCCCCATGGCAGGTGTCCCACTTCATAGTTGGACCAGAGGAACCTGGGGAAGATTCCACCAACTCTAAGACCCTTGTAAATGAAACACATGAACGTTTTCAGGTTTAGGTAAGAAAGTCCACCATATTGTATTGCAAAGAGCCAGGACCAGTGACCTAACCCTTCAGCCCAGCACTGTCAGAGGGCTCTCCAACCTTCCCCAGCCTCACTTTTCCACTGCTGCATACCGGGACAGGCCACAAGCTCTGAATAATACTTCAAAGAAAAACCAGTCATTAAATATGGGTCATCACTACCAGAAATGGGTGAGGAAATGGTGGCTGTACCTAAAATGAGAAAGCCCTATGGTTCTCCTCACGACCTTAAAAACCAGCTAAATGTGACAAATGCAACTTTATCAGCACAGATCCCACAATGCTTCCTTTCGGTTCTGATTCCAGACGCTGGCCCCACTGGCCGGTGTGATGCTCTGTGCACTTCCCGGCACCCTGCAGAACAGCAGTCGACAAAGAAAACAAGATTTCTGCTCTCCTGGAGCTTACATTCTAGTGGGGGAGAGAGATCGTAAAATAATGAACAAGTGAGAAAATAATAGTAATACTTGCTATGCAGAAAATAAAACATGAAGCTGGGAAAGAGAGTTCCTGGATAGCTTCTTTAGAAAGGCTGGTGAGAAGGCACCTCTCTAAGGGTTGCTCAGAATGGTGGGAAGAAGCCAGCCATGCTCAGATCTGGGCAAGGACATTCAAGGCAGAGGGAACAGCAAGTTCAACAGCCACAAGGGGCAAGCCTCGGTGTGGGTGTGCTTGAGGAACATAAAGAAAGCCAGTGGGGCTGGTGTGCCAGGAATGAAGAAGGCTGTGGTTATAAGGAGCTCAGAGGGAGAGGCAGCCATGCTGACTGGAGAGTGACTGAATCGACTGCACTTTGGACTACGGTGCAGACCAGCCTCAGTCGTTTATAAAGGGCACCTCAGGACAGCCACGGCGCCGAACCTGCAGCTTGATTTGGATCGCATGCAGGGTGCCAGCTCGGATCCAGCTGTAGTTACAGTGGGCAGGAATGATTGAAACTCCCTCAGAATGATCCCTTATATGTGAGCCTCAGAAAAGACTGCTAGGAAAAAACCCCAAAACAAGACATGCTTGTCCTTCATCAACATTGAAAACCCCATCCAGCATCCTTTTTTTTCTTCTTTTCTTTTTCTTTCTGGGATTATAAATGCAAGGCCCATATTTCAAAATCTCCTAAGCACTGGTCATTTCCCCCATTATAGCTCTGAGACCCATATGAGGATTTCCCTCAGAGTCACATCAAAATAGCACTCTGTGCTGGTTTGAACAGTTTTAAAACAACACATTTCCAGCCAATTAAAGACCAGCCCAGAAGGGGAGTGACATTGATGGCTGGGATTTCAGCACCTGCCCTGGCCTCAAGCTCCACCACACCCAGCTCCACCTTCCCAGGATATGGACTTTTCTTCCATAAATTTTCTACATTAAGCTTATATCCTATATATAAAGGTAGGTGGGAAAAATCTTAGCTTTAGAAACTAGCTTTGAATGAGAAACTATCAAAAGGCACCTGAAGTGAGTCCTGCTGGGACTTGGTGCTTTGGGAGGAGGGTGTCCAGACACCAATGGCCAGCTCCCCACACGTGGGGCAAAATCAGGCCCAGATCACTCTTGCCCTTTCATTCCCGTCTTGTCCTGTGGCAGTTTCATTTCAGAAGTAAGTGTCCTCCGCTTTGGCCTCTGCCCTGATGTTCCAGTCTTGCTCTGAGCTGGCTGCCAGCCAATCTAGTCAGGTCACCCCAGGGCATGGTTCAGTATAGAGCAGTGGTTGGCAAACTCATTAGTCAACAGAGCCAAATATAGACAGTACAACGATTGAAATTTCTTTTGAGAGCCAAATTTTTTAAACTTAAACAATATCGGTAGGTACATTGTTATTAAGTTAATTAGGGTACTCCTAAGGCTTAGGAAGAGCCACACTCAAGGGGCCAAAGAGCCGCATGTGGCTCGTGAGCCGTAGTTTGCCGACCACGGGTATAGAGGATGGTGCATCAGTGGCCTGGAACAGTGTGTCTGGGACATGCAGCTTAACCTCTCCCATCCACGGTGCCTTGCTTTGTAGAGCTGCCTGACCTTACCAGCATGGTCATTTGGTTAATGGTTTTTCTTGTGTGGGACACTGAGAAAGGTTGGATGTTGAGAAAGACTGAAACCCCCTTGGTGTCGAATAGGCGAGACTGTGTACTGACCTGGAATCCATATATCTTCTGCTCTTCTTACTTTCCTATAAGTCTGGATGCTTCTCCCAGTTGGTCGGAACATTCCAATGGAAAGAAAGAAATGGTTAACATTAAATTTTGTTTTCTTTTGTTTGACTTATCAAGTAGATTCTTAAGAAACAAAAATGGAAGACCCTGAGGGGAGGAGAACATAGTATGTGCCATCAGAAAGGTTAATAAGAGATGGACAGAACGGCTGGTAACCTCCCTCCTCCCCAGGAGACAGTGTGAGGGTCATCTGGATGGGTGGGGGCAGGAAGCAGAAGGTGATCTTGCACACAGCTGTGCAGGCAGCTAGAGGCTGTATAAAAAGTCAGCTGACTAAGGTGGTGGGACCCATGTATGATTGCAGCCACCACAGAGAGAGGCAGAGCACGATACAGCCTGTTGCCCTGTCACTGCCCATGGCTCATCCAGCAGAGGGACACCCATGGGGATCCCAGACGTGGCCAAGCTTCTACCGAAACTGTCCTGTGGGGGACATCTCCCTCTCTTGTCACCATTCCAGGATACTAGCAAGCTCGTTTCTCCTGAAATAGAGCAAGGAAGTGATCTTGACTTACAGAGGGATGAGTGATGTAGAAGAAAAAATGAGACTATTGTGGGGCTGGATAGTGGGGTAATAGGCCTCGTTACACATTCCGTATGACCAATTATGATTGGCATAGGCACAGGAGGGTGATGAGTTTGAGAAAATCCAATATATGGCATTCTGTCCCCCAACATTTGGAGCACAATCCAGGAACCTTGAGAGACAGTCAGATCTGGGGAGTCCAAAACACAAGGCTTTGACTGAGTGGCTTTAGGACTTGGGTGGAATAAGCCAGGGTCACGTGCTCTGTTTTCACTTTGGGAGTTCACAGGGCTTTGGTGTGCCACATGGATGGTTTTACAGTTATGTGACTGCCTTTGGACTGGGGAGGTTGGGGTGGCAGCTTCAGGCTTTAGATTTTAGTAAGCATTGTCCAGCGGGATTTTGACCTAGCAGCTAATGGCAACTTGATCCACAGGCGAGCAGCTGTTTTGATACAAGCAGGGCAGCAAGTGGCAGCCTCACAAACACGCGGGAGCTGCATTGACCTCCATAAACATAGGGAGTCCATGCAAGGTTTTGATTAGAGGGAAAAGGGAATGTTTTCATATGTCAGCCTTTAAGTATAGGGAATGGAGCAATTTTTGTTGTTGCTTGGCTGCAAATCAAAAGTCTAGGACTTTAAAAATCAAAAGAAGCCGCATTTCATGTGTCCTAAAGATCATTATGTGTGAGCTTCTAGCTTTAAAATGACGTGCCAGGCATTAATAGGCAGGGCTACATCAGCCACAGCTTCTGGTCCTCTTTATACTTTTTTGAAAATTTAACAAGGACTATTTCCAGGGATAGAGAGAGACATTATATAGTGACAAAGTGGCCAATTCACCAAGAGGAAAACTATCCTAAATGGATATGAGCCTAATAAGAGAGTTTCAAAATCCATGAAGCAAATACCTATAGAACTAACAGAAGTGGTAAATCCACAGTTACAATCAAACATTTCAACGCACTTCTCCCAGTAATTGGTAGAAAAAGTAGACAGAAAATGAGGTAAAACATAGGTATAAACAACATTATCAGTGGACTTAACTGATATTTATGGAATACTTCATTTAAAACAGCTGGGTACATATTCTTTTAAAAATAGCAACACACATGTTTTTAAACATGGAATAGTCACCAAGACTCTGAGTCATAAATAAGTCTCAATAAATTTAAAGGCTCAAATTCATGCAAGAGAATTAACTTAGTGGATGTATGGAATTAATTAGATACCAACAAGAGAAATATATCCAGAAAAGTCCTAATTAAAAACATGTTTTTAAAATAACACATGGGTCAAAGAAGACCTCACCAAAAAAATATTTTTTTTGAATGGGATGATATCGAAAACACAGCGTATCAAAAAATTTGAGATGTATTTAAAGCAGCGTTCAGAGGAAAATTTATAGCATTAAATACTTAAAAAATAGTTTATTGATTGTTATAGAGAGAAGAACATCGATGTGAGAGGGCAACATTTATCGGCTGCCTCCTGCATGCCCCCCACTCCCACCAGTGACCAAGCCTACAACCCTCGTATGTGCCTTGACTGAGAATCAAACTGGCAACCTCCTGGTGCATGGATGATGCCCAACCAGCTGAGCCATGTAGACTAGGGCAAATAATATAAAAGAAGAAATATATATAAAAAAGAAGAAATATATCAAATAAAAAGTTGAAACTTCCAAGAAGAGCTAAGTCTAATGCAAAAACAAAGTAGGAAATGATGAAGGTAACATTGGAAATCAGTAAAATAGGGAATGGACAAACAATAGAGAAAAACAATGAAATAAAAATCTGTAGTAGATAGAGTCATGTTCCCCTTAAAATGTCCATGTCCTAATCCCTGGGACCTGGGAATATACTATTTTACATGGTAAAGGGACTTTGCAGGTATGATTACTTAATAATCTTGAGCTGGAAGGACTATCCCGGATGATCTGGGCGGGCCCAAAGTAATCACAAGCATCCTTATTGGAAGATGCACGAAGGATCATGGTCCAAAGGATGCAGGTAATTTCTGGAGACTGAAAAAGGCAAGAAAATGTATTTTCCTCTTAGAACTTTCAGAAGGAATTGGCCCTGCCAACATGTTAACTTTAGCTCAGTGAAATTGATTTTGGACTTCTGACTTCCAGACTGTAAGGTAATAACTTTGTGTTGTTTTAAACCACTAAGTTTGTGGTAATTTATTACAGAAGCAATATGAAACTAATACAATAATCCCTTGAAAGAGCAATAAAATAGATAAACCTCTAGTCAGACTTAGCAAGAAAACAAGAGAGAAAATACAAATTACCAATGTCAGGAATAAAAGAGAAGGATCACTTCAGATTCTTCAGACAGTAAAAGGATAATAAAAGAAAATTATGAACAACATACATCAATAAATTCTACAACTTAAATGAAATGGACAATTTCCTCAAATGACACAAATTGCTGTAGTTTGTCAAGAAGAAATAACCTAAAAAGATAGATAAATAGCCTCTATCTATGAATGGAATTGAATTTATAATTGAAAACCTTATAACAAAAACAGCAACAACAAAAAGAACTCCAAGCCCAGATGGCTTCACTGTGAATTATTCCAAACATTTTAAGAAGAAGTAATACCAATTTTTTAGAAATTCTTCTAAAAAATAGAAGAGAAGGTTATGCTTTCCAGCTCAGTTTATGGGGTCAGCATTAGCCTGATGCCAAAATCTGACAATAACATTGCCAGAGAAGAAAGCTACAGATCAATACCCTCATGAATATAGATGTAAAAATTCTCAACACAGCTTTAACAAGCTGCATCCAACAATATACAAAAAGGCTAATATGTAATGACCAAATGGGGTTTATCCCAGAAATGCAAGGTTGATGCAATGTTTTCAGATGAAAAGGTTCTCTCATAGATGCAGATAATAATTGGAAACTGAAATCTTAAGATATTATTTTACAATAACATTGAAAAACATGAAATAATTAAGATGTATTTAACAAAATACAAAAGACCTGCACACTGGAAATAACTTTTAAAGATTTAAATTAATAGAGATATATCATGTTCATAGATCAGAAGACTCAATAGTGTTTTCCTCCAAATTGATCTTTAACTCCCAAGCTATCCCAATATAAATTCCTGCAGAGATTATGCAAAAATTGACAAGGTGATTCTAAAATTTAAAAGATCATGGAATAGACAAATCAATTTTTAAAAAGAATAATACATTTGGAGAGCTCACCCTAATTTTAAGACTTTCTATAAAGTTACATGTAATAATGACAATGGTGTATTGGCCTAAGAATAGACACAGTGGACCAGAATACATGAAAAATTGATTTTTGACAAATCTATCAAGGTAACTTTAGTTGTGAAGAGATTGTTTTTTGAACAAAATGGTGCTAGAACAAATTATATGGAGAGGGAAAAAACTTTGACTTTGACATCGCAGCATGTACAAAAATCAACTGAAATGAATCATAGACCTAAATGTAAGAGGCAAACTACAAAATTTCTAGAAAGAAAACTTAGGAAAAACTTTTTGTGTGACCTTTGGATGGGCAAAAATTCCTTAGGTGGGAACTTAAACATCAACATTAAAGACTGTTGCTCTTTTAGCAGCATTATTAGCAAATGCAAAGGCAACAAGAGCCTGGAAGAAGATATTTGTGAAATACTTATTCTGCAAAATTCTTTGTTTTCATAATACTCAAAGAATGCTTACAATTCAATATTAAGAAGAGACAACTTGGTTTATAAAAAAAATAGGCAAAAGATTAAAAGACACTTCACAGAATAAGATAGATGCTTGGGAAATAAGCCCCTAAAAAGATGCTCAACATCATTAGCCATTAGGAAGATGCAAATTAAAACCTAAATGAAATAATACAACACATGTAGTAGAGTGACTAATATTGAAAAGATTGTCAAAATCAAAAGGTGGGACATTATGGAGCAACTAGAACCCTCATATATTGTTGATGGAATGCAAGGTAAGGACATCCTTTAGAAAACAGTTGGGAAATTTCTTAAAAGGTTAATTACATACTTATAATATGGTCTAGTAATACCACTTTTAGGTATTGATGCAAGAGAATTAAAAAATGTGTTTATAGAAAGACTTGTATGTGTATGTGCCTGTGTTATTAAAAATGCTCCAAACTGGAAGTTACCCAAATGTCCATTAACTGGTATAAACTTTAGTATCATGGGATATTACTCAGGGAAAAAATTAAACTACTACCGATACATGCAACAGCATAGATGAATCTCAAAAGCATATGGTAAATAAATGAAGCCAGACCTATAAGATTACATATGATATGATTCATTTATATAAAACTCTAAAAGGTAAAAAATACAGTGACAGAAAACAGACAAGTGAATCGTTTGGGCTGTGGGAGGGGGAAGGGTATTGACTTAAAATAGACACAAAGGAATTTGGGGAGATGAGAGAAATGTGCTATATCTTGACCTTCATGGAAGTTACATGACTGTTTACCTTTGTCAAAACTCATCAAACTGTATACTTCACAATGATGCATTTTATTGCATGTAATTTATACCTCAATAAAGCTGGTTGAAATTTGTTAAATTCTTTTGAAAAGAAAGAACAAAAGGACTAGTGCATTTTAATCATATTCCACCATGGCAGAACAAGATGGCTCTCAAAAAAAGGCTACTCAGAGCCTGGCTGGACCAATGCCGGTCTCGAGGAGGACATGGCAGAGTCTTGTTCCTCACTGGGCCCCTGGCACAGGTTTTGGAAGCAGCAGCAGCTTCTGCTCAAGCATCTGCTGAGAGTGGTTTTTCTATTGAAACTAATGTGAGATAAGGGAGAAACCTTCCCTAGGAGGCAGGCTTCCTGGGTCTGAGTAATTTCATGACAAGAAACAGTGACACCTACCACTGTGGCAGAGGACTGAAAGTGCCTCTCAGCAAGAGAGGGTGGAGACTAAGTCACAGGGCGGAACCCACATTCCCTTCAGCAGCAGATGCCAGAAACACAGGGCTCCAGGCAAGTGGAAATTAAGATGTTTTCAATTTGTTGGTTTGGAAAGAAAGGCATCATAAAATAAGACCCAGTGCCTGAGACTGCCACCATTACAGATTTCTAGACTCTATTAGAAGGGAGCCATGTCTCAAACTTCACCCTCAAATTGCTGAGATGATATCCATTGATGGCCTTCCCATCCGCTCCTCCTAATACGGTGTCATAACAGGCATGTTCTTCCAAAAAAAGACATAGAATGACCAGCATTGTGGTAAAGCTGCAATCAAAGATTCTGTTTCATTTCTGTCTGTTCACCCTCTCTCTGACATCACTGAATCTTTGCTATGGTCTTTGGTAATATAATTTGACTGGGATGTCTCATGACTGCTAAGGATTGATGTGTTTTCTAAAACAAGTGGATGTGAGACTGGCACTTTAGTGTTCTCTTTAATCTTAGGTGTTCTTTTTGCTCTCCTCAAAAGTGAGGCACATAGGAGCACAGATGAACTATTAAGAGTCTAAGAGAAATACACCTATTCCGGTGGGAGAGAACTCAACTACAGCTGCTGAAAGAAGCACAGATCTACCTAAATATAGATCATTCCTCTAGATGGACTCAGAAGAATAAAAAATTATGAAGAATGGGGTTTGGGATTTTAATTTCATTTGGCTTTTAACAGAAAGGTAAAGTAATTTGACTTTAGACTTTAATAATCAGGGAATTTAATTTTGGAGCTGTAATTTCAACCTGGGAAATACATGATGGGAGAAGGTTTATACTCATATTTGGAATATTTTATTATTGACATTTAATTGGAATATTTTAATGTTGTCATTTAATTTCACTGAAGAATCTCTAGTGCGCTATTTTGGACAATGTGGTGGGGCATAGTTTAGGACAGGAAGTTGATCAAGAAGTGCTTGAGTCCAGTATGACTTTTGAGGTTTTAAATCTATGTTATGATCCATTACACAGCTTTCTAGGGAGAAAAATCATCACTTTATATTAACAATCCCATGAAAGAATAGTGATCAATATTAAAGGAGAAACCTCATGAAGTGGGAGCTGCCTGATTCTGATAGACTGTTGACTCCTTCCCCTAAATGAAGTGCCACACCCCTGCTAGACCACAGACTTAGGATGGAGGATGATAGAAGGAAACACTCCTTTTTCTACCTGACTCCAATGCTTGTCAAGGTTGAGAGCCATTGCTTTAGAGCCGTGATTCAATGTCACCTGGGAACTCATTAGAAATGGAAATTATCAGGCCTCACCTGGCCTACTGAATTAGCAACTCCTTTTTTTTTTTAAAGGAGATAAAGGTTCAAGCACAAGAGTACAGGATCCCTTCTGTTTTTTAAAATATATTTTATTCATTTTTTACAGAGAGGAAGGGAGAGAGATAGAGAGTTAGAAACATCGATGGGAGAGAAACATCGATCAGCTGCCTCCTGCACATCTCCCACTGGGGATGTACCCGCAACCCAGGTACATGCCCTTGACTGGAATCAAACCCAGGACCCCTCAGTCCGCAGGCCGACGCTCTATCCACTGAGCCAAACCGGTTTCGGCTGAATTAACAACTCTTAAGTGAGCCTAGGATGCTGCGTTTGTAACAAGTTCTCTGGGTGGTTCTGATACACGCTCAAGTTTGAGAAACACTTTAGTGGGGCAACTCTGCTGGTCTCTTGCCACTTTCCTGCCAATTTCTGGTTAGTTGGGGGAAGATGGGACTGACTTATCAGATTGGGTTTGAGAGAATAAACTAGGCATGTGTGGTGCTCCTGGCACCTCTTTTCTGCACTCCCTTCTGGATTCTCTTTCTTTAGGATCTGTCCCACTACAAAGAATACACTGTTTGGCCCATTACCCCCACTATGTCGCAAGTCTGGATGGAAGGCCCTGACTCCAATTGTTGAGGCTTGAAGCCTGGGAAGTTTATTTCAGGCAACAGTAATAAATCCATTTGCTTTCCATGCCCATGCCAGGTAGCCATGAGCTGTCATTAATAGTTGATTTATATCCGTCTGACTCCTGTATTTATCTCTCACTTAGTTTAGAACTTGGACAGGGAGAAGAGATGATATTAATTGGGTCCCCTCAATCCGAACTATGGGGAGTGTGGCACAAATGCCATCCTTAAATTAGGTTAGTTGGGATATTTTGAACCCCATCAAGCACCCTGCTCTGTGAAGGTGCTTGTGTGTATGGACAGGGAATGGAGAGGAATCAGAAGTTATTTACCAGGGTCTGCTGTCTGAATGCTGTCATAACATCGCTAAACAGCTCCACTACCATGAACTCATTTGTTTTTAAGAAACAGAGTCAAGGAGAAGACTATTATTCACATTATAGATTGGAGTTCTCCATCAGAAATTAGTTAAGAACAGGAAGTGACAAAGACTCGAATTCTTTTATTACATTGTCTGTTAGAACCAGATGTGCTTTCAAAAGTAATAGCTCATGTCAGCTTTTAGCTTCTCTGAATACATATGGGATACACCATTCTCCATTCATGATCACAGATACTCAAGAGTCATTCAAACTTGGGAGAGTTCGAAAATGGAAGACATTTCCAAAATTTGATAGAGACCAGCAGCTAGAACATGTTCTCAATCTGATTTTCAAGTTTTATGATTGTGAACACGTACATTTTCCTTTCTATGACAATATTTTGTGATTAACTGTGCAATTTTTTGTAACTTTTGGGTCTCTAAGATTAAATTAGCTACATGTCAATAAATGCCACATTTTTATTATTTCAGCAAAACTGTGCCACTTCCTAAGATTAACTGTTGAAGTTCAGATAAGGACACAGCCTAAGGGAGGAAGATAAAAGATGATGGTAGTTAGTGTAGGCTTTTATGTCTCATTGAATCTTTTCCCAGTAAATTTTCCTAAAGTGAAGATTTAGTTGATATCAGGCATTATAGTTATTAACATGCAGAACCTGGAAATACAAATAAACTAGCACAGTTACCCACCAGGATTCTCTATAATTTGGTCCAGGCCTGAGGTCCCCCTTTAGGATGGATTAAATTAATAAGTAGGCCAGTAGTGATAGCAAGAGCCATCAAAGATTGACACCTAGAAAGGAAATCAGATCAGAGTAATACCACTGTCTATCCTGGGCTTATAAATATGTTATGCTGATTGCGCTCCAAAGCTTCATTTGTTATCAGTTGTTCAGAATGTAAAAAGCTGGAAAGTCATCTTATCTGCAAAAATTGGGCCCCTTGTCCAGTCCACAGGCACTCTTTTGTTTTTAATCCAAATCTGACTGCATATCTACAGTGAAACACTATACATTTTCAATAAAAAAGCATGTCATTACCACAGTGCTAGTAATTAGCCAATAAAGGCGATAATGAATATCAAATAGCCATTGTTTGTTTTGACTGTTTTAGAGGATAAAGGGATAGAAGAATAATTGTGATAAAATTCTGAACAGAATTTCCGTGCAATTTCAAGTGTTCTAGAATTTGATGACACTGACACCTTCAGGGTAGTTTTCTTTTACCAAAAATTTCTAGGGAATTTAAAGTAATTGTTTCCATTTTTCAAGATAAAGTGCCTTACAAGGGGAGAAAAGTGTTTTCCCCAAGGTAGCCAGGCCAGAGTTGAAAGAGAGACAGAAGGAGGGATTGATGTGTGTGTGTGTGTGTGTGTGTGTGTGTGTGTGTGTGTTGAATGTGACAAATAGAGTTGCTTAGATAGAATTAACTGAGTCAGAAAGCTGAAAAGTCTAAAGAAAAGTAAAGAGGATGGCATGGGCAGTCTCCTGGACTTTATAAAATAAAAGAAAGAAAATTTGTTTGAATGAGATAGAAACATCATTTCTTCAATTGTCCCTAGATGGTGTTCACCCAGGACTGCTCTACTTCTTGATTTGGGGAAATTCAGAGTCTCCAGGAGACTAGTAGTAGGCACTTTACAAATGTCTTTGTGAGTAATGTAGTTTACTAGTGTAAGGTGAGTGTTCGTAACTAGGAGGTACCAGCACATTTATTTGCATATCAGCTAGACCAGCTAAGTTTTGGGCATGCCAGTTCTTTGTACCCTTGGGCACCATTCAGAGGCAAATCTGAAGCTTCTAGACCCTTATGGTGCCTTGGAGCCACCGCTGAATTCTTGGCCTGGGTTCATATATCCCCTTCTTACATGGGCTCAGCCCGCTGGTGGCAAAGCAGTCAAAGCACTGAGCGAAGAACTTTGGCCTTTTCACAAATTGCTCATGAATTTTCAAGTGTGCCTGCTGGCCACTGATAGTGGTGACTTTCTTAGACCTCCTACTGGATAATGCTCTTGGACATGGTTGCTGAGGAGGCAGCAAATGAACTGAACTCCTTGTCCAGCACGCCAGATCAAAAGCAAACAGGCAGAGCTGTGCCAAGTTTAATTCACAAAAGTGGCCCCAAGGAAAATAATGCCAGTGTAGCTGGGCTGCTCTTTGCAAGGATAGGCAGTCCCTTATCGGTTCTCTGATGACATCTGCTGCAGAGCACATCGTCCTGGACTGAAAACCAATTTGAGAAAAGGCAAATATGTAGGGGCGCTCTGGGCCATAGCAAAATGTCAGAGAGAAGAGCCTCCCTGGACAGGAGACCAGAACTATTGCAAAGAGATGAGTACGAAATGCATATAGTTTATAGGGATTCATAATTAGCAATCAAATTCCTTTTGTAAACAGAACACTGCATTCCTCTTTGCTTTAAGTGCTTTTTGAGAACCAAGTCTCATAGAGTGGGTTAATTCTGAGTCACTCTTGTGAGTTTCCTGAGACTTCAGAGGAAAGCCCTGCTCCAGCTGTAAGAGGGACAAGCACATTTAAATGGAAAATCTGATCCTTCTGTCTGATAGCAGCTGGCATTTCCACTTTGGCTCACGTATTAGCAAATTAAACTTTCTACAGAAATATTATGGAGAAGTTCAACAGTAAGCTTTTATTCTTTTCCTGTGAATGTCAGCAGTGGTGAAAGGCCTTATCCCAAAATTAATAAAGAAAAGCTGTCCTGACTGATAACCTTAAGTACTCACAGACTCCCAAACAAGTTCAGGAAATTTTGTGATAAACACACATGTACAAATACAGAGGGCATTTTGCTGCATTCTGGTTCTAATCTTCCCTATCAGAGTCAGGGCTTTGGGATACCACTGTGCCATTATTATGATGGTAAATTCTTAGCAGTCCCTTGGCATTCAGGGTTAGTATCCATTCTGATCTCTTTTCTTCTTCTCTTCCACCTGTATTATTATTCTGCCTTCCTTTCTCATCCATAGGGAGCAGGCTTCCTAATCACTCCAGTGATAAATTGACGATAGATGGGTCCTGTCCCTTTGAGGATTATTTTGTCTTCTTCCTTTCCATAAAGTCCCCCTTGGTTCCAAATCATACGCCCAGGGATAACCTCCCCGTTCCCTATCCTTTATCCCCTCGGAACATTTTTGGCCTCTATCTCAGTACAAAAGCTAACACACAAAATTGGCACTGTACTTTGTGAAACTGTTTGAAAGTATCTGCAAAAACTGATTATGGGCACATCCTATGACCCAGCAGTTTTATCACTTGGTATATACCCAAGAGAAATGAGCATACGTGCGCACAGAAGGAATGTACATGAATGTTCATACTGGCACTATTCAGAAGAATAAAAAGCTGGAATCAACCCATCATAAGTAATTGATTTAATATTGTGGTATATTTGTAAGTAAAATACAGCAATGAGAGTGAACAAACTGCAAGGACAACATGAATTACCTTCACAAAAATAATGTTGAGCAAAAGAAGCCAGACACAAGGATATATACTGTGCATGTGGGTATGTATATTTCAAAAAAAGATAAGACTAATCTATGGTGTTCCGAGTCATGATAGTAGAGATGTAAGTACTGTTACATTACAATAAAAGTTTAATTTAAAACAAAAAAACCCAAATCCTAAAATCATTCTGAGATGCATTCATCTTTTTCCCAAAATACAACTATTTCTGCACAAAAACTTAACCAAACAGTAAGCTCAATTCCACCAATGCACAAGCTATCATCTTAGCAGTCATGGTTATGTGTCAGCAGTAAAGCTTAGCACCCAGCCAACAGAATTTCTAGAAGAGGTAAGCATAATACCTACAAAAACTTAACGAATATTTAGGATTCTATTGTGTACCAGGCATTGTGTCAGGTACTGAGGCACAAGCCCTATTTTTGCCCTACAGCAATGCACAAGCCCTATTTTTGCCCTCGGGGAACTTTTTGTCTATTCTAGTTCTAGACTTCCCTAGTCTCCTACCCTGTTCTACGCAGGCCCCATCTTACACACTATGTTGAGCCTATCAAATTTCGCCATCTTCCTCTCTTTTCTCCTGTGAATACATCAGTTTTTCACTCATGGAACCATGTAGCAGTGGACTTGAAAATGCTAGGGCACTGGGGCAAGAAGCCAAGTGAGAACTGGATTTTGGAAATCCCTAGTCATGTACTCCTCCCACCTTCCAGATGCATGGATCTTAACCACTGCAACCTCTTTTCAGCTACTCATTGTGAACACTAAGCTGATACCTGAAAACTCAACTCTTTTTTTTCTTTATTGATTAAGGTATTATATACATGTTCTTTCCCCCATTGGTCCCCCACCCCAACCCCACTCATGCCCTCACCACAATGGTGTCTGTGTCAATTGGTTAGGCTTACATGCATGCATACAAGTCCTTTGGTTGATCTCTTCCCCTAACCCCCACCCTCCCCTACCTTCCCTCTGAGGTTTGACAGTCTGATCCATGTTTCTCTGTCTCTGGATCTGTTTTTGTTCATCAGTTTATGTTGTTCATTATATT
>NW_006287924.1:636443-642751 GCF_000327345.1 Myotis davidii | reverse complement strand
TAAATCTATAGATTGCTTTGGATAGTATGGACATTTTGATGGTGCTGATTCTACCAATCCATGAACACGGTATGTTCTTCTATCTGTTTACTAGTATATGTTCCTCTATCTCTTTTTTCAATGTCCTTTAGTTTTCTGAGTAGAGGTCTTTTACCTCTTTAGCTAAGTTTATTCCTAGATATCTTAATTTTTTTGGTGTGATGGTAAATGGGATTGCTTTTTTAGTATCTCTTTCTCTAAGTTCACTATTGGTGTATAGAAATGCCATAGATTTATTGGCATTAATTTTGTATCTTGCTACATTGCCGAATTCGTACATTAAGTTTAATAATATTTTGATGGAGTCTTTAGGGTTTTCTATGAACAGAATCATGTCATCTGCAAATAATGACAATTTTACATCTTCTTTTCCAATTTGGATACCTTTTATTTCTTGTCTAATTGCTATGGCTAGCACTTCCAGTACTATGTTGAACAGGTATGGTGAAAGTGGGCATCCCTACTTCTTTCTTGCTCTTAGATGAAATGGTTTTAGTTTTTGCCCATTGAATATGATGTTGGCTACAAGTTTGTCATATAGGCTTTTATTATGTTGAGGTCTGATCCCCTTATTTCCATTTTGCTGAGGGTATTTATCAAGAAAGGGGGTTGGGTTTTGTCAAATTCTTTTTCTGCATCAATTGATATGACCAGTGATTTTTGTCTCTCAATTTGTTTATGTGATGTTTCACATTTACTGATTTGCGGATATTGTACCATCCTTGCTCAACTCTTGATATTTTCAATCTGGACAATGTGTTAACCTTTCAGGCCTCTATATGACCAGTTAATACACAGACTAATTTGAAGAATTATATCCAAGCAGCAGAAAAAACTTCCATCATTCAGAGGTGCTACTAGTAAAGTAAGAATTTCTCAGAAAAGACATTCGTACTCTATGTTTCCAAATCTGGGGTCCCTGGATCTTTAGGTAGGAGCCAAGCCTTAAGTCATTTGCAGTGTTAAAGAAAACCCTCACACTAACCCACAATAAGGTTTAAAGCCAGGTAAAGGTGCCCTGGCTGGTGTTTCCCAGTTGTTAGAGCATAAACCTGCGAACTGAAGGCTCTCAGGTTCAATTCCCAATCAAGGGCAAGTACCTGGATTGCGGGTTCGCTCCTGGCCCTGTGCAGGAGGCAACCAATTGATGTCTTTTTGACATCAATGTTTCTCTCTCCTCCTCCTCTTCCTCCTCCTCATTCTCTTCTTCTCCCTTCCACACTCAATGGAAAATATCCTTAGGTGAGGATTAACAACAATAGCAAAAAGCCATGTAAAGGTGAACTTTTATACTTGACTGGAAATGAATAGTCATTGTGTGGTAAACTTGGCCCTGGCATGTTAATCACAAGTTATGATGGCAGTTTCTATGACTTTGGTAAATGCAAACTGATGACTAAATGAATAATTACTTAGCAGATGGAGTTCTCTTGAAAAAGAAGTTTCAAAATGTGAGGTTCCTGGTGTTAATAAAATATCTTCAAGGTAGTGAAAACTTTGGCAACTTCTGATCTAGTTTAATGCATCTTTCCCTTCTGCAGGACCAGCAGAGGGCGCTGGCATTAAACGATTCCCTCTTGAGCCATTCTTGTTTCAAGGGCACAAGATAACAAAGAAAGATAGAGGAGAGGAAGAGGCAGCTGCAATTTGGACAGTGACCACACAGGGAAGGCATGTCCATTTCATGTATGAGTTTTTAAGGAATGGGAGACCTAACATGCAACAGAAAGGAGCATTTTTTTTTAAATGACAGTACTGTTTTAGGAGCTACAATTGCCCACGTTTTTTAGAAACAGGCCATTCCTAATGTTTGTCCAGGGAGGGCACAACTCAATGGATGAGCCCACATCTGACTTCCTAAAATGTCATTGTCATCAAAGGGAGCAGGTCTGAGCATTTTGAAACAGAGAAGTTATCTTGGCATTTCTGAGCTTGGTTCTTACTCCTCTGTTTTCCTCTACTCCTCCAAGGCTGACCCTAGACCAGTGATGGCGAACCTTTTGAGCTCGGCGGGTCAGCATTTTGAAAAACCCGAACTTAACTCTGGTGCCGTGTCACATATAGAATTTTTTGATATTTGCAACCATAGTAAAACAAAGACTTACATTTTTGATAATTATTTTATATATTTAAATGCCATTTAACAAAGAAAAATCAACCAAAAAAAATGAGTTCACGTGTCACTTCTGACACGCATGTCAGAGGTTCGCCATCACTGCTCTAGAGGAATTATTTCAGGCACTAATAAGTAGGGTCTATAAAGAGGTTATTTTTGTTGGGGGTGAGGTGAGGTGGGGTGGGGTGTAAACCTCCTCCTACTTCCCATGCAGAATGTAGAAGGAAGGTGTGCCCTGCACTGTCATCATGAAGCGGGCTCTGCCGTAGGGAACAAATATGGTCAGGACAGTCTAGACTCCATGATTCCATTCCTTCTCCATGACTGATTATCTCTTTGTGGAGAAACTGGACTTGGGTCATTTTGTATCACTGCTTTTTGTAATTCCACTGATTAGTACTATTCTACAGATTCACATAAAGTTTCATTAAGACACTGAACCTACCTAATTATAGGAATTCTTGTACTCATTATTTCTGCACATATTAAATGTTCATACAGTGTTCAAATTTGTTTATTCAAGTTGGACATTTGACTTCCGCACTCATTTTATTTATTTGAACTTTAAAAACGTGTTTTTCTTCTTTCCTTCTCTTTTGAATAAGTGCTATATGACTGGAATTGGAACCCTCATATTCTGAGACTTCATGAGCGAACTAGAATGGGAAAGGCCCTTGGAGGTAATCTATAACCCCTGCTAGGGAACCCCTAAAAGCTCAGGCATCTCCCTCACATTTGAATTCATCCAGTGATGGGGTGGGAGAGGTTGCTCAAACCAATAGGGCAGAATTTCTAGTTAATTCTGATGTTAAATAGAAATTTGTTCCTTTGAATTGTCCAATAATAAGTGCATATTCTGGTATTCCTCCTCTCAGTTGTCCTTCAAATATTTGAAAACCATTATCCAATTTTCCCTCTAATTTTCTCTCTCCTGAAGGCTGAACATCTCCAAGATCTTTAACAATGTCTCATATGATACGAGGTTCTTTCTTCTCTTTTGTCACCATAATCAAAAGTTTTCTATTTATCAACATCTCTTAAAATAAACTCTGTCTATACTCTTCTACCAGACAGGAAGATTCCTAGATTCTTGGGGATTCAAGCAGCTTGGTTTGGTGTGGAGGTGAGTCTGGACTGATCATGGGGCTGCAGCATTTGAAGCCAAGAGAAAACCGCAAGTTGATAATCTTAGGCAAAGCTGAGACCCAAGGCCAATCTGATAATTCAGGCACAGCATCTGAATCTAATGTAACTGGGCCTGGAATCAGAAACCAGGTAGGATTAGAGCAGAGTGCAAAGAGCACAAGGCCTCTCTGAAGGACCAGCATCACTATATCCACACGGGTTTGAGAAGCCTCTCTTAGCTCTAGCTGAGTGCATCTTCAAAAGACACAACCAATAGTTCCTGAGGATTATTTTATGATGAGCAGCTAGTGATAAAGGTTTGTTCTTTATGGTCAGATATTTGTTGATTTTGGTAAATGTTTTCTGTGTCACACAGAGGGGAGTGCATGGTGGTAGGTTTTCTGACAATGTGTGGGATTTTTCCACACCACGTCTCCAATTCTCTAACACCAATTGGGTGTCCAACAGTCCAATCCAATTTTGACATAACTCTCTGGATTTACCACAGATCCCACAAGTTGAAGGCTCAGTCCCACCGCCTCAGACAGCTGAAAGGGGGATGACCAGGCTACAATTACTTTTGCTTGGCTGGCTACAAATTTGGGGGTTTCCATGGTTCCCCATCTTAGGTTCAGTAATTCACTAGAATGACTTACAGAATTCAAGAAAATATTTCATGTTTACCAGTTTATTATGAAGGATAAAACCCAGGATTAGCCAAATGGAAAATATTCATAAGACAAGGGATGGAAATGGGGGTGCTGAGCTTCCACAACCTCTCTGTGTATGCCACTGCTCCGCCGCCCCCCCTCCCCCAGTACATCAATGTGTTCACTAACCAACCCTGAAGCTCTCTAAATCACTTTGTTCAAGAGTTTTTAGAACCCAGTGTCTAACTTTCCTCTCCCTCCCAGGGGTTAAGGTAGGGCTGAAATTCCTCATGCTCTAATTACTGTGTTTAGTCTTTTTGGTGACTAGTTTCCATCCTGAGACTATCTAAGGGTCTCTACCCTAAGTCACCTGATTAGCATAAACTCAGGTGTGATTAAAGTGGGCTCATTCCAAATGACAAAAGACACTCTTATCACTAAGGAAATTCCAAGTGTTTTATGAGCTCTGTGCCAGGAACCACCCAAAACAAATACCAAGTGTATTTTTTATTACACCACAGGGTGACAGCAAGGTAGCCTGTGATCTAAAGTTCAGGTTTCCCTTTGAGAAGGAAATTAGAAAAGCCAAGCATGTAAAGAATCAAATTGGCTTTCATACTTTGAGAAAAAATCTGGGAATATGTGATAGATAGTCATCAAGAACACGAGCTCTGGAAACATTAAACCAGGTTTGGTCTCTGGAATAGATGTCAAACCTGGTCTAAGGGTGTAACCTTATCAATTTATGTAATCAAATTAAAAAACAATGCTGCTCAAAAAAGAAAGAATATAGTCATCCGGTGGGAGAGAAAAAAGTAGTGTATGGCTGAGTTAGTTAAGCACATGTTGTGGAGAGAAAAATCCTGGATGTGGGTGACGTGAATATTTGAATTACCCCAGAGGTGCTTTCCGTTGTGGAGCAGGGATAGCTCATCAGACCAACACACATTTGTTTGTTTGTTTGTTTGTTAAACCTCACCCAGGGATATTTTTCCATTGATTTTTTAGACAGAATGGAAGAAAGAGGGAAAGCCAGAGAGAAACATTGATGTGAGAGAACCACATCAATTGGTTGCCTCCTACATGCAACCAGACCAGAGCCCGGGCCTGGAGGAGCCTGCAACCAAGGTAGACCTGTGCATGCTTCTATATTTCTCTGTAGTCTGATTCCATGTTTACAAAGCAAGGCACTAATTGGTAAGGTTAGTGCTTTCCAGCTTTTCAGGTTTCTTGGTTCTAAGAAGAAGCCACCATGGTCAGTAGTTGTGGATCTGGCCACTGGAAAGGGATAGATCCAATTGGTAAATTAATGTATTTTCGTTCTCTTTCATATGTAGAAAAAATATAGTTTGCATGTTAGCCACACACATGGCTTAAATAACTACTTATAGCCTGATGACTTCCTGATCTACAATCCCTGGCTAGCCCTCTCTTGATAATGCCCCATTATAACAACCTGGTTATTATTTAACAGGAAGGGAATAAAGGGAAGACAAGGTAATATAGGCATGCCATTTATACAGCTTTGCTAATTTAACATTCTCCAAGTCTTTTTCCCGCTGATTGATGGGGGAGGGACTGAAAAAGGACAGTTTGGACTTGTGCCCAGTAAGGTCCGAGTAAAGTAGGAAGGTGCCCACCTGTCTGTCAGTCACACTTGGGAACAAATTAGTGTCCAGGGTGGGCATGGCCACTGCAAGTGCACGAAACCTGAATATTTAAACTTCTAGACAAAAGAGCACTCTCTCTTGTTTCTTTCCTCTCTCTCTCAGCACCGGGCTCCTGGGACTCCTGTTGCAGGGGACACACTGCCCTGTGCCTATGTGGGTCACCACCATGTGGGGCTCCACCCAATGGACTAGTGGGTCTAACTAGATTGAGTGTCAGCATGAATGGACTTGGCTGTAACATGGAATGAAAGCTCTGGACACTGGACCTCCTTTTGGCTCTGGAACCCCAGCTGCACCTCTTCCAGGACTAGTTTAAGGGACTTTACAACCTGAGGAATATAACTCCATACCAATAAAGCTTTTACCACAACACATTCTCCTGTGCAAATCTTAGAAAATTATTTTTATGAAGATATTCCAAGAACCTCAACCTCACTCCCATGAGCAAGGGAGGAATTGATTCCCCGGTAACGCTGCCTATTGTGTCATCTCTAAGTCACACATGCGACTTCAACTCAATCTGCCCAAAACTGGACTCAGCAAAAACATTCTTCTACCAGTTTCCTTGACTGTCTCTACTGCAGTGAATTACACCACCTGCTTGCCCAAGCCAGCAGCTTAAGACACACCCTTTACTCCACAACATCCTCCCTCACCTTTTGAAATTCACTACCAAGTGCTGTCCCATGTTGTCCTCTCACATTCGTC
>NW_006287924.1:606955-635236 GCF_000327345.1 Myotis davidii | reverse complement strand
ATAATAACCTGGCTATTATTTAACAGGAAGGGAATAAAGGGAAGACAAGGTAATATAGGCATGCCATTTATACAGCTTTGCTAATTTAACATTCTCCAAGTCTTTTTCCCGCTGATTGATGGGGGAGGGACTGAAAAAGGACAGTTTGGACTTGTGCCCAGTAAGGTCCGAGTAAAGTAGGAAGGTGCCCACCTGTCTGTCAGTCACACTTGGGAACAAATTAGTGTCCAGGGTGGGCATGGCCACTGCAAGTGCACGAAACCTGAATATTTAAACTTCTAGACAAAAGAGCACTCTCTCTTGTTTCTTTCCTCTCTCTCTCAGCACCGGGCTCCTGGGACTCCTGTTGCAGGGGACACACTGCCCTGTGCCTATGTGGGTCACCACCATGTGGGGCTCCACCCAATGGACTAGTGGGTCTAACTAGATTGAGTGTCAGCATGAATGGACTTGGCTGTAACATGGAATGAAAGCTCTGGACACTGGACCTCCTTTTGGCTCTGGAACCCCAGCTGCACCTCTTCCAGGACTAGTTTAAGGGACTTTACAACCTGAGGAATATAACTCCACACCAATAAAGCTTTTACCACAACACATTCTCCTGTGCAAATCTTAGAAAATTATTTTTATGAAGATATTGCAAGAACCTCAACCTCACTCCCATGAGCAAGGAAGGAATTGATTCCCCGGTAACGCTGCCTATTGTGTCATCTCTAAGTCACACATGCAACTTCAACTCAATCTGCCCAAAACTGGACTCAGCAAAAACATTCTTCTACCAGTTTCCTTGACTGTCTCTACTGCAGTGAATTACACCACCTGCTTGCCCAAGCCAGCAGCTTAAGACACACCCTTTACTCCACAACATCCTCCCTCACCTTTTGAAATTCACTACCAAGTGCTGTCCCATGTTGTCCTCTCAAATTCGTCCCCTTCTTTGCAGGATCACTGCCTCAGCTCTGGCCTCATCACCCACTCCAGGATCACTGCAATAGCTCTCTTCAACTCATGCTCCTGTACTCTATTCTGCTCCCCTGTTGCCAGAATAATGCTGCTAAAATGTGAATAAGCTCACGTCAATTTTATGCTTAAAATTCTTCAATAATTTTCATGATTTCAGACTTTTCAGTTTAGCCCCAGGGCTTTCCATGATTTGCTGCCCACCACATCCCAAGTTTTTCTCCAAAAGACATCCTGCATCCTAATCTTCCTTATAATTCTCTGAATGCATCATGCAGTTTTGCACCTAGGTTACCAAATACAAATTGTTTCCTCTCCTTGGTATAGTTTCACCATTCAGGCTGGCTCCTCCCTTGTTGTGCTAAAATCTGCTGTCTTTCTCCAGAAAGCCTTCTCTACAGCCTTCTTTTAATCCAACTCCCTCAATTTTGAGACTCCCGATTTTTCCTCTAATGACCTTAGGGAATTTTCCATATCCCATGCCATAAGGTACTGCTGCAGTCTTGGTTACTCATTTTATACCTGAGATCTTTTGAAGGGCAGGTATCTAACATGGTTAAATGAGTAAATAAATGAGCATAATAGTTCTCTACAAATGTCTCAAGGTCTTTTATTTATTTAACAAATTAATAATTTATCCTGAAGTCCTGAAGAAAAAAATACTAAGGAGTAAAAGTTATAGAGAGGCTAATTTTGGTGATTTTAAAGAATTTCTGTTCTAACAAAGAGAGCTTCCTTCAAATGAAATCAACTGTTTATAAGATGGGGAGCTTCCTATTACAAGAGAAGTTCAGGTAAAGCTTGAATCCTTTTGTAGGGCTGTTATTGGGGAGATTCAAGCATCACACGAGGATTGGACTCTAGTTATTGGCTGGTCACCAGTGTGCTGTTGCTACCACCAGGCAACAGTAGGACTACACTTCCCACCCACTTTGAAGTAGGCATTAATATGCACTTGATTTTGGCCAAAGGAACACGAGCAGAAGTGATGTGTGTCACTTCCAAGCAGATTCCAACTGTGTTAGTCATCATGGAAGCAGTGTCCAGGTGTTGCCTCTCCTAGCCCACGGTCCTGAGTGACCCCAGGTTTCAGAAACCCTGCATTGGGCATGTCGTGGGAGTGAGGAATCAGTTTTGTGTGTTAAGCCACAGAGATTTGAGGTTGATTTGTTTCAGAGCATAATCTACTCTATCTTGACTGGCAGTGCTTCTGCAATCCCATCCAAAGCTATGATTCTGTGCCTGTGTGAAGAGAAAGAGAGGCATTGAAGGGATTCACTGGGAAAGGTAGAGGAGGGACTCTGGGAAGGTGATGGCATGCGAAGATCTCAGGGGAACAATGGAGAGGAAGACCCATACATACTGTAGGTCCTCACAGTTTTGTCTTGGCCCGGGCCTGTGGGCTTAGAAGGAAACTTGGCTATTTCAGGGAAGTTATGGTAAAGAAACCTCTTTAAGCCCTTGAGAGGAATAGACCATGTTCTGCTGTGTGCCATGTGCCAAAGGCCATTGACTAGAGATGATGGATGTAGAGGTTTCCTGTCTGGCCAAGCTGATTGGGCATCCACTATCACAGCGGGGCCAGGAAATGCGGCCTCTGCTTGGGGCTGAACTCCAAAGTATGTTGAGCCTGGAGGTCAGAGGACTCAGTTTTGCCTCAGACCCAGCCATGACTTTGGGCCTGCCACTTGCGCTGAGCCTCAGCTTCCTCATAAATAAAGGAGATTTAAAAAATGTCCTTCCTGCCTCACAGGAATTTTATGGCAATCAGGAGCTAATGTGCCCGGGAGCGCTTTGTAAATTGAGAATCACTAATCAGATACCAGAGACTATCGCTTTTATTCTTCCATTAATATTCTCAGCCTTTGCCGCTTCGCCTGCTCTTCCTTCTTTCATATGCCTCAGGCGATGTTCTTTAGATAGAAGGTAAAGTTTGTAACAGTAAAGTCTTTCACTGAAATATACTTTTATGTATACAGCCCTATGCTCTCAACCCCACTACCAATCTCCCAGCGGAAATTTTCTTCTTGGCTTTGATAACCCAAAGAGCATACAAAGCATACATAATCCATTTTCAGCTATTTACACTTAAAAAGTGCATATTACGTTGCCCACCCCCATCCCACATCAGTACACCAAGTTTACAAAGTCACAGGAAAGAGAAGTCTTGCGTTAACATTCCCAACAGCTTTGGTGGCACCCAGAAGCCATGCATGTTGTTCTGGAACAACCTTGCGGGCACTGAGAGCTGAGGCACGCCCTATACAGAACTGTCACTTGTCGGCAACCTTATGAAATGCTTGGTGATGAGGGAATGATGGGTTAAACATTTTCCATTCTAACAGAGAGTTTGTTATTCACAGATGTTTTAGTTCTGCTTCAGGAAAGTGAATGGGCATGTTTGTTTCAGGCATACTGCTAAGGTTTCCATTTAAAATAATAAGAAAGAGGCTGTGCATCGTGTTTTGCAGAAAAGCCAGATAGATTACTGCCTTTAAGCATGAGAAAAAGGCCCTATTATTTGATTTTGATCCTCCCCATTTGTAAAATTGAAACGCATGAGGCTCACAGCAGCTTAAACTTTTCCCCAGAGTCCCACAGCTTCTTGTGAGGAATGAATCCTAGCAGATTCTAACATGTCTGTGCTTACAGCGTGGTCCGCTGTCCCTCAGAATCCCTGGGCTGGGCACATGTTCTCCTGCTGGGCTCTGAGAATGTTTCATTGTGGGAAAAAGAAACGCAATCAACTAATTTAAATTAAAAGATAAAAGTCGGGTTGTTGCAAAAATAAAATGTTACCTACAGAACCCAAGGACTGGAAGTATAGCCAAGGGTTCTTGAAGGATCCAAAACAGGACTAGGTGGTCAGGCAGCTGCCAATGGGGCCCCTCATAGTCTCTCACCTCCCTGTGCCTCTGGCCAAGTGTTCCTTTCATCCTTTTCTTTGCTTTCCACTTTTCTCTGCTCCATTTTAACTCAGGCGAGGTAGGGTCCCATCCAGCCCTAGCTTTATTTTTTTTATTTTGTATTTTTACTGATTTCAGAGAGAAAGGAAGGAAGAGGGAGAGAGAGACAGAAACATCCATGATGAGAGAGAATCATGGATCGGCTGCCTCCCGCATGCCCCCCACTGGGGATCAAGCCCGCAACCTGGGCATATGCCCTGACCGGGGATTGAACCGGTGACTTCCTGGTTCCTCGGTTGATGCTCAACCACTGAGCCACACCTGGCTGGGCCCAGCCCTAGCTTTAAAAATCCCCGACAGAGAGCATGGCCTTTGTGCACCAACTCCAAATTCTTGGGAGGCAGAAGCTAATTGATGTTACTTGAGTCAGATGATCACCCTGATTTGATCAGGTATCACCGTAGAAGGGGTTCTGGATATATATGCCGCAGAGGTTCACCCTGCCAGGAGGTAGGAATAAATACAAGGGACATAAAGATTTGGCTGAACAAACACTCCCCCAAATGAACAAAAAACAATTACAAACATGTTTCACATTTCCCTCTGGCTCTAAAGGGAAATGGGGGAATAGAAAAGGGAAGAAAAAAATAAGACAGATAGGGCCTTAATTATATGTATATGTATGAACATATGTGGGTACATACGAACACATGCATATATCTGTCGCCAGTGGTTCTCAACCTGTGGGTCACGACCCCTTTGGCGGTGGAATGACCCTTTCACAGAAGTTGCCTAAGATCACCCTGCATATCAGATATTTACATTACGATTCATAACAGTAGCAACATTACAGTTATGAAGTAGCAACGAAAATAATTTTATGGTTGGGTCACAACACGAGGAACTGTATTTAAAGGGCCAGAGGTTGAGAACCATTGCGTCTACCAGGTGTGGGCAAACTTTTTAACTCGAGGGCCACAATGGGTTCTTAAACTGGACCGGAGGGCCGGAACAAAAGCATGGATGGAGTGTTTGTGTGAACTAATATAAATTCAAAGTAAACATCATTACATAAAAGGGTACAGTCTTTTTTTTTTTTTTTTTTAGTTTTATTCATTTCAAAGGGGCCGGCTCCGGCCCGCAGCCCGTAGTTTGCCCACGGCTGGTAGACCTTCAGGATCGTGTCCCCACCCCCACTCGCTGTCCTTTCCTTGAACCAGCCTTGCTGCTTGGGTAGAGGGCTCCTTCAGGGCTGAGGTCAGCAGGGCTTATGTGTTTCTTGGAATGCAGGTGACCCGGATGAAGGACACACAGTCATGATAAAGTAGGGTGTGGATGAGGTCTGAAAGATAGCTCAAATGATGATAATATTTGTAATCTTCATTAAAGTTGCTTTTATATTTGTTCATTTCTGCTTTCATTTATAAGCTTGAGGGCCAGAATGGTGTCTTATTTATCTATCCTCCTAGTCTTTAATAATAATATGTTCTAGCACACAGATGGCATCAACAGATATTGTTGAATGAATTAATAAATTGAAATTTTAGAAAACCAAAAATATTGTTCTCAATTGATTTTATATAGCATTTATTAGTGCAGAAAGTGGGCTTTAATAAATGTTTTGTCTTAAAAAAACTAAGATATATGTGAACATGTAACAATGTTGGGGGATAACTTTAATTTTTACCTTTTTTAAGAAAATCATTATTTTTATAGTTAACTTTTCTTGAAGTTTGATTTACAACTAATTTTCAACACCACATGTTGAATGAGAGCAGCCTCTTTGCTTAATTTTCAGTTGGAATATCTACTGTATATTTTGTGTTCTGTGCATTCCATCAAACAGCATGAAACTATCTAAAAAATTTTACCTCTACTAGGTGTACCAGTTAATAACGGCGATTTTGTAATCAAAGAAAAGATGATAATTTCAAGAGAAACATCAAAAGTGCTTTATTCAAAGTAATGTCCATCGCTAGCCACACATTTCCCCTATCTTCCAGGTAATTTGTGGATACCGTCCCAATAGAACTTTTCTTGTTTTGAGGCAAACCATTCAGAGACCCAATTTTCCACTTCTTTGTATGTTTTGGGCATACACACTTCTTTGTATGTAAGTGTGTGTGCCATTGATCGGAACAAGTGGTAATCTGAAGGAGCAAGGCCTGGTGAATACAGCAGGTGGGTTAATGCTTCCCAGGCAAGATCTTTTAATGTGTCTCTCACTGGTTTTAAGTGTGTGATGGTGCACTATCTATTTTGCCGTGTCCTCTGCACATTCTGGTCATGTCACGATCAAAGCCTGGTTCAAATTGATTGTTTGTTGTTGGTAGTGATCAGTATTAATGGTTTCACCTGGTTTTAGAAGCTCATAATACACCACACCTTCCTGATCCCACCAAACGCAGAGCATTGTTTTCTTTCCGAAGCGATTTGGTCTTGCAGTCAATGTTGATGGTTGACTTGGATCAACCCATAATTTTGTGCATTTGGCACGCATCTTCATCCAATAATGCTTGTAATTGTTGATCTTCAGACTTTTTCGGTTGACCTGGACGTCTTTGTCATTCACATCGAAATCACCACTTTTAAAGCATTTAAACAAGCATTCACAAGTATCTTGAGATGGATGTTCACCATAAGCTTCCTGAAGTATTCAGTAGCACTTTTTCTTCAAAGTAATGAATTAAAACTTCCCGCAAATGCACTTTTTTTGGCATGAAATTTGACATTTTTAAGTGTAAAAATATCTATGATGTTAACACCTTCAGCAAATTTGATATGTGAAGTTTTTTTTTAAATATATTTTATTGATTTTTTACAGAGAGGAAGGGAGAGAGATAGAGAGTTAGAAACATCGATGAGAGAGAAACATCGATCAGCTGCCTCCTGTCATCTCCTACCGGGGATGTGCCCGCAACCAAGGTACATGCCCTTGACCGGAATTGAACCTGGGACCCTTCAGTCCGCAGGCCGACGCTCTATCCACTGAGCCAAACCGGTTTCGGCTGATATGTGAAGTTTTGACGCTTGCTGTCAATACAACAAAATAGCATACATATCAAATCGCATATATACCAACTTATGTGTAACTCCATCTATTAAAAAAATCCACATTATTAACAGTTACACCTAGTATATGGGTTCTGATTGTAGCCATTATGCAAAATAAGCTCCATCTACTATTGGCTGGAGCAATTTTTTAAAATATTTTATCTGTATCCTGTAAACTTGCTAAACTAATTTAGTAGTACTAGTAGCCTTTTATAGCTTCCTAAGTATCTTCTATGTATGATCATATCATCTGTGAATAAAACAATTTTACTTACCTGTCTGTCAGAAAAGGGCACTCTTTAAAGGAATGCATCCAATCCAGCACTCAACTACATAAACTTAGCAATGTTCAGAATCCAGTTAAAAGTTATCAGATATTTAAAGAAGCATGGAATGTGACACATAACCAGTAGAAGAATCAGTCAATAGAAACAGATCCAGAAACAATAGAGATGATTGAATAAGCAGACAAGGTCATCAGCATTTATATATAGCCTCAAGGATCTTAAGGAAAGCCTATAAATAACAAGGAGAAACATGGAAGATATTTAAAAAGAATCAAATGGCACTTCTAGAGATGAAAAATACAATGTCTTCAATTTGGAAAAAAATTATTGGATGGGATTAGCACAGGTATCCTGCTGGCCTCTGGCCCTTCAAGATCTTAGTGAGATCACTTTCTCTCCCTTAAATTTCCTCTGAACCCAAACAGGCTCAGGCATGACTCCCTCCTGAAGTTCAGGAGGCAAGAACTGATGGAGGTTGGAGGAAGGGGGCAGTCAGTGTTCTGTGATTATCTCTCATTCTGAAACATTTGGGGCTACTCCCTACTCTGTATTTTAGAGGGAAAAAGAGGGAAGTGGCTTAGGTGATTATTTCTATAACTTGCTTTGATTTGGTCATTTTTTCTTGATACTGCTTATTTACAGCAGTTTTCAGTGTTACTAAGCAGCTATTTCATGGTCCTCAGTCTTTTCTTCCCTATAATGTAATTGATAGATTCAAAGACAGAAACCCTAGGAGGACTCCTGGTCTCTAGTTGGGGGTTGCTCACATCTTCTTTCCCCACAGATTTTTATGTAAACTATAACCATTGGCTTCTGATTTCTTAGAACTAGAGCATTAAGAAGTCACAATTGTTGAAAATGAGTTTGGAATATCCCACTGTTATAGGCATATACAGAGGGGATGAAAATTGGACCATAAAATCTATTTCCCAATTTTCAAAAAAGTTCTTCCAGCTCTTTGTAAAGAGCTTCTGTGACTAATAGGCTATAAATAAGTATAACTTTGATGCATTATGCAGCATGTAGTTCGACTGGAACTGAGACAAATGAAGCAAATAGATGCTCTGTTCAGAATCATCAGAATCTTTAATGATAAAGTTCAGCTAAAGCATATGCAATTTCCTCCCAAGTCTGAACACATGTGAAGGAAGTACTTTTAGAAACCCTTCTGTGCAGATGTTAGTTCATGTATTTATAGTTCTCACTTTTGTAAGATATGAGAAAAATTGCAAATTTATAAAAACACTTAAGAAAATTGGTAAACCTTACCCAAAACATATTATTGGAAGGGAGTCCCCTTGAGTTCCCCATATCTGTCTCATTTCTTTTTTCATATTGTTTTAATTTACTTTTAATAAGTAATACATTCACATGATTCAAAAATCACATGCAGAGGTATACATGTATTAACAAGTGTGTGCACGCATGTGTATGTGTGTGTATACAGTAAAATGTCTCTCTCCAACTTCTGTTCCCCATCTGCTCAGATTTGTACCACCAATATCACCACTATTATTAATTGCTTGTTTATATTCATCAGTATGTCTTTCTTCAAATTCAAGCTGACATCAGTACATATTCTTATTTTCCAACCTTTTAACCCAAAAGATACCAAATACTGCTGTGTACCAGTAGCCTGCCAAGGGGAAGACAGTGGAAGCAAACCGCATGGGTTCAACAGAAACGCCAGCAATTGTCTAGAATTTAGACCAATAAAAGAGTTTTGGAGGAAGGACTGTTGACCTACATTGTTTAGAATTATTGACAGACTGTTATTTAAAAAATGGTGGAGCAAATTTTGTCCATTTTAAATTGCTTTTAATTTTCTACAATGAACCTCTGATTGCCTGTATCGGTGGCATAATACTCTTATCACTGTGCTCCTGGTATGCCACTTTCCTCAATATTCTACAGATCTTTCCATAACAGTAGAGAAAGAGCTTCTCTGTTTTCAAAGCTGCATAATATTCCATCGTGTGGAGGGATAGCAATTTATTTACCTAGTCCACCATTAACAGTGATGGCCTTTAGGGTTGCTCCCGATCTTTTGCTTTTACAAACAATGATGCTGCAAACAACTCACCCTTATGTAATTTTGCATGTGGAATGCTGGGGAAAAGGGCATATGCATTTGTAATTTTCATAGAAACTGGCAAATTTCTTCTCTATAGGAGAGAGTAATTTGACACTTTCACCAGCAAAATGTGAATGCCTGTTTCACCACAGCCCTGCCAAGAGAGTGTGTTACTAAAATTGCTTCTATTAGCTAACCTGATAGGTGAAAAAATATGTTTCTCAGTGTATTTTTAATTTAGTTTTTGTTGTGAGTGAGGTTGGACATAATTTCATTTCTTAAAAATGACATTTTATTTATATATCCCTTTCTATGAACTCTCTGTGTATATGCTTTGCTTTTTTTCCCTGTTGTTTAATTATTCTTTTCTTATCCATTTTTAGTTCTTTACATATTAGAGAGATTATCTTTTGTGATATGTGTCGCAACTATTTATCCAGTTTATCATTTGTACTTTAACCTTGCTTGGGGTATTTTTGATCATGTAAGGGTTTGTGTGTGTGTTCTCAGTGTGTGTGCAAAGCTGATTTTTTTTAATCAATATTTTCATTGTGGACTTCTGGAGTTTGAATCCTGCCTTTCTCCTGTGAACTCAGGGTACCTCAGAGTAACCGAGTAGTTGATGAGGGGAACATTTTTTCTTTATGGAAGTATTCCACCTAATAAATAGAAAAGGAATAATAGGATCAGAATGTCACCTTTGCAAGCCCTGGTGGCCTAGTGAATCTGCATACTGATAATCAATGGCTGCTAACATTACAAAAAGGCATTGTGAGCAGGCATTTTTTGCCTCAGGATAGAAATAGATTAAAAATCATTGATCAAGTGGCCTTGGCAAAATAGTGAATCTGAATCTGATCAAGCCTATAGATATAATGATCAATTTCAAGAAAGACAGATGAGAGTAAAATATAAACAAAAATATTCCTTCCTCTCTATGCAAAATGTGTACTTGGTTTAGCTTTGCTTCCTTGAAAACTACCAGTTTTTTGCCCACAGTAAGTCTGAGGAGCCAGATGTTAAGCTAACTCCACCCTGGAAAGATCAGATTAACCAATCATTTGGTTTTCAGAACATTTCATTTCTTCCTGGTTAATAACAAGCCCAGTCCTATTACTCTGTAGGGAACAGCAGTATCCATTTCCAGGGACTCACGGGAGAACATTTTCTAATGAAATGGCATGAGCCCTATAAGCTCAAGTATTTTTCTAAAACCCTTTCCCTCTGCGCCCATTAAGTCTGCAGAGTAAATCCTTATTAAACTGATAGCTATTATTCAAAACAGCTTACATTTCAGAGCAATTACCATTCCCCAGCCAACTAAATGCCCAATTAGTCTTTAATAAAAACAGCACCTAGTACAATGCCCAGCAAAGAAAGGTATTTACCAAATCCTTTATTGCCCAATTCATTTAACTTGGGCAACCTACATAATATTTATACATTTCCCCCCCTAAAATACAACCTATGAATTGACTATAAAGGAAGGATTTTGCCTAACTCCCTTGTTACAGAGATTGCTAGTCCACATGTGGGAAGGCAAATGCATTTTTCCTTTTGTCCTCACATTATTCCTGTCAAGAACAGGAGAACTGGTCATCATTATTCTTTTAACATAGACTCAATTAAGGGCAACAATCATGCAAATGTCCTTTCCCAGTGCCAACTCCTAATGGCCTTCTCTCCAAGGTGTGTGAGAGTGCAGACAAGCAAGGGACAACTGTCCTCACCAAGCATCAGCACAGGGAACAACTGGGTCTGAAACTCCACTGAGGACACGTACACACAACACTAAAGCGATTGTATTGGGGCTTCTTAAAATATAATTATAAACAAGAGGGTTATTTTAATATGTTTTTATTGATTTTTAGAGAGAGGAAGGGAGAGGGGTAGAATGACAGAAATATTGATGAGAGAGAAACATCAATCATCTGCCTCCTGCACCCCCTTTCTGGGGACTGAGCCTGCAATGGAGTCATGTCCCCTGACCGGTAATCGAACAGAGATCTCCAGGTTCCTGGGTCAACGCTCAACCACCGAGCTACACCAGCCAGGCCCAAGAGGGTTATTTTAAAAACAAAATATCAAAATAGGTACTGTTAAATGGATTTACTCGATTCCTCAAATCAGCATTTCAACAATTTTGAGCTTATTTGTGACACTAAGTCCTCCCTTCATAGAGTTGGCAGTAGCTCTTTATCAGGAGTATCCTGGTAAACTGTCCATGTCCCACTCCTCTATAATTATGTATTAACTAGAGGCCCAGTGCAAGAAAATCCTTCATGGGAGGTGGGAAGGGGTGTCCCTCAGCCCGACCTGCACCCTTTCTAATCCGGAAGTCCTCAGGGGCTGTCCTACTGATGGCTTAGGCCCACTGCTGTCTGTGGGGCCTGCTTGGCCACTCCTGGGTCACCACAGTGATGGCCAAGCAGGCCCTGCTCTCAGTGGCTGGCCCCAGGACTGGAGGATTCCAGCAGGGTTGAGAGGTGCCGCCATCTTGTGGCTATGGGCGCCATAATCTTTGTGTCAGAGTGATGATTAATTTCCATATTACTCTTTTATTAGATAGAATAGCTTTCCTTTTTAAGTTTATGTTGCAGGCAACTCAGAATATTCCCTCCTCAGGGTATTCTATGCACAACTCCTCAGGCAAGAGAGATTTGCTATGTGTGTTACAAATTTTTAGAAGGACATTCCCACCCCCTGTACATTGTAATAACCATGCTGCCTTCCTCTCTCTTTCACTGTCTGCCTTGAGCTTGTGATTGGAAGTCACGCACTTTAGCTTTCTGGGTTGTGCTGCTCACCCCCATGACTGCCTTTGTGTGTATGTGCAGCACAACAGGCTCTGTAATCCTATTGTTCATTTTGAGCTGACTCTCTGCATAGGGGCAAAGGCTATTTATTTTATGAGACTACAGAGTGCTGTTTCAGAACAGCATGGAATTTTGAATTGAAAGACCTGAGTTCAAATTTTAGTTTTGCTGTTCATACTAGTAGATATAGGATACTGAAGGATTCGATTAATGTTTGTGGTTCTCACTTCTGAAATCTCTTAAACAGAAATAATTACCAACTTTGTAGAATTTTGTGATGATTAAGTGAGATACTCTGCAATGTTCCTAATGCATACATGGTCCATGCTTACTACTGTATTTCATTGATTATGATACCGTTGATTATAAAACACACCATTATTGGTTGATAGAATTTTCTGGGAGTAGGGTTTAACATCAGAACATGTAGCAGAAGATTTTGTGCATCCAAAAAAAGCTGGTGATTTCGAAAAGTGGACAAGAACAACAGGAGGATAGTGGGTTCCAAGGAAAAATTTATCTAGTTTTGCTTGGCCCAACCTAAACCTTCAGATAGAAGACAGCCTGAAATTTACAATTCTTTTGAAATATGTTTTGGTTTCCTGTGATTCCTGGATATATTAGATAAGACTGTTTTGACTATAAGTAAAATAAAAAGCTCCAATAGCTTTTGAGGATACTTTACAAAGTTTAAGGTGAAATCAGGTGGCCTAACACTGCTGCCCTGGTCTAGGATACCTGTGTGGGTGGCTCCTACCATTTATGCTCAAGACATTGGGACAAAAGCTCTGCGCTTTCTCCCTCTTGGGTTTATTTGCTTCTTATTCCTGTGCAGGAGAGGTAGGATTAAAGAGCTGAGATTTGTGTGCAAATATATGAGAAAAAGAACATGGTAACCCTTTGTCCTTTGTTTCAGGCTCTGGGTCTGTCTCTAATCTAGACAAAGGAATTCTCTGGCCACGATGGGACAGCGTAGTTTTGGAGGGGGTCCACTGAGTGTAGGATTTAAGGACACTGGAGCCTTTTTCTTAACCTTCTTCAATGCCTTTCCATTTGCAACATCTTGTGTATTTGTATAAAGGAAAGGACAGACAGAATGGAGTGAATAAAAAGGAGTCAAATTAGTAATTTCAGTGGCTGAAAGGAACAGAAACAAAATCTTTTAATACAGAGGCATTTAGACAACCTAGAGATAAATGTGTACTGTCCCTTAGTTGAATACTCTGCCTGTGCTTTCTTTCCTAACTTCTCTACCATCACTCTAGCAATACTTCTCTTAATTCTAACTCCTTTAAGCACCCAAGGAAGTTTCAGATTGTCTAAGAGAGATGCTAGGCATAACTTCTTTTCCAACATTGGTAGAACAAATCACCCCAAGAGTTTGCTGAGAGAATCTCTGGGCTGAACATACCTCAGATTATTTATATCCATCAAAAATGCGTCACACTCTTTTCACATCCATCAAACCATTTACCATAAAGTAGCCTGTGGCTTCCCTCACCAATGGGACTGCAGTCAAGGAAAGGAAAGAGAGATGACCCTTAGGGCCAGTGGCTGTTCAGTCTTGCCCCTAGATAGCAGCTCTCAAAGAGACAGCAATTTCGTACCTCATGAGGAGAGATATCTATGGTTGTTGGGGCTGCATTCAGAGGGATGAAAGCAGGTAGCCACAGTAAAGAAAACAGACCAGATTGCATGGGCTTGGGCCTGGGCAATGGGTTTCCCATCTTAAAGGTCAGCATGGCACCAGAATAAGGTCTTTGCCTTTATAAGGTCAAGTTCAATGAACTATATCCTGAAGCCAGGGGAATACAAGGTGCATGAGATTCTTTGGGCAGAAATAAAATCATTTCTCTACCTTTGGCTCTAAGCTTCGAAAACACCCAGCTTGCTCACCAAACTGCTACATTTTGTGTTTGCTGACGCAGAAGAATAGCAGTTCCCTATAGCAAACCACCAGATGGTAATTGGATTCTAATAATAGAACAAAATACAGAGAATTCCCACTACTTGGCTGGGTTTTAACTGATGTGACAGCAGAGAGCCAGCCCTTCACGATGGGCCTGTGTGGGGAATGAGCTGTGAAGATTTGGGCTGGGTAAGCTCTCTTAGAAACGCCAGGTTGGGGAGGAATCACACGTTATTGGCTGGAGTGTCCTGGGGGTTTCAGCCTCCGTTTTTGGATTGACTCTAGGTGATTGTCTGCTCCTATTCTCAGAAATTCTCAAGGGAGTTTAGGCTCCTGCAATTGAAGCCAGCTTCCTCCCTTCTCTGCCTTGCTCAGTGGGAGGCAGTCTTCAGGAAGCCATGCTTCAACCTGAAGGAGCCAGTTTCTCTCTCTGCCACCCTCACACCACATCCTAAACACGTGGCGACTCTCAGGAAGGCAGGGCCTCTGCCTGAAAATGTGCAATAGCCCTGAATGGATTTGGTTTTCCTCAGGGTCTTGACCCCAGCTTTTGGAAAAATGGGAATTATGTAACAACGTGGGTGTGGGACTACTCAACTTGGAGCACATCTCAATGTATCTATTGCTCCCTAGAGGGCCTTTTCTCAGGGAAGCTTCTCAGTGCAGGGCAGTCATGAGAAACTTGGACTCCCTGAAAAAAAATAGGGCCAGTTGATCAATGTAACCTCTGTTTTCCAGAGATCATTTCTGAAAACACGCCTAGATGGCAATGCACTATTGGGGCCCACCTACTAAAGAATCAGGACTATAAAGACACTTAAGATAATCACTGATTTCTTAATGAATCTAATAATATTAAGCACCGATATTTGCTCACAGTGCTGTAGGAGAAAAACCAAATAAACATACAACAATAACAACAATGACAGCAAAAAACAACCAACAACAACCACCACTTCAAACATCAAAAAAAAACAAATAACAGAAGTAGCAAACAAAATCAGGGTGTGAGTTCCCTGACCTAAAGGTAACTACAACCTGAATCATAGACTGAGCCTCAGAAATCACCTAGAGCAGCCTCCTCTTTGTGTAGATGAGGAAAATAAGGATTAAGTAAGTAAAGTGACTGGTTTAAAGTCATGAAACTAAGTGGTACAAAAGTCAGGTTTGGCATCAAAAATAAAACTCATATTCATGATTATATTCACAATGCCGGGATAAACTGGAGAAGGAAGGGGGAGTGAGAGTAAGAGGAAGGTCAGAACTCAAATGCCTTTGTCTCTGATCTCTGTGATTAGCCTTGTGAGGGACTGTGGACAACCCAGTAGATGGTTTGGGGAACCAGAATGCACACACTCAGAGAGGAGAGCAAATCCTACGTGTGTGGCCTTTACAACCTCTTTGCTATGCACCTTCCAGGGAGGTCACCTTGGGCTGAGCAAGGAGAGAAGGTTTCCTGGAGGTAGAAACATTTGAACTAAACTTTGAAGGATGGATATAATTCAGGTGAGGAGCAACAATAGGAACAGCAGACCTAGCCTGGGCCAAGAGGTGCAATCTTAGACATATGTAGGATTGTAGTTAGTATGAAGCTTGACACTTTTAAATGTGGCTGGCGAGAGAGAGAGCTAAATGCCTGCATTATTCCAGAAAGTGTTAAAAATGCTCAAAACACCAGACATTAAACATCAGTACAGAGAATAAGAAAGTCAGCTATCTGAGGCAGTGCTAGGAAGGACTCAAACTATTATAAGGTTAAGTTTTGCCTTGAATCTGGGTGTTTATATGTACGCAAGTGTATATTGAGATTCGTTTATGCAGGAGATGAAAATGTTTTAAAGATTAGTATAATAATAGACATTCTGTGTTGATTTTGGAGACCGAATATGAGCTGGAAGGAAATATCTGTGAAGAGCAGAGGTTGGCTCTCATGGAGTTAGATGTTCTTTGGGGCTTGGGTTAGTAAATACATTGCTTCGGAAGTTACATATACAGATGTTTCCTGCCTACTATGACCTAATATGAGAGGCTGGCTGCCTCCCCTGAACCATTCTCAAAGATGTCACGTAAACAAGTTTGATATATATAATAACATTGAAACAAAAAGTGAAGAGATCCTGGGAAGGCAGAATGTGATTGGGTGCCTGTGTGTGTGTGTGTGTGTGTGTGTGTGTGTGTGTGTGTGTGTGTGTGTGTGTAGGAGGGGTGGGAAAATGAGTGTGAAGGGGGTAGAGGATCTGGTGCCAACATTGAAAACAGATTACAGAAAAGTTTTCTAGTTGCGTCCTGCTCATTTTTACATTTGCTAAGGGCAGAAAATTGCTTGCCAGGCAGAAAAACAGCCTTGCTGGCCCAGCACCATCTAGAAGCTTCAGGGTAACGTTAGGGAAGAACCCTTAGCGGAGAGCAGATAATAAATTGGGGCACCTGGGTGGAGAGCAGATAATAAATTGGGGCTGCAGAAGGCCTGGTTCCAGAGGTTCCCTCTTTTTCAGGCCTCCTTGTCCCATAGTACGAAAGTTAAGAGCAATGATCCAGATTTGAATCCTGCCTCCACCTACTGCTCTGTGACTTTGGGAAAGTTACTTACTTCTGCTCTTGGGCATGTCTATCTTTGTTTTCTCATCTCTAAAATGGACATAATAATACTACACAACTCTTAGAATGGTTTAAAAGATGCAATACATGTAAAAGTATTTAAAACTGGACTGATGCATACTAAGTACTCAAGAAATGCTAGCTGTTATTTTGAAAACTGGAGGAAGTTGCTTCCAGGGCCAATGTTAGTTTGGGGGGAGTTTGGTAGTAAACAAGGAATAGGGAGACCCAGAGGTATGGTTTTCACACACTGTCTCTTCCTTAAACTCATCAGAAGAGGCACAAGATTTTTCCCTTCCTCCTAGATACCCACTATCAGCCACGGCAACTGACACTCCCAGGGTAATATGAGTCATAGAGAAATGGTGACAACACATCTACACTCTCAAAGAAAGGGAAATTGTATATTGGAGAGTGCAGACTTAATAAACCAGACAAAATTTGATTTAAAATCAGCATAGGAAATGCCCTCAATAGGATGAGGGGATTTTGGAAACATGAAGAAGGTACAGTGAAAGACAACCTGACTGGAGTGCTAGGAATGAAAAATGTAATTGTTAAAATAAGGAACTCACTGGTTCATTTGGATAATAGAATGGATACAGCCATAAAATGAACAAACAATATGAAAGTTTACATCACGAATCCGCCCAGAAGATTCTAAGACACATTAAAGCAGTTAAAACTATAAAAGTAAAAGTTAGAGATAGAGGATAAAAATAGAAGTTAACATCTATTAGCTAGGAATCTCAGAATAAAAGAGTAAAAATAAATGTAGTAGAGAAAGTACTTGAAAATAGCAATCAAACATTTTTTTTTCTCTATAATTAAAGGAAGATGTGGTAGATTTGACAGTAATGCCCCAGGTTTTTCCATCTCCCAATAGCCATGATTTTTGCTGGTCCCCTTTACACTGACTTGTTTTAGTCAATGAGACAAGAGACAACCGATGCAAGCAGAGACTTTAAAAGTACTGCACATTGGAACTGGCCACCTTTGTTGCGTTTAGAAGCCTGAGCTTTGATATGAACAAGCCCATGCTAGCCAGATGGATGATGGGAAACATATGGCCCCATTGACCCATTTTTCCAGCTGACAGCCAGCTGAAACCCAGAAGCAGAATGATTTAGCTGATTAGCAGCCGACTGCAGAGGAAACACCAGCAGGGCCTAGCCCAAATTGCCAACCTATAAAATACAAGTTAACAAAATTTTATGCTTTAAGCAACTATATTTTATTGTGTTTATTACACAGCAATAGAAAGCTGATATAGAGGATATTAATTACTCAGACTAAAAATGCTCTTAGTGGATTAAACAGGAGAGGTTTAAACACACACACACACACACTCACTCCTAAAATCCTATTTAATAAAAGCCTATATGCTAAGTGTCTGGTCAGCTGGTCATCCATTCAACCAATTAAAGCGTAATATGCTAATGATATGCTAAGGCCACTCAACCACTCGCTATGACGTGCACTGACCACCAGGTGGCAGATGCTCTAGCTGGTAAGTTAGCTTGCAGCTGGGGTCCAGCCGATTGGGACTGAGCAAGATGGGCTGGACACTCTCTGGAGCCCTCCTGCAGTCCCTCCCAGGCCCCAGTAGTGCAGCCATGGGGTCCCTTTGCCTTGCCTGTGTCCTCTCACAATCCGGGACCCCTCAGGGGATGTCGGAGAGCTGGTTTCAGTCCAATCCCGCAGGCCAGGCTAAGGGACCCCACTGGTGCACAAATTCGTGCACCGGGCCTCTACTAATAACATAAAAGGCAAAGGAAAAGTTCTACATCTTTTGGAGAGAGAAATTAGATCATCTTCAAAGGAAAATAAATCAGATTAATATCAGGATTTTCAAAAATTTTGGATTTAACAAAATTGATAATATTTTTAAAGTATTACAACAAGAGCCCTTCAATTCAAAATTTTATATCTAACCAATTGTTTAAATATGAGGGTAAAATAAAGATATTTCAGACATAGTAGGCCCCAGGAGATTTAACATAAAAAAACTGCTTGTGAAAATTATTAAAATTATTATTTCAGTAAGAAGGTAAATGAAAAGCAAAGACTGGGGATGCAATAGTGAGAAAATAAAACTAAATTTAAGTCCTGTATTAATAAGCACAGAAGAACAGAAGAAATAATGGAGGGAGAAAGGGAAGGAGGGAGGTTGGAGCATATTCTTCATAATTCAGCAGTAAAATTTTGATTAAACTTGGAGACTCAAGCTCAAAGTTTGGGTTGACAGTAATGCAATCCAGGGCAGGAAGTGAGCTTGAAACAGATTCTAAGGAGCATTGTTGTGCTATGCCTCAAACATGCTGAAAACAGCTGCACCATTTAAAAGGCAATTAAATATGTAATAAATGGAAATGCTACAAAATTGTTCTGTAAAATAGTCTAAATGGGAATTGCCGGAGTGTACTAGCTGAGTGAGAAATGTGTACTAAGATGAAGGTTACCGGCTTTTTAGCTGAGGTACCCACTGCAACACCAGCAAGTCATCTTCAATAAATGACAACTCAAAAACAGCTCTTTGCAGAGCATGCAGACTGGTGTGATGTCTGCAGGCCCATGCATGAGAGAGACAAGAATGCAAAGTATACAAATGGAGGTGTGGTGGGCCGTGGAAGGCAACAGTGAGAGGAAGACTGCTTGGCATTCTGTCTTGACCTGGAGCCAGAGAATCTGAGTATTAAATGGTATGAGGAGTGGGACAGAAGCAGCAGAACATGAAAATGATGTTTTGAACCAGTAAAATCAGCTACTCAGCCAATAAGGAACTTTATAGACTGTAGAAATGCCTTCCCATCTTTTCTGTCTTATTTCATCACTTTCATTGTCCAGGAAAAGTATGCTCAGATTAAATCCTAATATTTCAAATATCTATTGCCCAGTCCTATATGACATGCCTCTTGGATACCAGATAACAGAGCTAACCAGTAAGAGTTTAATCAGAGAAACAGAACTACTATTCATCATGGGATAGAGGGTTTATTATAGGAAGCAGACCTAACTTAATTGTGGGAGGTTATGGAGAGAGGTGAAGGAAGTTGGAAAATCAGAGGAGTCACTATCCAGTCTGTATGAGACATCAAGTGAGTCTGGCCTCCAAAATGGGCCTTAGCAAAGGAGAATGTCACAGGAAGCCTCTGGGCAGCTGTGCCTCTGTGGGTGTGCCAACAAATATCAGACAAATATCACATGATTTCACTTATTTGTGGAATCTAATGGACAAAATAAATTGACCAACAAAATAAGACTTGAAGCATGAAGACATGGAACAGACTGTCTAACCTCAATGTGGTGTTTTGGGGAGGAGAAGAGATAAACCAAAGAACTTACATTCTTACAAGAGGCCCAATGCACGAAATTTGTGCAAGAGTAGGCCTTCCTTCCCCCAGCTGCCGGTACTGGCTTCCCTCTGGCACCCAGGACCCGGGCTTCCCTCTGGTACCCAGCACCCGGGCTTCCCTCGCAGCCCCGGCTTCGTCTGGAAGGTTGTTGGAAGGATGTCTGGTCTAATTAGCATATTATGATTTTATTATTATAGATATGTATAGCTTATGGACATGGGCAATAGGGTAGTGACACCCTGGGCAGGGGTGGGTAAGAGCTGGGAAGAGGAAAATGGGAGATATCTGTAATCCTATTAACAATAAAAATATATTAAAAATAATAATAACCTTAAATGTAAATGGATTAAATGCTCTAATCAAAGGTAGTCGAATGGATAAGAAAACAGGATCCATATATATGCTATCTACAAGAGACCCACCTTAGAACAAAAAATTCCCAAAGGATGGAAGTGAAAGGATGGGAAAAAATTTCCATGCAAATAGAAACAAAAAAAACAAAAGCTACGATAGACTTAAAGGTAGACTTAAAAATGAAGGCCATAACCAGAGACAATAAAGGTCACTGCATAATAATTGATACAACAAGACTATCTAACTGTGGTAAATATATAAGCACCCAATATAGGAGCACTTAAATATATAAAAAAACTTTAAGGGAGATATTGACAGCAATACAGTCATAGTAGGGGACTTTCACACCCCACTGACTTCACTGGATAGATAGTCTAGAAAAAATTCAACAAGGAAACAGTGACTCTAAATGACACACTAGATCAGATGAAATTCATTAACATTTACACAACATTTTACCCCAAGGCTACAGAATATACATTCTTTTCAAGTGGATATGGGACATTCTCAAAGATAGACTACATATTAGGATGCAAAACAAGTTTCAACAAGTTCAAAAAGATTGAATTCATATCAAGCATCTTCTTAGATCACAAGGCATGAAATTAGAAATCAATTACAGTAAGAACATTCAAACACATGGAGGCTAAATAGCATGTTATTAAACAATGAATAGGTTACCAATAAGATAAATAAATAAATAAATAAATAACTTTCTGGAAACAAATGAAAATGAACACATAACAATCCAAAAATCAATGGGGCAGCAGTCCTGAGAGGGAAGTTCATAGCACTGTAGGCCTACTGCAAAAAAAACCCCAAAAAACAAAAACAAAAAACTAAGAAAACCTTAAAGAATTAGAGAGAGAACAACAAGAAAAGCCCAGAGTAAGTAGAAGAAAGGAAATAATAAAATCAGAGCAGAAATAAATGACATACAGCAGTGATGGCGAACCTATGACATGAGTGTCAGAGGTGACACGCGAACTCATTTTTTTGGTTGATTTTTCTTTGTTTAATGGCATTTAAATATATAAAATAAATATCAAAAATATAAGTCTTCGTTTTACTATGGTTGCAAATATAAAAAAATTTCTATATGTGACATGGCACCAGAGTTAAGTTAGGGTTTTTCAAAATGCTGACACGCCGAGCTCAAAAGGTTCGCCATCACTGACATAGAGAGTAAGAAAACAATACAAAAAAATTAATGAACTCAAGAGATGGTTTTTTGAAAAGATAAACAAGATTGATGAACCTTTAGCCAGACTCATCAAGAAACAAAGAGAGGACCCAAATAAATAAAATTAGAAGCAAATGAGGTAAAATAACAACTGACACCACAGAAATACAAAGGATTGTAAGAAAATACTATGACCAACTATATGCCAACAAGCTGGACAACCTGGATGAAATGGACAAATTCCTAGAAAAATACAATCTTCCAAACTGAATCAGGAAGAATCAGAAAACCTCAATAGGCCAATAACAACTGATGAAATTGAAGCAGTAATTTAAAAACAAACAAACAAAAACCTCTCAAGAAACAAAAGCCCTGGTCCCAATGACTTCAGAGGGGAGTTTTATCAAACATTCAAAGAACTAACACATTTCCACCTCAAACTATTCCAAAAATCCAAGAGGAAGGAACACTTCCAAGTTCTTTTTATAAGGCTAGCATTACCCTAAACCCAAAACCAGATAAAAACACTGCAAAGAAAGAAAATTACAGGCCAATAACCCTGATGAACATAGATACCAATTCTCAACAAAATACCGTTTAGCAAATCAGATCCAGCAATATATTAAAAAAGATTATACACCATGACTGAGTGGGATTTATTCCTGGGATGCAAGGCTGGTACATATTTGCAAATCAATAAATGTGATACATCATATAAACAAATTGAATGACAAATCACATGATCATATCAATAGATACAGAAAAAGAACTGGACAGAATCCAACACCATTTTTGATAAAAACTCTAAGCATAATGGGAATATAGAGGTCATACCTCAACTTAATGAAGGACACATATGACAAAGCTACAGACAAAAACATACCCAATGGCAAAAATTAAAACCATTCCCCCTAAGAAGAGGAACAAGACAGGGATGCCTGCTTTCACTGCTTTTATTCAACATAGTACCGGGAGTCCTAGCCACTGTGATCAGACAAGTAGGAAACATAAAAGGCATCCAAATTGGAAAGAAGGAAGTAAAAATGTCATTATTTGCAGAACATGATATTGTACATAGAAAATCCTAAAGACTCCACTAAATACTACTAGATTTAATAAATGAATTTGACAATGTAGCAGAATACAAAATTAGCACTTAGAAATCGCTGGCATTTTTTAAAAATATACTTTATTGATTTTTTACAGAGAAGAAGGGAGAGGGATAGAGAGTTAGAAACATCGATGAGAGAGAAACATCGACCAGCTGCCTCCTGCACACCCCCTACTGGGGATATGCCCGCAACCAAGGTACATGCCCTTGACCAGAATCGAACCTGGGACCCTTCAGCCCACAGGCTGACGCCCTATCCACTGAGCCAAACTGGTTAGGGCTCGCTGGCATTTTTATACATCAGTAATGAACTCTCAGAAAGAGAAACTGAACAATCCCATTTATCTTTACAACAAAAAATTAAGATACTTAGGAATAACTTAACCAAGGAGGTAAAAGACCTGTACTCAGAAAACTATAAGACATTGAAAAAAGTGGTAGAGCAAGATATAAACAAGTGGATGAATATACTGTTTTCATGGATTGGTAGGCTTATCATCATTAAAATGTCCATACTACTCAATGCAATCTATAGATCCAATGAAATTCCTATTAAAATACCAACCGCATATTTCACAGGTCTAGAACAAATACTCCAAAATTTTATATGGAATGAAAAAAGGCCCCGAATAGCTGCAGCAATCTTGAAAAAGAAGCACAAAGTTGGAGGATCACAATACCAGATACCAAGTTATACTACAAAGCCACTGTAACCAAAACAGCTTGGTACTGGCACAAGAACAGGTATATAGATCAATTAAGCAGGACAGCGAACCCAGAAATTGACCTAAGCCATTATGTTCAATTCATATTTGACAAAGTAGACAAGAACATATAATGGAATAAAGATAGTCTCTTCAATAAATGGTGTTGGGAAACTTGGACAGGTGTATGAAAAAAATGAAACTAGACAATCAACTTCTACAATACACATAAATAAACTCAAAATAAATAAAAGACTTAAGTTATGAAAAACCATTAAAATCCTAGAAGAAACCATAAGCAGCAAAATCTCAGATATCTTATGTAGAATTTTCATAGCCACATTGCCTAGGGCAAGGGAATCAAAGGACAAAATAAACAATGGGAGTACATCAAAATAAAAAAGTTTCTGCACAGGAGAAGAAACCATCAATAAAATGAAAAGGGAGCTCACTGTATGGGAGAACATATTTGCCAATGATACATTTGATAAGGTGTTAATTTCCAAAATATATAAGGAACTTATACAATTTAACAAAATGAAGACAAACAATCCCATTTAAAAAATGGGTGCAAAGGACCTAAATAGACACTTCTACAAAGACAACATACAGAAGGCGGAGAGACATATGAAATCAGTAGGTGAATGGTTAAAAAAGCTGTGGTACATTTACACTATGGAATACTATGCAGCAGTATAAAAGAAGAATCTCTTACCCTTTGAGACAGCTTTAAGGGACCTGGAGAGTGTTATGCTAAGTGAAATAAGCCAGTCAGAGAAATACAAGTGTCATGTGATCTCACTCACATGTGGAATCTAATGAACAAAATAAACTGATGAACAAAATAGATCCAGAGACATAGAAGCATGGGACTGACTGAAAAATCTCAGCGGGAAGGTGGGGGTGGGGGCGTGGTAGGAGAGATTAACCAAAGAATTTATATGCATAACCTATGGATACAAATGCTAGTATGGTGAAGGCCTAGGGGAGGAGGTAGGTGTGTAGTGGAGAGGATCAATGAGGGGGAAAAGGGGACATATGTAATACTTTCAACATAAAGGTAAACTGTAAAAATTATGGAAATATATACCAAGCCTCTTAGTTCCTGAAATGGGGGTACACTTTCCCATTTCATCACATAGCTCCGCTGACAGTGCCTTTTGGAATTTCCCTATCTTCTTCTCAAATCAACCACGCATTTAAAAAATTACTTGCTATATTTTATGCTGTATTTCCAATTTTTTTTTATGAGTTGTTCAGTGATTTTAGAATTCCAGATTTCTAGAGGATGAAATTGCCTAAGAACACTATGCTGTTGTTACACACTGCAGCTCTGGGCACTGGAATTCTAGGTCCTACCCAGAATCTGAGATAAACAGGTCTGAGCAAGGGAGGATTCCCTGTGGCTTACCCTCTTGGAGTGACATCCCATTATCTTACACACATTCGATCATCAGAGATTTTTGAAATAGTCAAAGATAGCTTTTGTTCTTGAGCTTTCATTCTTTGAGTTTAATGATAGTGAGAATCCTAATCATCATCAATCTCTTTCAAGGCAAAGGACCAACTAGCTCGTGGTTTAGGTGTCCTCCTGCTCATTTGTGGTTTCAAAGCTCCAAATTAATGACCTATTGAGTAATGAACATAAGCTCCTGGGAATTAGTGGATCTAGCAAGCCATGTGCTCTCTTTTCTGGGTGCGCTGAAGATAATTTGAGCCCTCAAGTCATGTGACTTTTCAGATTAAGAACCAGTGAGTACCTGGAATAAAGGGACAGTATTGGAAAATAAACTTTTTTTCACTCCTACTTGGACACACTGAAATGGAGACTTGACTGGCTCTTTTCATTTATTCAGATGCTTCTTCTATGAAAGCAATAAGCATATCTTATCCAAGAAAGATGAAAGTGGAAACAATATTTACTTATTCCATAAATATTTATTTTATATCTTTTATGTCTGTATCCGGCATGAAAAGGAAAGGCCTGCTAAAATAGGTCAGAAGATCAAAGGAGACTGGCAGACAATAGGCTGCTCTGGATCTCTGTTTGCTAATTGGAGTAGATGAGGTTCAAATCAGGGACTGAGTACCTGCACTGAATGTACACTTGCATATGCACAGCATCCAAGAGTTGAGATAGGTGAGTGGCGTACTCAAGATCCTAATTAAATCATACATTGATTGTGGAAAAAAGTAATAACCAGTTAAATAAATATAATTTACATAAATAAAAACTATATAAATAAAAAACCTAGAAATAGACAAAAATATAACAGCATATAGTTTTGTATCCAGACAAACGGAACTATTTTTCAATAGCAGAGGTGGGATAAAGGGGTGGCTTGGGGAGAGCAGGATGAGAAGGAAAAAAGGGACTTTAATAGTGTAGGCGTTAGGAAACCCAGCAATGAATAAAACTTGCCCCATCATAAAATTCCCTTAAGCTAGGCTCTTCAAAATATCCCCATTAACTAAGATAAAGCACCCACAGATGTTCAACCAGTTTAAGCAGTTGAATTAGCAGAACATTTAAATGTCTCCATTGTGAAAAGAGATACTCTCTCATTCAGACGCAATAATGAGCTGTTTACCATTGATTGATTTCACTGGGAGGGAGACTAGAGAACTTCAATATTTTTCCCCTCTGTGATGTTATTGCAACGGTAAAGTTAAAAGTTAAATGTTAATGTTAAAAGTTAAAGAGGCCCACCCAACTTCACCCAATCACCTACACTGTAGCTGAGGAAATTTTTGTGCTGACTTCCCATAAATTCTCGCTTGCGCAAATTCTTCACTTTACTGCAATATGACTTATCTTCCCCGACCCATCACTAAACGATTTTAAAATATACTAAACTATTTTAAGATCAGTTTTTTGTTTTCTTTTTCCCTCAGTCCCTCCACTTCCAGCACCCCCTAACCCTCACAGCTGTCAGCCTGCTCTCTATGAGTCTGTCTTTAAATTTTACCAAGTACAAAAAAACACACTTTTCTTCCTTAACCGCTCTGTAGAATTTGACAATACTCATTTGAAACTCTTCCTCTCTTGGCTTTCTCAAATCGCTTCTCTTGATACCTAAGATCATTTCTAGGCCTCCTCCAAAGAGATCCTCTTCCTTTGCTGACCATTACATGTTGCTGCTCCCAGGTGCTACCTTGGCCTCTCATCTCACCTGACTCACCAGGTGACCTCTTCTGCTCTCATGGAGTCAACCATGGTCTCTAGGTTAGGCTGCTCCCCCCACCTTTATCATCATAAACCTGAATGTCTTATGGGCACCTTCAACTCAAATTTAAGTGTCTAAAATGCACTCTCATTTTTCCCGAGCTGGTTCTCATTCCAGAGTCCACTCTTCCAGCCTTCTACAGGGCTGACATGAGTGCTAGCTGCCTGCACGGAGAGCAGTGAAGAGCACCAGTCTTGGGTCTCAGGTCAGAGATCTTTCTGGAGCAGCCCCAATGTATTTTTTAAATCAGGTGATTAATTAAGCATATTTAATACAATTAACATTTATGCTTTTGTAGCACTTTGCATATAAACAAGTTCCTAAACCACAAAAAAGAAATTCTTTATTAGACCGTGTGACCCAATTTGAGTTCGGAAAGTTATTATTCTGTATACACACTAAATCAACGTAGTAAACTGGCATTGTGGTTTAGGTAACTGCCCTCTGTGCATTTGATTAGTGTGGATCAATTCCCTGGATACCTGTATAAAGAAATTTAGTGGCTAACTTTTTGAGGCTGATGCTCTGACCTCTTAGAGTGCTCAGCAAAGTGAAGTCACTTCCTAAAGCCCAGCTTAAAATGATAATATAGAGTGACAATTTATTGTGCTCCTAATGTGGGTCAGGCTCTGTTGGGGCCAATTTGCAGTTAATACTTTAATCTTTATAATGACTCTACAAAGTACTTCAACCCTTTCATACAGATGGTAGAAATGGGACTTAAGTCAGTGAGTGTTGGATCAGCTTTTATAGGCTGTGAGACCCAATAGTATAAAGCCTTTCCAACCTTGCATTCAGTAACATAATGTTGGGAGCTTAAAATCAACTATGATGGGAGAATTTACACCACAGAAGTTGGCACACATAACAAATCAGGGCCTTATTTATTTATTTATTTTTATTTATTTATTTATTTATTTATTTATTATAAGAGTGTTTTATTAAATGTTTACCAGTACACCACAGTTTATAGCTAGTAACTAGATGATCCAAAATTCAAACTTAGATCTGCCAGTCTCCAAACTCTTGTTCTGCCTCCCTGTACTAGAAACCATAGGCTGAAGTCAGTATCTAGCACTTCCCTAAGGCTCTGAAGCTCTCTTTGTAGAAGACTGCCTTCCCTTCCCTAACTAAATTCTGATAACTCAAAATAAAGCAAAGTTCAGCCAGGGGCTATCCAGAATTCCCTTTATTCTATTTCAACTCCTGCCAGAAAGGAAAGTCAAATAACAAAATTGTTAGAGAAAAACCAGAGAGACAGAGACAATTCAACTCTTGTTTGTTCAGTATCCGTGATAAGTGCAAAGGAGGAACTGAATCAACCATTAGTTCTCAAATGGCTTGAGGAGCCCCACTGGAGAGCTCTTTCACTTGGCAGTGAGGAGAAGAACCCACGGAAGCCCTAATCAACACCATCTAATTAAGGATCTGGAGTTTAATCTCTGGGCCAAGTGTCCATCTGCTTCCCATTTCCAATCATTTAGCACACATTAGAAGTGAACAGAACATAAACTCAGAGCAACCTTGGTGATGCATTACATTTCCAAGATAGGAGTAAGACAAGAAACAAACTTCTAAGAAGATAACAGAATGGGCCTAATGCCTTCTAAAATCTGTCTGGAGTCCAATATTGAGAAAACAACCTTTTTAAAAAAAAAAAAATCTTTATTGTTCAGATTATTACAGTTGTTTCTCTCCCCCCGCCCCCATAGCTCCCCTTCACCTGGTGCCCACCCCACCCA
>NW_006287924.1:584241-606758 GCF_000327345.1 Myotis davidii | reverse complement strand
AGTGGTGATGAACTCCTTTAGCTTGTCCTTATCTGTGAAGCTCTTTATCTGACCTTCAGTTCTGAATGATAGCTTTGCTGGGTAAAATAATCTTGGTTGTAGGTCTCTGTTATTCATCACTTTGAATATTTCTTGCCACTCCCTTCTGGCCCTCATAGTTTCTGTTGAGAAATCAGCTGACAGTCACATGGGTACTCCCTTATAGGTAACTAACTGTTTTTCTCTAGCTGCTTTTAATATTCTCTCTTTGTCTTTTGCCTTTGGAATTTTAATTAGGATGTGTCTTGTGTGGTCCTCTTTGAATTCTTCTTGTTTGGGGGTGGTCTGCACTTCCTGGACTTGTAAGTCTATTTCTTTCACCAGGTAGGGGAAGTTTTCTGTCATTATTTCTTCAAATATGTTTTCAATATCTTGCTCTCTCTCTTCTTCTGACACCCCCATAATTCGGATGTTGGTACACTTGAAGTTGTCCCAGAGGCTCCTTATACTTTCTTCATATTTTTGGATTCTGTTTTCTTTTTGCTTTTCCCGTTGGGTGTTTTTTGCTTCTTCGTATTTCAAATCTTTGACTTGATTCTTGGGATCCTCTAATCTGCTGTTGGATCTCTGTATATTATTCTTTATTTCAGTAAATTTCTAATTGGTCCTTTTTCATATCATTGAGTGTCTCACTAAATTTCTCTGAGGTTTCTAGAAGATTCTTTTTTAAAAAATATATTTTATCGATTTTTTACATGGAGGAAGGGAGAGAGATAGAGAGTTAGAAACATCGATGAGAGAGAAACATCGATCAGCCGCCTCCTGCACATCCCCCACTGGGGAAGTGCCCATAACCCAGGTACATGCCCCTGACTGGAATCGAACCTGGGACCCTTGAGTCTGCAGGCTGATGCTCTATCCACTGAGCTAAACTGGTTCTGTCATAGAAGATTCTTGAGTAACCTTATAACTGTGGTTTTGAACTCTATATCCAGTAATTTGCTTTCCTCAATTTCTTTTGTCTGTGACTTGTTTCTTTATCTCCACATTTTGGCTGCTTCCCTGTGTTGATAGAATGGCTTTGTGTACTAGGTGTCCTATAGGGCAGAGTGGTTCAGACTCTCCAATTACCTAAGGTGGACACTCTTGATACACCTCTTTGTGGTAGTTGTAGTTAAGCCTTGATTGCTGCTGGTATCACTGGGAGGAATTGACCACCAGGCCAATTGACCGTGAGGACCAGCTATGTCTACAATGGGAGAACTGCTGTGCTGGAGACACCCTTATGGAGCAGGACTTGCTTCAGTGGGGCTTTGGTGCTCACTGAGTTTGCCTGTTGAGTGTATCACTTATGGATGTGAAGAGTTGTAATCTGTTATGATCTCACATTGAGCACTGGGTACACTGGCTCTTGGATCTCCACAGAGGTGTAAAGTCAGCCACTGCTTGAGACCACCCAACAGGAGCTACAGAGAGATCTGCAGATTCCTCCTCTTTGTTTGGGATTTGGAGGTGCCCAGATGAGGCCCAGCTGTGAAGCAATGCAGGCTGCTGTTGAGCCTTAGGCCTTCTTTTGTAAGCTTTGGCGCTCTTTGACCCAGCAGCAGTTTGTTAGGTTTTAGATTGCAAAAGAACAGGCCATTCATATGCAAAAGCCTAGGCTCACAGCTTGGGTGAGGTTGTAAATTGTGTGGGGTGGGGTCTCAGGGAATCACCAGGCGGAGCAAACAGTAATGGCTGTCAGTCAGTCCTGCCTCAGAGAGTTCCCTGGTCTCTGTGTCTTGCGGCACTGTGCCAGAACAATGATTGCTGTAAGCACCACTGCAAGAAAGCTGACCTCACGTGCCTGTCCCAATGCCAAACAGTCCAGTTTCTCCCCATATGAGTATGAAGTTTCAGTAGAACCGGTATATAGTGAAGGGATGGATGGCAGCCAATGTTTCCCTAAAGAATCATAGGTGATACTCTTACCCTGTGAGTTTACAGTGATCTGGGGTCTATCTCTAGTCTTTAGTCTCACAGACTGGATTTTTCCAGCACTGCAAATGCAGGCCTTGCCCAGGATAGCCTCCAAATGGACACTAATAATATTTGCCATCTATGTTTCACTTGCTGCATGTACTAATCTTAGCTTCTCCCCTGGCTAAGTTCTTTTAGGCCTGGGGTTTCCAGATTCTCAACTGTAACTCAGGAGATACTCCTTCCTGGGGCCTTGTGAATGCTCCCCTTTTCCAACAATTATAGCAGAACTAGCTACTAGTTAGTGGGGCAAAATGAAAATGTGGGAGTCTTGTTAAAAAATGATTAAGAATTTCAAGACGGTGATGCAGAGTATTGAAGTGAGCATAGGGTCCTGTGTCATTGCACAACTCAATGCTTGATTAGCTTGCCCTCACTTGTAGGACCTCCCAGTTATTTCTCAAAATTGTTTTTGAATGACAACCAAAGATCTCATATATGTACTGAAATTATATGGAGCTCTTGATTTCTCTAAATCCAAATACATTGCATTGAAAGGGAGTCTTTGGCTTAATGCCTGCTATAGCAATGGTAACAAACTTGTGGTGCTTTATGTAAAAAATGGCAACTGGGTATGGGAAAAGTCACCTAGAATTTTAAATATGGAATACTGAAGGGTCAGATCATGGAAGCAGCAAATAGTAGGGAAGACAAGGGACTGCTTTTTGGACCTGCAATATCTCCTTGGGAAAGAAGAGAGAGGAAAGAAAAGAGAGAGAGAGAGAGAGAGAGAGAGACAGAGAGAGAGAGAGAGAGAAAGGAAAACAGAACCCTTACCTAGAAAACATCAAGGCTTTCAGGTTTGGAGGCCTGCTTTTCCTAAGGATACCAAAGGCTTCTCAAAGAGCCCCTTGTACTAGGGCTGGCACGGGGGGGGGGTGGTGACTGGGGTGGAGGAGCAGGACAGGAATAGTATGGGGAACTGTCTTTAAAACAACTACCTAATGAACTTGGATAATGGGCAAGGCTGCATCCTGATGTGCAGTGAGAGTTTTGAAATGAGCACTGGCAGATGAATGGGGATCGCCTCTGCCATCTGTCTTCCAAATGATCCTGTAGCTACAGCTATTATTTCAGTCAGACACTGGCAGGCGGGCAATTGTTCACAGCCACTGTGAAGAATAGGGACTGTCAAGGTTTTGGTGAATGTTACAGCTTCCCACAGACCCTCTTTCAGCTTGTCTGAGTCATTAAAATATGCAGGAGACACAGGGCCTGTGACTGACTCAGACTTTTAGTGTCTTCTCCCCTCACCTCGGCTATTCTACCCCTCTTTCTGCGTTTCCCTCCTCCTCAAGTCCTTCATCCTAGGCTACTTTTCCTCATCCCTTTCTCCTCCTTTCTCTTTTTCTCATGAAACTACAGAAATATCTTGGTAGAAAATGTACTGTTGCTTCAGGAAGCCTGGTGTGGAGAGAAGGGAGTGCTGAAGTAGAATGTGCAGGAGACTAAACTAAAATCACAGCAGCTCAACCAGAGGTCAGCTCCAGCATCCTGGTGGGTTCTCTCTGGGAAGGAGAGATACAAAGGGGAGTTACAATATGCAGAGAAGAGATGCCCCCCCCCCCCAAAAAAAAGAAGACATGCACCATTAAATAATGTGTTAATCCTGGCTAACGAGTTGGCCAGAAGATAAGAAAAACCAGCTGGAAGACACGAAATCTCATCAACATCCCCCAGAGGTAGGTGTGAGCTTGAGTACACGAAATAGCTTTGTTTAATTTGATAAATGTGCTCATTTGTCAGCATGTTAATTTTCATCCCTTTATGGGACAATTTGAGTGACATGAGTCGGCCCACACCTGGTTTGCCGTGACAGATGGATTTGAAGCTCTACATATAGCGCTCACCTCCATGCTGCAAAGCACCTCCTGGCACAGACTCAGAGCTGGGAGGGCCTTGCTATCTCACCTCCCATCTGCAGCAGGAAATGGCTTTGAGAGGATAGCAGCTTGAGAATCAAATAAAGGCTGGAACCAAAGGATTGCTCTTTAAGCCTGGAAAATATGGCAAGAAAACTAGAACTTGCTGTTGTTCCCCTCTGACCTTGCTTATATTCTTATGTTCTTCCTCTCTAGTTCTTCTTTCTCTTCTCTTCCCCAACTTTCCACCCCTACCACCATCCTGCTCCAAAGAAATGCTTAAAAACAGAACAAAACAAAGAATCTTCTCAACTGCTTTTGTAGCAAGAGGTGTCATACATTAAAATCACTGTATCTCATTAGAAAATGTAATTTAAGTTTCCTCACTTCAACTTTGCTAAGAGAATCTGAGTACCGTATGTCAAGTATTATTGAAATGTCTGTTTTACTCACAATCAACCAAAAGTGTTCTCCAAGATTTTGATGGCATAGAAACTTGGGGATCACTTTTTATTTTGCATTGCGATTTAAGCTCAAAGCTATTCCTAACAAGGTATGGAGTGTCCAGTAGCTTCCTGTCTAATGCCCTATCATTTGAGAGACTATGAGGTTTATCATAAAGCTGGGAACCTTCGAAAATGAAAGAATGACATTTCCTATTCATGGTTACACCAGGACAACAGATACAAACCTGACTGTCCTGGAAAAATCTTTCTGCCGTGTGAGGATACAGCAAGATGGTGGCTTCTAAAAGCCAGGAAGAGGGCCCTCACCAAGAACCAAATCTATACCAGCAGCCCAAGCTGACTAAGACAATATATTCATTCAATACATGAACACGTTTTTTGTTTGTTTGTTTTGTTAATCCTCACCCAAGGATGTTTTTCCATTGATTTTTAGGGAGAGTGGGAGAGGTAAAGGCATAGATTGGTGTGAGAGAAACACATCGATTGATTGCCTCCTGCACGTGCTCTGACCAGGGGAGGAGCTTGCAACCAAGGTACTTGCCCTTGACTAGAAGGGAACCGGGGACCCCTTGTTCCATAGGCCAATGTCTATCCCCTGAGCCAAACCAGCTAGGGTAGTGATGGTGAACCTTTTGAGCTTGGCGTGTCAGCATTTTGAAAAACCCTAACTTAACTCTGATGCCGTGTCACATACAGAAATTTTTTGATATTTGCAACCATAGTAAAACAAAGACTTATATGTCTGATATTTATTTGATATATTTAAATGCCATTCAACAAAGAAAAATAACCAAAAAAATGAGTTCGCGTGTCACCTCTGACACGCATGTCATAGGTTCGCCATCACTGAGCTAGGGCAATACATGAACACATTTATTGAGTATTTATTAATGTGTGCTTTTAAATATGCAGACATCATTGAGATTCAGTTGTCTGGGAACTACCTGTCTAGCAAGAAAGGCATATCATATCTATATTATAAAACCAAATGTGCCAGAGTATCAAAAAAAGCAACGGTTATGCATAGGCATAGGAAGAAGTGGTTAGTTACTTCAGCCTGGCAAAAAATTGGGGAAACTTTTTGGGAAAAGATATTGAATTCATCCTTGAAAGATTGACAGGGTTTGAATGGATCTGTGGGGGATGGCAACTCAGGTCCAGCATACAGTGTGACTAAGGCATGAAGGTTAGGAAAGCAATGACCTCATGTGGTAGTTTATGACTGAGCTATCATATGTGAAAGTGAGGAGTAGGTTGGAAAGATAGCTGAAGTTAGGTCACACAGGACCTTGCATGCCAGATTGTGGAATTCAAATTGTATTTTGCAGATAATGAGGATGTTCTAAAATGTTTTGAATAGAAAAGTGGCATAAATGAGGACTCTAAAAATGGTAGCCAAAGCACCAGATGTTATCTATTGATGTGGTTTGTTTGGTTCAAATGGCATGTTTTACATTTTCAAAAAGTCTATTCCTTGTTTCCCTCTTTTAAAAGTATTTTTAGAGAGAGGGGAAGGCATAGGAATTTGTGAACTTTGACATACATGATCATATCTAAAGATGAATTTGATAGTACTGACAGGCAGGTTTGGGTAGGGGAGGCAGGAAAATGCTATTGCAATCTGTAATCTGTGGTGCAGCCCTCAGTTCATTTTGGGTTGTGTTTGATTTAGACGTTTGCCTTTCCCAACAGAGTAGAAAGTAGAACTATTTGAGATTGGGTACGGATTATTTTATTGTTCCTCTTCCTTGGGAATATCCCTGAAACAGTGCATGCAAAACACATTACATAGAGCCTATTGATAAATGTTGAACAATTTGAGTAGTTCAGGTAGACTTGGGTGAAGGTTGAACTTGGTCAGTGGTAATGATGGAAAAACACATGCAGCAATGCATGTATATAAAAAATACAGTTGACAGATTTCCACTACTTGGATGGATTATATAAATACAAAATAATAACGATCATTTTATCTCTGCATACTCCCATGAGACACACACAATTATTATTCCTAATTTATAATTGTGAAAAAAGAGAAAGTTAAGGAGAGCTAGGTTCTAAGTTTGCAAAGAATGGTAAGGAAAACAGGCTTATGAGGAGAGAAAATAAATTCAGATTTGAACCTATTGAGCTATGTGAAAATTTCCAAGAAGAAGTCAGAAATTCAGTTCTGAGCTTCAGGAAAAAGGTCAAGGCTAGAGTAGTTTATTGCACAAACATAAAAAAAATAAATAAATCAGATTGTGGAATGAATCCATAGACTTAAGAAAAATATGAAAAGAGAAGAGGAGCAAGACAGAAGTTTTGGGAAAATATGCACTTAGGAGTTGAGAAGAAGGCTAGTGAGAATGTGAGAAACTCCAGGGCTACTGTAGAGAAATGGGACTTTTAATTGGGATGTCCCTGAGAGAGCTGTCACAGCTGTGTGATGGGGAAAGAAACCAGACTTGGGAGGACTAGTGAGTCAAGAGAACTCTCTCATGAAGCCTGTTGTGCAGATAATGAGGATGTTATAAGATGTTTTGAGAAGGTGGCATCCTCTGGGTAATGAGAGCAAGGAAACGTTTTTAACAGATTTCATGATAAAGGAGGCAGATATGTGACCCCTGACAGAAGGAAAAGTAGAGACAGAGAGACTGAGACCTCATTTTTGATAAGTAAGGTTCTCCAAGAAGCAGAAAGAGGTGGGCATCAGGGACTCCAGAAGAAGGGTCCTCCTTTAACAGGTGGAGGGGTGTTAGGAATGGGAGCATAAGAGAGGCCAACACCTTAGAGAAGGAGGTGGAGGAAGTGAAATTATTTTAAATAGGATAGTACTGATCTTCGTAAATTTGGAAATTAGATCATTTGCCAGGAGTAAGGGATTTGCCAAAAGAGACCTGGGGAGAATGGCAGATGCTGGGCCAAATTGCATGAGATGATATGTCTGGCCAACTCCAGGAAGGAGAAAGAAACAGTGCCAGTTATTGGGCCAAAAACTGTAACATAAATAATTGTTAATTAGTAAAAAGTGATTAACCGCTAAGGGATTCAGAAGCAGCGGGTGCAATGTTCACAGAGTCTAGCTCCAGCATCACAAAGCAGGGCAGAAAAAGGTGGGCTTGGAACTGAGAAACAATGAATTGATGACTGGCCTAGATGAATGAAAGGGTCACCCAATATAGGAGATAAAGAATTTTATAGCTTAGAAAACCATTATTTCTTCTTTCTTTTCCAGATTCAGAATCCTAGAGAAAAAGGAAATACTGAAGAGTCAAGGGAAACCCATCGCTACACAAGTTGGATGGGAGCAGTGGCAGGACCTGCCAAAATCAAATATGAAACAAGAAAGTAAAAGGCAGAGTTTGCTTATTTAATTTGTTTGTTTTGGAAAATGAAAAGACTCCTGAAAACTGCTTTTTTCCTTCCAGAGGCTGAAGAAAACTGTAATGCAGCTGCTCTACTGAGGGTGAACTAAGAAGCAGGATCGGAGTGTGAAAGAGTGAGGAGTGGTCCCCCGAGGCTGGTAGTTGAAGACCAGCAGAGCATGAGCCTGGGGTGGGCGTTGACTTGGGGGGCAGAGACAATCAATTTGAATCTTGATAAATGTTAATAATTTGTCTTCAAAAATGTAGTCTCAATTTATACTCACATTCAATAGTATTTGATTATCAAGTATCATCAAGCTTTTGAAGGCTATCTTTCAAAATGCATTTCTTAGAAAATGCATTTCTCTAACTATGAATGAGGCTGAGTGCCTTTTCATATGTTTAGCTATCTGGATTTTTTCCCTGTGATTTCCCATTGGTGTCTTGCATGGGGGCTTTAAGTGGAGCACAGGTTCATTTAGGCAATAAGAGTGTCCTAAGTGCCTGATAAAGCCTAAGTCTTGATGTAACCCGGTGAACAAAACAGACATGGTTCCCAACTTCTCAGAACTAAATGTGTTGTGGGTGAGACAATGAAAGAGAAAACAGGTGTATAAGTATATGCTGTGATATTTTCTATGAAAGGAGAGAAGGGGGGTGCTGTGAGAAGTGTGCTCTGGAGAGGGAAAGACTAAGACATGAACATGAGGTTATCTCCTTTAGATGCAGTGGTCAGAGACGATCTTTCTGAGGAGACATTTAAGTGGAGACTTGATACACGAGAAATGGCAAGTCATGGGAAGAGTTGGGGTAAGAAGTATTGTTAGCATCACAGACAGCGTATGTGAGGCTTTTAGGTGCAGAAAAACCTGGCATGTTTGGAGAACTGAAAGATGGCTGGGCCAGTGAAAGTACTGTGAGGGGTGAGGTGGGGTTCTATTCACAGTCCTGGCTGAATCCAGGGGCATAGGTCTCTATAGGCCTAAGCAGACCTGGGCACTGTATTCAAGACTTTCTTTTCTTTGAGAAAAGCCCAACATTGAAATGTAGGCCAAGGTCTTTTGTGGGATTGCATGTGGAATGAAGGCTTGTGGGACTTTTAGAAGCTGACATCTTCTCTAGGCAAGGCTGCTATTGTGTCATTCCTCACAAAGAACGGGTTTGAACGGCTTCTGAAAGTAGATTCAGTCCTTTCCCCTAATTGGCCTTCCTGTCACTCATACTCTGTAAGGATGATGTCCGTTAGAGTAACCGCTACAGCAGCCTTTCATCTGCGTTCATTCCTCAGGAAGGAGGAACTGAATAAAAGGGAGACAGAATAAGTCCTGGGAGGGAGCCCAGTGTGGAAGACTGTGGTACCCGTTCCCTTCCTCCTTGAAGTGTCCTCAAGCTCTAACATAGCTGGTGAGTAAGTAGTATGTGCTGCCGTGTGTGTGTATATGTATGTGTGTGTGTATGTGTATGTGTATGTGTATGTGTATGTGTATGTGTATGTGTATGTGTATGTGTGGTCTCACTTACCGTTGAGAATCTGGTGGAGCCCAGAGGAACAGAAGCATGAGTAGGAGGCTTAGACCAACTTAGCATTAGGCTTCAGGGGAAATAGTTATGCCTCCTTCCAGCACCCCCAATAGGAGTACTGAGCTGGCTGCCCAGGTCTCCCTGCATTGGGGTAACAACGTTGCTCCCAATGAGTGGAACTGAGGAGTGTCACATCTTCCTTGTGTCTGAAAGAATGTCTTTGGATAGCATTCTTTGCACAGTATCCTGTCTCTCTGGAATAACTGATTATCATTCCTTTTTTTTTATTCAGAGAATTCCCAAGACTTTGGCCATTGCTGGGATCCTCTCTACGTTAATCTTATGTTAGGACCCCCAGACCCCATAAGGACCTGAATGTGCTTCCAGCCCCTGTACATGAGGAGAGAATGTCTGACCTTCCTGTTTTGTTTGTTTTCAAGGAGTCTTCCCCAGGTGGGTGGAGACAATTTCTCCATCAAGATGTCAGAACTCTCAAGAGTTGTCTGTGGTCCTGGGGTGAGCTGTATCCAGCCCCTGGAACACTCTGCATCTTTTCCCTGCGGGGTTACCTCTGAGCCCAACTGTCCTCTACCCTGAGCAGTTTGGAACTGTCTCTTACTATTGTCTTTGTTCCACTTCCTATGATGGTGAGTGGCATCCAACTCTATGGGGGATTCTTTTTGTTGAGTGACCAGAAGTGGGGTGATGACATCATCTAATTCTACAGGGTCAGACTTGTAGGGAAGAAGGGGTGGTAGATAAAGGAATCCTTTAGGTCTTGGGTAGGGACAGTGGAAGACCAAGGTTTTAGTGTGCAACCCACAGCTCTTTAGCACTTTGTACTTCCGAGAGCTCCTCTCCTTCACATGCCACATTTCACTTCACCCACCGAGACCCTGAAGCAGGCAGAGTGTAGATTATTTTCCTTTGAAACAGGAATAACCATTTATAGAAAAATGTAATTTTCCGGAGGACCAAAAGCTAATGACAAAGCCAGGGGCTCTCTGCTAGGAAGGATTCTAGTTAATTCACTTTTTTTAAAAAAAAAAATTCACCTGTTTTACAACTTGTTAAAAAAATAATGTATAGTATAATTTTTAGAGTAGAGTTTGGGATTTGGGTGGAGAGTGCCACTAATATAACTAGCCAGATCCTTTTGCCTAGACAGTCCTTTACAAATGACCTATTTTCCAAAGGATGTTGGGTTTACTTGGACACCATAAGTAATAGCATCATGACAACTATGGGAAAACAATATGCTGACAGCAATGTTTTTTGGGAGTCTTCTTTTCTTCTTTTAGCTGAATGCCTAAAGATGCTTCCAGGGAAGGTGTGCTATCACCGATTCACACTTTACTAGGATATTAGTTACTTCCTTTCTTTCTCTTAGGGCTATTTTCACTCTATGCCCAGGTTTAATTTATGGAGTAAATGGTTCTCTTAAGTTACTCTCAACATAAGTCAGATGGAATTGTTTGAGTATCAGCATTTTTGGGGTCACAAAAATATATCTGTAGGTCAACCTTGAGCTTCTTTTTAAAAGAAAGGCATGCATTATCACCCAAAAAATACGTCAAGTAATATCCCAGTCCATAGAACCATTCACTTCTCTTCCCACAGTTGATGACACAGACACTGAGGCCAATTTCTCTCACTCCTCTCTCTTTCGAAGTTTGTCTTTTTGGAAATTTTCTCTAGAAAATGGCCCCACTGGGTGCCTTTAGGCCAGGAGCCTTTTTCCCCCAGAGGTGGGATAAATGGAATGTCCATAAAAATGGCCAAAGATGTCTGGATAATGTCTGCTCATGTGACCTGTGCCAAAGGAGAACAAATCCATTCTTTTATCCAGGCAGCACAGTCTGGCAGGATCACAAGCCTGTAAGGCAAGCATGTCAAACTCAAAGGCTAACACGGGCCAAATAAACAAGGTTTAAGTTTATGTGGGCCACAAAAAAATCAAAAGCTTCAATTTTCATAGAAACATAGGTTTATTTCGATAGAGACATGCTGAATACGAAAGGCTAAAATAAATGAGTAATCGTTAACATAAAATAATAGAACATTTTAATAACAATTAATAGTTTTTCTCGAACATTAACTTACCAGACACTGAATAACTGCACAAATTAATAAGCACAATGCAAATAAACCTATTTTTCTTGTTCGCTGAAAACAAAATATTTTGTTGTGCACACCAAACAAGTCAGTCCAAGACTAATGACGTGGCAATCAGCTGCTAAAATATTTGCTGCTAGAATAAGTGGAGAGAAATGGTGCACCTGCCGTAAGGCGTGAAAGGGAAATGAATGCAACACGATTATAGTAATCAGTCATTAGTGAATCTTGTAGTTCCTTATTAATAATTATGTATAATAGGATATTGTAAAAATTAAGTTATGAAAATTTTATTAAAATGTTTCTTACATACTGTTATATTGGCTGCTTGCAAAAAAAAATATTCTTTGTGGGCTGCATGCAGGGTGAGTTTGACATGCTTGCTGTAAGGTTTACTACTTTATTTTGTGTCCTTCGCAGAGAAGTGGCCTGCTGCTTCTTAAGGAGCTAAAGGCTTTACATTCATTATTTCACTTATTCCTTATGGTAACCTGTGAAGTAGATAACCCCTCCCATTTCAAAACTGAGGAAACAGGCACAGAGTTGGTAACTTGCCTGAGGCCACCCACCTAGTAAGACTGCAGCTGGAATGTGAAGCGGAGCAGGCCCTCCTGAGACCACTCATTAACCACAACGCAATGCTGTCTCCAGTAAACCACCCCATTGGGCACCCTGCTCATGTCCACTCCAGTTAAAGGCGTTGGGTTTTATTTTCCCTATGGGTGTGAGGGTGGCATAAAGTTCACACATTCTTTCCCCCACAGCTTCTTTCTATCCAAATGCAGAAGCTCCTTCAATATTGGAGTTTCAGACCAATGTAAATGGGTCCACAGTAACCACCACTGTAGTTCCAGGTCTAAAAGAGCAAAACTCCCCGAAGAAAGCCATTGTGCTATGAATAAAAAAGCCTGCTCAATAGTGGGAACTGGGTTTTCCTTCCTGGGGCAGTACAAGACAGGATTGGTTTTAAGGAAAACTGACAGACAGAAAATTTCAGGCTTTAATTGCTAAGGATGTGGTATTAGAATTAAACAGAGCACCTGGCACACATGGCCAGAGCATGTAACAGGAATGTTCTTCAGAAATTGTGAATCATCCCAGCCATGTTTCAGATCTCAGGGTAAAGTTGGAAATCCATGGGCTCATTTTTCTTCTTTCTGTGTCACCTCAGAGTGGCAAAGCAATTGCGATGCAATGTCATAGGACAAAGGTTCATAAGTAATGTTTTCAAGTGGCACCTGGGATTTGTAGACCTGACGATTGCTGTCCAGCCTCTGACACATCCAAATATAGATGCGTGAGGGGCCAGGCATCCTTGACTTGAGCTGATTAAGCACATGAGGACAAGAAAAACTATATATATTCTATTAAAAAAATCTTCACTTTACCATGAAATCAATAGCATTTAAAATGTCCAGTAGATGTAATGTGAGAGCAGTGACCACATGCCTCAGCAGAGGACTTGGAGTCTCCTATGTCCACCCACTGGTTCCTGGAGCACTGAGGGAGGCCAGGCAGCTTTGCCAACAACCCACGCCCAGCAGTGCCCAGTGGATGGGCCACCGGAGGCAGACCCAGCCCCTGCAGACCTGCTATGCCCGGGCTCATTGCCCACCAGTAGAAATAAGAAAACGTGGTAGAAAACTTCCGGGCGGGGTGGGAAGAGAATCTATGATGCAGGAAATGCTGAGGCACCAGATCAAGCTCAAAGGAGAAAGTAAAATGGGCGTCAACGCAGAAGGTTACATAATAGCAGTCATAGAGCTTAAATGCACATTATGTTTAATTTCCTTGACAGCTTTAATTTTATTTAAGTTTGGTAATCATCTAGGGAAGCCAGGTGCCCCACCATTCAGGGACTTCAGGGGTCATTTTTACCAAGATGACCAGGGACACCAAGAAGGCAAATTTGGGAGTAAAATGTATGCATTTCTAAAAGCTCCCCAAAGTGACTGACAAGCCACAGCAAGGATGGAAGAACTCCCTAAGCTGCTATGTGTAGGTAACACCTTGGAAGAGTAGCTAAAACAGGGTTTAAGAAAAGCCAGAAAGCAAGAAGGGCACAGAAGGGAGAAAGGTGACCGCTCAAAAGGTTGGGTTGGGAGAGGTATAGATGATGATCAATTTTGTGTCAGGCTGGCTCTCACTATACCAAATCTTTTCATACATAATTTCTGGATTATCAAAATATAAACCAAAAGAAAATCCCTCTTTTGCACCGTCTTGTTAAAAGAGGACTGTTAGTCCATTCACATTTAGAGAAACAAAGTAAGACTTGTCTTGTGGGTGGACCCAATTCTACCATGGGAGGGTGGGGGCTTCCCCACAGCAACAAATGATTCTCAGACACCAGCAGGGTGTCAGAGCATTCAGCCCAATTCTGACAGTACCTACTGGAGATAGAGTCTCACATTCCACAGGCTGAGGGTTCAGTCCTACAAGATCCCCACCCCCCCAATATACATTTCAGATGCCAAACAGAAGCCCAGGTTACCTGTGTTTCTGACCAAGTGGCCAAGACTGGAGGTTCCAACAAACCCCTCCATCTCAGAATGCCGGTCGCAAATTCAGGTTGTCATCTTTACTTCTGACTGACTGGTTATAAATATCCTACAACCTCATGTTTGGATATTATGAATTTGCTAGAAAGGTTCACAGAACTCAGAGAAATATGTTACTTAATCATTGGTCTATTGTGAAAAGACATAATGCAGGAAGAGCCTGATGGAAGAGATGCATAGGGCAAGGAATGGGGAGAAGGCAAGGTGCTTCCAGGCCCTCTCCAGGCACACCACTCTCCTTGCATCTACACAGGTTCACCAACTCAGAAGTTCTCCAAACCTCATCTTCTTCAGTTTTTATGGGGGCTTTGTTACATAGTCATGATTGATTAATCATTGGCCATTGACAATTGATTGAACCTTTCAGCCCCTCTCCCTTCCCCAGAGATGTGGGGTTCTGGGGCTGAAAGTTCCAACCCTCTAATCATGTGGTTGGTTCCATGGGCAACCAGAACTCAATCTGTAGGTACATCCCAAAAGTAAACTTATTAACATAACAAAAGACACTTTTTCCCATTCTCAACTCTTAGGAAATTCTAAGAGTTCCCGGAGCCAAGAATTTCTCATGTCTCAAGTCTTTACATTTCTCATACTCTGGTAATAGTCCACCTGTGGCATTTTCCAGTTTTATGGGCCCCTGGAAATACTGTCAGCTGCCTAACCATGTCCATACTGGCAAGAAGATGTCACAACGTGACTTCAGGTGTATCCAGAAGCACAGCCCTTTTCTTGATGACAGCTGTGTGCACATGTTAATAAGCTCCCATCCAGGCTCACCCATGGCAAGTGAAGAGGCACACAGAACAGAATCAACAGGAAATAATGAAACTGAGGGTCCTCACGATTTTGATTTGTGACTGTAACTTTAGAAATCATTTCTTCCTCTTTGTCCCTATTTCATCTCACAGACCTAGGCTTTCCCCTTGATAATCCTTTACCTCTAAGGTAGCAGAAGACAATAGCCCAGACCTGACTTATGGTCAAAAGGACATACGGCAAGCTAATGATAACATTTGACTTAGGTTATATTTCAGCTCCTGAGCCCTAAGGTGGACCTCTGACTGTTTTTTCCATGAAATCAGATAGAGGGACTCTGAAGCTGACCTCTGAGCTATCCTCAAGACTTGAAGAAATTATTTATTATCCTATGTCAGCTCATGACCTAGAACCCCTTACTCATGGTGTCTTGTGATTTTACCCTATATAATTTGAAACCTACACACTATCAGAGAGTCCAGTCTTTCAGTGTAGGAATTCACTCATACCCTGGAGTGGCCAATTCTATATAATAAAAGCCTAATATGCTAAGTGTCCGGTCATCTGTTCAACCAATCAAAGCATAATATGCTAATGATATACTAAGGCCACTCAACCGCTCACTATGACGTGCACTGACCACCAGGGGGCAGTCAACCTGTTGACCAGTCGCTATGATGTGCACTGACCACCAGGGGGCAGATGTTCCAACTGGTAGGTTAACTTGCTGCTGGGGTCCAGCCGATTGGGACTGAGTGAGACTGGCTGGACACACCTTGTTGCCCTCCTGTGGACCCTCCCCAGCTGGCCAACCTCCCGTGTCCCTCCCCAGCCCTGATCATGCACTGATGGGGTCCCTTGGCCTGGCCTGAACCCTCTCACAATCTTGGACCCCCTGGGGGATGTTGGAGAGCCAGTTTTGGCCCGATACCACAGCCCAGGCCGAGGGACCCCCCTGGTACACAATTTGTGCACCAGGCTTCTAGTTCTATAATAAAGTACTCCCTGCCTTCACTGCAAACACTAGTTTGATAACAATAACAATATTGGGGTTCAAAACAAAAACATTCAAACATTTGCAATTCTGTTTCAAATTTATTTCTAGTATTTTTCTCCCCCTTCTACTTGTATCCCACCCTTAACTATAATCCACTTTTTTACTCAGGGGATGATTATTATTATGCCAATAGTTTTTCTCATTGACTATAAGGGGAAAAGGCACCATTGATTTTTCTAAAAACACTTGTCATGTTGCTCCTCCTATAAAATTTGAGAGATGGTTGTGATGTAATTACTAACCAATAAAAATTATATTAAGAAAAAAGGTCACCTTTCCAAGGCAGTTGGTTTATAATTAATTCACAAGAACTGGTTCCTTTAAATACATAATTAACTTAAGGTGGGGTCCTCATCTAGCTAAACCATCTATCCATTCTTTATTTTTCTGAAAAGTGGAGAATATAGTTTTCCCTTCTACTTGCAGTCCTTCCAAGAAATATTTCAAAGTCCTGACTGCTTTATCAAGTCTCCATGCCAATCCAGAGATGGCTATTATACTACAGTAGTCACCTAAGTCAGTTCCCTTGAAAACAAATGGGGTGATGAAATAAGTTGCATTTACTTTTCCACAAAATAAATTGATATAATTTGATCAAGGCATGAAACTAGTCTGTTGAATGAGGGTGCATGCTATAATAAGTACTTGAGTTGAGCATAACATTAATATCATCAGAAAGATAACTATTAATTGGCTTAATTGCTTTGCCCATGAGAATAAAAAATATTTACCTCTTGCTGGATGGAATCTCATTATCATAATGTTATGCAACTTTACCCTAATGCTAATCCTAGCTCTTTGGTCTCCTGTAGGCACACAAGATCTTCCCATTAGCATCAACAGTACAATGATGCCTACCTATTTGTGTTTATACAGATTTTACAAATAACTGAGAGAAACAAACTTTCATCACAGAGTTAAAATATTTAATGACAAAATTAGGGTTTGTTGTCATAGTGAATCATGAGCAGGTGTTACTTGTCTCTAAAAGAAACAAAAATTATATTTGACATCTTAGAGAACATCTGACGAATGAACTGCACAACAGACTTCAGGAGTGCCACAATTCTAAAACTGAAAGAGAAATCTATCTTTAATACCCCATATTTAGGGCATTCTGTAAATATTTTTACATAAATGCACAACCTTTGCTAGCCACAAAAGTATTATTAAGACGAATTTCACTGTAATTTGAAGTCTAACACATACTCTTTATTTTTTTTTCAGAGCTTAAAAAATGCTAACTACTGATCCTGTTACATTTTACAAATACATTTTTAATATGAAACTTAACCTGAATAACTGTATACTTCCTGTACATAGATACCTAATAATACTAGTGAAGAATACTACGGCTACATTCCAGGAACTAGTAACACTGGGAAATTTCGTTTCTTTATGAGTTGTCAATACAATTTAAGAAGTCCTTCACAAAAACACAATATCCCGAAAACTCATAGTGAAGTGCAGAAATGAAACAAACAGAAATTAAATGTCTTCTCTCAAGGTCAGACAAATTAATTGGTCCCAAATAATGTGAGTCATTTTAGCAATTTTCTCTAGGTTAGATTTTATTAATACTTTATATTACAGCACCTTCTACAAAAGGATATGTGTCATCACAGGCTCCTGTGCAAGAGTTCAAGAGGTTGAGGAGGGACAGGGATTGCTCTTCTAGCCTCTCTGAGGGATGGAGCCCTACTTATGACTTTGACACTGGGAAGTCAAGGTCATGGCCACAGCCAAGAAGCAAATCAATAGAGAAAGCTAATTCAGATAGGTCTCTTCTTCTAATCCAGGCTATTTCCAATAAGACACAAGCCTAAAGGATAAACAGAGAGTGAGGAAAGGGAAAGATGTGGAATACTTATATTTATGAAGAGTAACTATCACAATTTGAGCAGGAAGGAAGAATCTCAAATTTCACAGTATGCTTGTGACCTCATCCTCTGCTACTTCAGAAGCAGCTCCGCAAACACTGTTGTTAGTTGGCAACAAATTGTATTTTTGAGTTTGGCTTATTGTCAGGGTGTTTTAGGTTTACCCTTTCAATTATTTATACCAACTATCTACCTCTAAAGCTAGAATCCAATTTGAGAAAATGATTATGTGTGTGTGTCTGAAACGAGGTCTGCAAGCAAAATCTTTTTGGAGTGATATTTTGGGCTTTTCTTAAAAATTATAAATGCTTCTAATGGTACTTCTCGGATAGAAAACTTCTTATTTCTTTAAACATTTTTGGCACCAAAAGAAAAGTATAAAATATTATCGTAAACTTCTATAGTTTACAATATAAATTTTACAGAGAGTTTTTTAGAATTGGATCGTCTCCCTAAGAGGATTCAGAAATTTGTCTACAGCAAACCCCATCTCCCTTTTGACACATACTGTATAAGATAATTTTTTTCTCCAATAGCCCAATGTTCTATCTCCCTGGGAAGTTCTCTATCAGGAGAACTTAAGCTATTGAAATCAGCATAAATAATCCAAAAGTCATCTTATATTGCTATGTAAGAGGCTACAATACACATGGACTCAATTGGCTCCATGGTAGGAAGGGACAGAGAGGGTCCTGAAGATTCAGGCAGCTTAAAAATCATTGTGCTGGGGTGGGAGGCTGGCAATGTGTCTGAATGTGCAGCTTGCCTCCTGTTTCAGGAAGACAACGCAAGGCTTTCATGTTTGGCATTTTAACCCTCTAAGAAACAGATACCCGGGCTCTAAACCCCGTACTACCTCAAGTTATTCAAAATCATATGTGTGAGCCAACTTCTTCCAGGCTTCACGGTGGTGCTGTTTTATGTCAGACCTGGCAAGCTGCAATTGCCGTGAAATGCAATTTGTCTAGAAACCCATACTGAAAATTACAGTAAATAAATAGCAGTAACAACATCAACACTTCCAAAAATCAGATACCAGGAAACTGAAGGCCATTTCCCAAGGACATTGTGAGGGTATCTTTAAGATAGACATGACTTTGTAAAAAGAAAACATTTTAAATGTAACATCTTTTCACATTATCAGTTATATAGACCTTTATCTGGACAAATCAATTCTTGATAAACGTCCAAGCTCTTTTCAATAACAGCTACTGGAGTTTGGGACAATGACAAAAACCAAACAAAAAAACCAAAACCCAAACCAAAACAAACAAACAAAAAAACCCAGCCATAAATAATGCACAGAGGTTTTTAAATAGGCTTTTTCTTCGGTCTTTAACCTCAAAGTTTTATCCTTCATTTGATAGTTTCAAATAATCAGCCTAGAGCTAAGTATTTAAACTGTACCTCAGAAAGGAGATTTCTATCTGTGATTCCGATTTGTTTCTTTGAATGCTGGTGATGGCTCATGCAAAAGATTATTACATAAAAAGCAAAATCTAAGACTGCTGTTTCCCCTGATAAATCCAATTGTTTTTCATAATACAGATTTATTTCTCAGGATATAGCACCTTAACCTTCAAATTAAGAGTAGCTAGGAGACTGAGTGAAACCAATCATGGCTTGACTTTTATTTCCATCCAGGAACAATAACATCTGATGTCACCATTTTAAAATGTCTTCCTGTTTAATATCAGGGAAAAAAATACATGATGCCAGTTTAGACCCAGCTCAATATATCAGTTATTCCAAATTTCACATTCAAACTACCACAAAAAAAAGTTTAAAAAAGGAAACACACACACACCACACACACACACACACACACACACACACACACACACACACAGTGGAAAAAAGCAAAACCAAAATGGAACTGTTGCTATTGCAGCATTTTTAGCAAGATCATGAGGGAAAGATATAAACAAACATCTTTTTCCATACTAACATCTTCAAAAGAAAAACAAAACCCTTACATGTCCACATATTATTGGAAAAAAAGAAGCAAGTGGAGGTCCGGAATTCTTGAAAAAACTGCTGAGCAAACAAACTCTTCTATTTCTCTTCAGAGGCTCACCAGGATAGGCAGTTCCTCAACATTTGTGCTTCATGGCAAGCTAAGGAGAGAGAGAAAAGGGAGTTATTAGGCAGCAGGAGTTCAATGTGTTCTGTCCCCACGCCCACGATGAGAAGCAGCACCACGATTCTGCTTGCTGGGTTATCACCAGTCCCATGCACATTGGCATCTATATAGTAAATGTGCCTCGTTTCCCCAAATCGTCCATGGAGCATTGCATTTGTTACTCCTCGTCACCCAGTTAGTGTACGTGGCCCGGTGAGGGAGAGCGCTATGTGATGTTTCCTCATCCCACTGAAGAAACAATGGAAAAGCCAACGGCAGGTAGAATGAGGGACCCACCAGAGGAACAGGTGGAGTAGACGAAGAAAGGCCTCTGGGCTCCTGGGTAACTAGTAATCCAGGAAACCCAAGACTCTTCAAAGGTAAGTATTTACTGACATCTCCTAAAGCATTACAATCAACAATGACAGAGAAGCAATTTTCAATAACATCCACTCAATATCCAACCAGGACATTCAACCAAGTCCAAAGCACTTGATTAAACCGTGTTAGGGCTGAAGAATAGACCAAACCCAGATGGAGGAATGTGATTTATTGAAATGTTAGATCTTTATAAAGGGGAACACCAAATACACCATATCACTCAACATCTTCCCTGACCCAGCTGGAGCCCTTAATGATATATTTAAGGAAGTGTAGGCAGGTATGAACATAAAATTAAATCTGACATTGCTTTTCTCAGACAGATCCTTTCCAAGGAAACCAGAAGGCAGAGTTAAGACTGAATTGTAATTCTTCATATGTCCAGAGTCTGATATAAGGGATTAATCCCTGAATTTGGGGCGGGAGCGACTGGGGGTAGGTGGCAGATTGAGAATTTGCTCTTTGAGCAAAGAGCAGGCAATTCTATGTAGGAAATAACGTTATAGAAAGTTCTGTCATCTTCATCATGACCAGGGCTCAGCCCTTGAAGACGTAGCAAGGGAAACCCTTCTGATTCCACCCAGAGGTGCTCTGCATCACACTAGAAGATGTCGAAGATGCATTTCCCCAGTGTAATGCAGGGCAATCAATCCTAGGCTCCCCTTCCCCTTCTTGATGTCTCCAACAAAGAAGTGATAACTTGGGGCTACCACCTCAGGTAGGTCATCTGCAAGAGCAGCACCAACATTTCTCTTGCAGCTGCTGCACCCGGGCCAAGTCAGCATGTGACTTGGGGAGGGGACTGTGAACCGAGGCCTCATGTTGCTAATCCCTGTAAGACCTCCACAGGCCTTCTGCAGTGCTGACGGCAATAGTCAGTCAACTGTCAGACAGTGTGGTGAAGTCAGGCTGTGTGCCAAGTGCTGTGGGTTTTTGCCACGAAGGATGGAGGTGGCTTATAACTCCTGACCTCAAAGAGTTTATGGAAACATGGGGGATGGAAGTGGCAGGGCCAGGGCTCTCCCTCCAGTGCATCCTATTCCCCGGGCACACTGTGAGCCCCTCTGCTGTATGGCCCCATGTCTTGCTCTGTCTTCCAGTGTTTATGCATTCTTTAGCAATGCGGGTGGACCATTCATATCAATATAGAGCTGTTAAGTGTTGTGCATAATGAATAACAATCATAAATATTTGATCAATGCTGCTGTCCTCTCATCCACTGAGCTGTTAACCTTCAACTAGAGGGCTTGTGCCAATTCACCCAGTCAGTAATCTTTAGCAGTGATGGGGCTGCTTCTCCCAGGCCCTGGTTACCACTTCAATGCGTCTGGACCTGCACAAAGGAGTCCCAGTCAGGCGGGTGTAGTCAGCTCAGCTTTGCAGAAATACAACTGGATTGGACATTCTGCTATTTGAAGTGTTTTTTCAGAAAGTCAGAAAGCAGGATCCTTTCCATGCTACCTAGATTTTTTTTTTAATTGCTTGGGAGCTAGAATATGGAAGGCAGGGTACTGTTGCTTCCCTGATATGACCTTGAGCTCTAAAATCACAACTGCTTTGTACCTCATGCCTATAAATATCATCTCCAACTCAAATGTGATGGATCCATTTAGAAGTCAGAGTTCCTATAGAAGGGGAGTTTAAAATATCCTTTTGATATATTTTATTTTCTTACTATGTCATGGAAAGCTTTCTCTTTTAAAGCCGTGCAAACTACTACCCCCAAATAATAATAATAATAATAATAATAATAATAATAAATCATTACTCACACTGGGGGAATCTTTAAGAGGCCTGGACTTTTGAGGTCCCTTCTGGCCCGGAGACCCAAAGTAAGCACAGAGTAAGGACACAAGCAGCCAGTGAGGCAGATGCCACTGACCACTCCCTCCCCCACAAATTAGGCTTGTGCAAAACAGGGCGGATCACCCTTCCTTTCCGCGAGAAATGTCATTCGAGGATGCCTGGGTGTGGGTCCGCTTTCGCCTGCTGACTCACTGCCCGGCAGGCCTCAGAGTGCTGCACACACTGCAACATTGTGCTTTTGGGGCAGGGACAGTGAGCAGGTCTGTTCCGTGGCTGAGCTGCACTTTCCTAAGGGCTGAGACTGTACCTGGCCCACAGCTCAGTAAGGAACCCCACTTCCCCAAGCCAGGCTGACTGAGCTGGGGGAGAGGGGCTGCGGGGGCATTTTCCATCTGCTCTACAGAACACAAACACCCACACATCTTGACAGTAGGGTCATGCGAAGGTGATCCACTAGCTGGCATACCTGGGTCATTGCAGGAGTACCGGGGAAAGCGAGAAAGCCGGAGATCCTTTCCTCCTGCAATCTAAAGGGCAGGCCATACTCTCCAGCCAGAGGTGCTGCCACTGTTCAACCAGGAAACATGAAGAACTGTCGCCTGGAATTGCCTTTCTCTGCTCGGGGCTCTCACATGGCACTGAGT
>NW_006287924.1:563279-584217 GCF_000327345.1 Myotis davidii | reverse complement strand
CCTGAGTCAGCACAGCCACACGTGTCTGGGGCTGGAATGCCTGGCTTCCACTTCTGAACGCTCTCCTCACCAGGCAGCCTGAGGGTTCTGACCAGTGAAAGGCATCTTCATGGTCAGCCGATACCAGTGGGTTCAAATCAGAAAGCTCTAGTCTCCAGGAAAACAGCCACACCCTATCTAAAGAGGCCAGTCTCCTTGTTAGGAATACTGCCAATGGTGGTGATTCAGAAGCACACATCCCAGTTTGGTCCCAACAGTGTCTCCCTCACACTACCTCGACAAACACTAGCAGCCCATCCCTCTCCTCCTCAGACCATCCACAGGAGGGGATGTCACTGGCTGGCACGGATCCTCCCAGTGGTTAAAGCTAGAGGCTCTTTTGCCTTTGGTGGGCTAGTCGGTTTCTTTTCTGGTGGATTCTGCTTCAAGGGCTGCTCTGTGTTTAGAAAGCATCAGCATGTAGCAGGAGGCCCTCTCTCCCTCCATTGGAGGTTACAACATCTTCCCCTCTAACCCCTCCCATCCCTGTGTTAGGATCCTCAAGCCCATTCCTACACCCCCCCTTCCCCACCATTAGCGCTCATTATGCAACAACATAGGGCAGGGTCAGCAGAAACCATTGTTATGGACATAATTACAACAAAATAGAGACCCAGTGCACGAATCATGGATAGGTGGGGTTTGCCTGGCCCGATCAGAGGGGCCTCGGGCGGTTGGCCAGCCAGCCCCGCCCCCTGGTCAAACTCCTGGTCAAACCCTTAGTCGAGGGGACAATTTGTATATTAGCCTTTTATTATATAGGATATTAATTGAGATTTATATGTGCCATGTATTGTGTTAATAGATTTATAGTTTGGAATTCATTCAGTTCTCTCAGTAACCTATAAGATAGATATTAGTATTAATTAGCCATGTTTTACTGATGAAGAAACTGGAATTTAGAGAAATTAAGCACTTGCTCAAGGTCACTGATGAGTAAATTACTGAGATGATAAATCAAACACAAGATGTTAATCACCACGCCATACATACTGCCTTCCCAATTACTTAACAAATTTTGCCAAAATATCAGGGAAACAGGGTGACCAGGGCCAAGAATTCCGGCCATCTGCTTATGTTATCCAGTCCAGTGTTTGTATAATTTCTTCTGAGGGGGTTGCCCACTTCAATGACCTCCAGGTATTGTCTCCTCCACCTTAGGAAGTGCAATTTCACAGACATCCTTGATAACCTGGTTCATGGTTTAATCATTAGCCAAAGTTCTTGTTTTAGCAGAATTTTATCAGTGCACTATCACATGCTCTATTCTGTGTGGTCATACATAAAAGAGAATCGCTTGTACTATCACCCTTCTCAGACTTGAAGACAATTACAAATTATTCCCTTTAGCCTTCTCTTCTCCAAATCAACACTTTAACCATTTCTCCAGACTTCCTCTGTCCACCTTTCATTTAAATCACTAAAGTTTTGTTGCTATAAATGAAGCTGGGGCTGGAATCCTAGCATTTCCTGCTCATTATTTCTGTATTATGAAGGCTAGAGAAGGGATCAAGGGACAAGCGAACCATAAATCTGAGCTCGCTCCCTCTGTGACAGCCACAGCAAGCCGAGGCGCTGGCCTGCATTTTCAAACAGATCTGCCCAAATCTCCTCCAGGGAACCCCAAAGGGGCCCCCAAGACAGCTGTTCAGTAAGACCCTGACATGATAGAAAGTTGATGACACAATGAAATAGGTCTGTGCAAAGGGGCTGCAGGAAGGGCAGGCAGGAAGCATCCATTTGGAATTAGATACACAGTCTGGTCCCAGCCTGAGCCCCATGCCTGAGCTCAGCTGGAGAGATTTTTCTTGTTATTTTTCAGGTTGTCTATTCTTGTTTCCTCAGCAAAAGTGGGGTTTTCTGTTGAAGCAAATCAACCCCCACATTCCCCAACAAGGTCACCTGAAAAGCATATGTGTAAGGCCAGATCATGGGTCTGAGATGCTAACAGTTATCAACAGAAGTTGTTTCTGGCAACCTAGATTCAAATCGCTAGCCAGAAAAGAACTGCTCTGATTTTAAACACAAGAAGAGCAATAAATCAATCCTCTTTATCGTCTGACCAACAGGGACTCTTTCCTTTGGTTTGTGACTGCCTTAGATAGCTAGCTGCCAATAAAAACTCCCCCTTCCCCTCCAAAAGGCACATTCTTAGTGAGTGTGTGAATGTGGGTGTGTGTACCCACGGTCACAGTCACTGGGAAATGCTTTTCTTTGGGTTCAGAGGCAGGAGGGAACCTTGCAGGCAGCTCTGGGCTGGTCAGGTCGGCCTTAGAGGTCCACAGCCCCTTGCAGAGGGAGGCCGGCCCTGAGAGCACCGTGCCCTGGGACGACAGCTTGATTTCATACGGTAAAAAGATAAGAACACAGGATGCTGAGCTCATGACCGGAAAGAGACAGCAAGGAAAAGTAAGCACAAGCAGCCCTAAGTGCTCTTCCAGCCCAGGCCAAGGGAGGAGGAGTGTTCTGGGACCTGAGCTCTTCCTCCCTCCCCACACTGTTCCTTGAGACTTGAGCCCTGAACTTCTGGGCAGGAATTAAAGATGGTCCACACTTCTCTAAGGTCCAAGGTCAGCGATAGGGATAAAGATGTCAGAAAGATCTCTAAATCAGAAAGGAGATACCCAAACAAACAGGGACAGGAGGAATCTTTCAGGACTCTGGTACTTACCAAGTAGCAGATGGAAATTGTATAGGGAGGGAAAAAGGCTTGATTTAGTATCTGCCCTCATGGGGGACATAGGGAAAACAAGTTTCTGAGCACCAAAGCTCTCTGACAGCCCAGAGCTGAGGCCTCTGCCATCTGCAGGACCCACCTTGTGTGCAGTTTCTGCAAACTGCTGGGCGCTGTTCTTCAAGTCCTCGGTCTTCTCCTCTGCTCGGCCTAAGCGCTCCCCACGCTCGTTCAAGGCCTGGCTCGCTTTCTGCACGGCACTGGACACGCTATCAGCCGCTGAATGGAGGATGCTGTTTCCTGAAGAAGGACAGCAAGAGCATCAGAAACTGGCTCGGCTGGACCACAGTGACAGACCCCTGCCAGGGGTGAGCAGCCTGTAAGAGCACGGCAGGCCACACTATACAAAGACCAAGTCAACATTTCTTCTGATTGGGTCTCACTGAATCACTGGCAGGAAAAATACCTGTTGGCTGTAGGACCTGGGCAAATGCTGAGAGCTTCTCTCACATCCCCATCACCAACACACCACTCATTCCCACTCTCCTGGCATTCTGTTTATGGAAGCATAAAAGGACTGGGTCCTCCTGGATTTAGGACTTGGCTTGCATGGGAAATGGGAATCATGATAAGTTCAGGGAATTAGGCCAGTTTAATGAGACACGTCTGGATCTTATGCACCTTTCCCCTTGGGGATTAGGTGAACAACCACAGGAAAAGTGGGGGCACAGAACTTTTCCAGATATAATGCTCTGTATTCCTTTCAATTCTCTCCTTCCATTTTAACCTTCATTCTAAATGTATGGCTCCACATAAGAAGCTCTGAATCAACCTCAAAGTCTGGAGTAGATGTGCCACCTCCCAACCTTGAATTCTGAGCTGTGACTCTGTTGGTTGGGTCTCCTTGCCTTTGATCTCTAGTATATGAAATATGGAGCCTCAACACTGCACTTAGCCTGGAGGTAGAAAACAGTGAATTAGTGAACTTAGCACTCCCAGATTCACTAGAGATGATACCGAGAAAGTTGGAAGTCATCATGTTTCAAAGGCTTAGGCATCCCTGACACCGCACTTGCCAGGACTTAGAAACAGAACTCAACAGTGAAGAACTGGCAGATGCATAAGACACTGAGAACAAGCATCTTGCAAAATGACAACCGAAGGAAATTTATGGCTGCATTTTGTTAACATTAAGTGGAAGCTATTTAATGGCATTTAGTGTAATAGCTTTATGTCTTTGAATAAGTTTATTACATCATTTAACTTTGTACCTGAGATGGATGCATCTAGCCACAGACAGCTTTTAATAGAAATGTAATTTCCTCTTGTCTCAGCTGCAAAGGCTTCCTAATTTCTCCTCTGTGGGAACAGTCTGTGGTTTGTAGAAAATGATCAGGAGAAGAAAGTGCCTTGCCCAGAGGAAGCACTTCATGAATTGTTTACCATTTTTCTTCTTTCAGGTGGATTTCAAGGGCTTCCACTAGCATTGAAGGAAGGAGAATGGGGGTAACAGTATTACTCAGTGCATCAAGCACTACAACGAGCCAAGATAAATCAGCACAGATGAACAGGGACCAGGAGAGAAGAGGCTCTGGAGTAATCTGGTTGGATGCAAGGGTTGGAATGGAAGGCCTAGGTCTTCAGAACAGATTTAGGAGAAGGAATCTTGGTCCCCCTTTCTTTCACATCTAACTCATAACTATGATGACAGCCTACCATCACTGTCTAACATTTCAATAGCATTTTGCAATCATAAAACTCTTTTGCAAATATCCTCTCATTTGTCCAAAAATTCTCTTGAAAAGGCTGAGACTAGTTGAGGTTAAGTGGCTTGTACAAGATCATGTCACCAGGGACACAGCCAGCACTAGAACCTGGTATTCCAATGACTTTTCCTTATTCTGTACCTTCCTCTTTGCAGATAGTGTGTTGGTTCTGGGAAGCAATCTACTATGCCAGAATTATAAGCAGATAAGCAAAGAGAGGTTTTGACAGGTTATTTCCCCAGGTAATGCCTGACTGTTTCTGCCCTCTAGGCATTCCTCTTGGTAAATGAAGAGTTATTGCCTGTGTGGCATTGCAAGTCAAGTGTTCTCAAGAAGAAAGAGGGCATTGGGATGGAATAGGAAGATGGAAAGGGACTGGAAGGTGAGGAGTCGGGGAGGGCAAAGAAAATCTCCCCTTTTTCCTGCTTCTTTCCACCTACCCACAGTTTAGTCACCAGAGGCTAGGGGAAAAAATGGGGCTAAGGATCTGCAACTTCACAGCTAGGAATAGCTGCACTAAAGTAAAGGGATTTTATAAGTAGCTTTCACAAAATGAAGATGGTTTATAACCAGGACTTGTCTTTTCCCAGTGGAATTGACCCTCATGATATTCTCAAAGTTCAGATATATCTGTGTTTCTGAAATGATCCTGCCATGCATATGCCATGCTGCTTTCTTGTCATGACTTCCATAAAGTTAATTTTTCACATGATGTCAGGTGACACTACATCCTATTTTATATGATACTAGAGGCCCGGTGCATGAAAATTCATGCACTGGAGCGGGGGTCCCTCAGCCCAGCCTGCCCCCTCTCACAGTCCAGGAACCCTCAGGGGCAGGAGGCGACCTGGCAGTCAGGGGAAGGCAATGCCCCATCACACCTCTGCTGCTGCCACTGCCGGCAGCACAAGCCTCAGCTGGCCCTGGTTACCTGAGCCTTGGGTGGCCCTGGGTGGCTGGGCAGCCAACATCCGAGGCTTGCCTGTGCTTCAGGCCAGCCCTGGGTGACTGGCAGGCTGAGGGGGCTGGGGGTCTTTGGAGGCAGGCACACGGAGCAGCTGGGCCCACCTTGGGGCAGGCCCGGCCTTGCCACGTGCCTGTTGCCCTGGTGAGGTTGAGAGGACTGGGCGCCACCATCTTGTGGCTGTGAGTGCTGCCATCCTTGAGGGTGTGGCAGCAATTAGCATATTCCTTCCTTATTGGCTGTGGGCACCACCATCTTTGACGTCGGGCAATCAATTAGCATATTCCCTCCTTATTGGCTGTGGGTGCCACTATCTTTGCGATGGCATGAGGGTCAATTAGCATATTCCATCTTTATTAGATAGGACTAGAGGCCCAGTGCACAAAATTAATGCACATGGGGGTCCCTGAGCCTGGCCTGCACCCTCTTGCAGTCCTTGAGCCCTCGGAGGATGTCTGATGGACAGCTTAGGCCCACTCCCCGTGAGCCTAAGCTGGCAGTTGGACATCCTTAGTGCTGCTGCGGAGGCGAGAGGCTTCCGCCACTGCAGCTGTGCTTGCTAGCCATGAGCCTGGCTTCTGGCTGAGCTGTACTCCTTCTGTGGGGGCATACTGACCACCAGGGAGCAGTTCCTGCATTGAGCATCTGCCCCCTGGTGGTCAGTGCGTGTCATAATGACCAGTCATTCCACTGTTCAGTGGATTTGCACATTAGCCTTTTATTATATAGATGATTTAACCAATATTCCAAATGTTATAACTAAAAGAGGGAACCAAATCTGTCTCCACTATTCAAAGATGACACTGTTGACTACTATTAGTAGAAAAATCTATTTTTGGGGCATGAGGATGGATTTGAACAAATCTTGTTGCCTAAGTTGAAATGACTTCTCTTGGTTTCAATTCCATCCACATTTCAGACCCAGTGAAGTCTTATCACCTTTATCAAGCTTCAGGACAATCCATTCTTTCCTTTCCCTCAACTCTGGGAGAACTGTCCATATCCTTCTGGTGTGCTTTATCAAATACAATCCTGGGTGACTCTTCCACCTCATTTTCTCACCTGTAGATGCACTGATTTCCAAGCTGGAGTATAAATCCCCTGAGGACACCACTCGACTCTATTGACCATTCCCTAGTTCTTGAATTTTCTTCTCTTGATTTGGGTCTCCTGCTTGTTTACTTTCTTCTCTCTGAAATCTTCTTGCTAATGCTGTAATTCAAGGATTCTGTCATTGGCCATCTTCTCTGATGCACTCTACAGACTCTCTCTGGGACAATTTTACCCAGTTCATGGCTTCAATGGCCAAACTTTTACCCTTAGCTAGACTGTGCGCTGAGCTCCGGATCCTTAGTATGTTTTCTTACTGGACAACTCCAGGTGAGTGGCCCACACTCATCTTGAAATCAGTATGTCTAAATATGACCCTGTTACCCTTCCCTTCACACTTGCTTTTCTTTTGGGCTCTTCTCCTCAGTGAATAACCTCATTATCTGCCCAGCTCCTCAATTCAGAAGTCTGGGAGTCAAGTCTAGATTCCTCCCTCATTTTCACCCCATACAACTAAAGGTCACCTCCTACACAGCTCTCTGCTCTCTACCATTCACATTTTTTCGTATTGATCCAATTCCTCTCTTGTTCAGAGTTATAGAGACAGCCTTTTGTCTGACTGTCCTTACACCTTTCTGGTTGGTCTTCCACACTTTTATAGTACACTTTTAAAAAGGCAAGTCTGTTTTCTATAGTGACTGCACCAATTTACTAGTACATTCCCACTAGCAGTGTGGGAGGGCTCCTTTTTCTCCACATCTTCTCCAATACTCATTATTTTTTATCTTATTTATAATAGCCATTCTCACAGGTGTGAGATGGCATCTCATTGTGGGTTTGATTTGTATTGTTCTTATAATTAGTGACGCTGAGTATTTTTTCACATATATGTTATCCATCTGTGTGTCGGTGTTGGAAAAGTGTCTATTTGGGTCCTGTACTCACTTCTTAATCAGATTGTTTCTTTTTCTGTTTGTTGAGTTGTATAAGTTTTCTATATATTTAGGAGATTAGCCCTTTATCAGAGGCATCATTTGTAAATATCTCCTCTCATTCAGTTTGTTACCTTTTTTGTTATTGATTATATATATGCTGTACAGAAGCTTTTTAGTTTGACGTAGTGGCATTCATTTATTTTTGCTTCTATTTCCCCTTTCTTTGAAGTCAAGTTCACAATCATCTCTCTGAGACCAAGGTCCATAAGTTTAACACCTATGTTTTCTTCTATGTTTTTATTGTTTGAAGTCTTATATTCAAGTCCTAATCCATTTGAATTAATTTTTGTATATGGTGTCAGATAGCAGTCTAGTTTCATTCTTTTGCATGTGGCTTTCCAGTTTTCTCAGCACCATTTAATAAAGAGCCTTTGCTTTTACCATAATGCTTTTGGTTCCTTTGTTGAAAATTAGTTGCCCATATATGTGTGGGTTTATTTCTGCTCTGTCAATTCTGTTTCATTGGTCTCTGTAATTTTTCCTGCCAATACCTAGTGTTTTTATTATTGTATCTTTGTACTATAGTTTCAAGTCAGGAAGTGTGATTCCTGTGACTTTGGGGTTTGCTTGCCCTCCTACCCCTCAACCTCAGAATTTCTTTGGCTATTCAGGGTCTTTTGAGGTTCTATACAAAATTAATGCATTTTTTGGTTCTATTTCTGTGAAAAAAATGCCATTATCATATTACCCAGCAATCCCTCTTCTCAAAAATTTCTAGCCAAACTTTTTCAAAATACTTATTCATAAAGATACATGTGTCCCTATATTGTTTGCAGCATTATTCACCATAGTCAACACATGAAAACATGTCTTGTGCCCCTTGTGTCCTAAGTGTCTTCTGACAGATGAATGGATAAAAAGTATGTGCATATGTGCAATGGAATACTACCCAGGTACAAAAATGATGGAATTTGAGACATTGGCAACAACATGGATGGATCTTGAGAGTATCATGTTAAATCAAATTAGTCAGATGGAAATGTGTAAGAACTGTATGGTTTCAGTCACTGTGGGATATAAAGCAACAAATGAACAAACAAAGAAGACAAACGAACTCATAGATACAAACAACAGAATGGTAGTTACCAGAGGAAAAGGGGGTAGGGAGAATAAAGAGGATAAAGGGGATCATTTGGTGACAGAGGTGAGCACACAATAGAGTATACAGATGTCATATTATAAAGTGGTACACCTGAAGTTTATATAATGTTATTAACCAATGTTACACCAATAAATTTAACTTGAAAATTTTTTTAAAAAGGCAAGTCTGTCACTACCTCCCCACTACTTCGAGATAAAAGTGAGACTTGTACTCTGCTTCTCTCTCTCAGGTCATCTCTTAGAACCCCATCCATTTTCCCTTCTACCTAGCATTTTCTAATCCCACACCTCGCCAAAATTTTCACAAATGTGTCATGTTTCTTTTACCTATATGCCTTTGTACTTCCTGCTACCTCTGTCTGGAACTCTGCTTCTCATCTTAGCCCTCCCACTTACCGCTAAATACTGCAATACACTCCAGACCTCTTTTCTAGGAAACCTCAACATGTCTAGCCCACCCTACCCTTGCTGCCCCCAGCACGCACATCATCGTGTATCTATTTGAAATGGTATATTTATTTTTCTGCATGTAATTGTTGGATATCTAGGGTGAGCTCCTTGAGGGCAGAAACTCTGTCTTTCTCACTTCTGATTCCCAATCCATGGCACACAGTAGACACTTAATAAATGTTGGTTGACTGAGAGGCAGCAAGTACCAGTATATATCATCCCTCTTATGATTTCTTCATGCCTTAGCAGAGAGTTGGATACATAACTGATGCTGTCATATGATCTAACTAGGACCTGAAATTCTAAATTTGACAAATGGCTAAGGGTTTAGTCTATGTCTAATGAAGTTTACTATATCTCCTTTAGAGATTGTGCCAGGAATTTAATGAATTAGGTCAACAGCAAAATGCAAAGAAGGAAATGTTTTTGCTATAGCAAAAGTAAAGAGGAAGTTTATAAGATATTGTTGTTATTAGTCTTAAAATAAACAACTGTAAAGTATAAAAATAATAGAAGTTAAATAGCTTAATAAATACATCCAATGCAAAAATTACAGTTGCCTGAATCTTATTATTTCTAGACATTTAATAAAATATGCTCCTCATAACAACCTAATGTGATGGGCATATCATCATTTTTAAAATCCTATTTTTACAGTTGGGGGCAGCAACATAGAGAGAGAGATTTAACAATGTGCCAGGAATCACACAGTAAACAAATAGCATCTTGTGAACTAACTCTCCATGGGAATTTCCTTGTAATGAGATTAATGACACAGTCTGTATTAACTATATGCAATAAGACTAGTGTAGTAATTCCTAATGCACTTCTAAAAGTCATAATATGAAATAAAACATCCTGTCCTTATTATAAGTTAAAAAATCTTACTGTAGAAAATTTAGAATACACATTATTACAGAAAGGCAATAAAATTATATCATATTCAATTGCTTAGAGATGACCATAAATTATATTTATGGTACATTTTATTGTAGTATTTTTCTGTATATGCTTTTCTGAATCCATACTCTATATATTTAGTTATGTATATCCTGTTGTGGGTACTTTCCTATGTTGTGAAAATTGTTTGAAAATACTGTTTATAATAGCTGCATTACATTACTATAATTTATTCAACTACTAGAAGCCCGACGCACAAAATTTGTGCAAGATTAGGCCTTCCTGCCCCCAGCTGCCGGCACCAGCTTCCCTCTGGCACTCGGGACCCGGGCTCCCTTGCAGCCCCGGCTTCACCCAGAAGGAGGTCTAGTCTAATTAGCATATTACGTTTTTATTATTATAGATTACTCTTTTAGATATTCGTTATGTTTCCAAAAGTCTTTTTCAAATGAGGCTGCGGTTACCTTCTTGCATTCACACACACACACACACACACACACACACACACACACACACACACCTCTGCCCACATCTCTGATAATTCCTAGAAATAAAACTGCTGATTAAAAGGACATGCACATTTTTGAGGCTCATGGTGGATGTGGAAGATTGCTTCCATGAAAGACTGGTTCAACATTCAGAACTATTCATTGGAGTGCATACTATGTGCTAGGCACTGTTACGTTGACATAGTTGGCAGAAAGACTTTGAGGGAGTGATTTACCTTCCTGATCTTTAATGTTCTCATCTGTGATATGAACAGCATGCCACCCATCTCATGTGGCTGATGTGGAAATGAAGATGAAGATGTATACAAAGTACCTGTAGGTGCTCAATGGACACTTGTCCCTCCACCTCCCAAAAACCACATCTGCTTTGGAGGAACTTTGGAAATGGCACAATACACCCCATTCCATTGAATGTCTCCCTCTTTGCCATCTTATCTCAGGGCTAAGTGTCTTTAGGCTCGCAGAAGGCATTTCTTAGATATCTTGTATACCTGCTGTGTGTAGCTCAGGGTGTTGCTTAGACATGGAGCTGAACACATACTCATTAAATCAATGAGTATGCTTTGCACATAGGATGCCTGACTCAAAAGTTGGGGCTCATCGTATTGTGCTGAGTTAATCTGAAACTAAAACAGCCTTCCAAGGCAGACAGAGCAGTAATTCTCTTGAAATAGAAACAAAGCATATTAATACCGAAATTTGTTCATTCAAGCATAGAAAATAAAGTCAACTGCCTTTTGAATTATAGCCTCCAAAGAGTTCAGCGGACACTATTCTTACTTCATTGATGTTGCATTCACATCAGTATCACTCAATATGTGCTTTTAAAAAATATATTTGGCATCTTTCTGTTTAATGATTTAGAAGATTTTGAGAGAGCAACTTGAGATAAAGCTTTAACAATGTATTGTTACTGTTTAAAATCACAATTAAAAAGTAACAGTAGAAGAGAAAAAAGAGGAGGAAACTTTTTTGTTGTTGTTGTTAATCCTCACCCAAGAATATGCTTCCTTTTTTTTTTTTTTGAGAGAGAGAGAGAGTGAAAGGGAGGGGGGAAATACAGAGAGCGAGAGAAACATTGATGTGAGAAACACTAATTGGTTGCCTCCCACATGTGCCCCAACCAGGGCCGGGGATCAAGCCTGCAACTGAGGTATGTGCCCTTGACAAGAATAGAACCCAAGACCCTTCAATCGAGGGCTTATGCTCTATCCACTGAGCCAAACTGGCTAGGGCAAGGGGAGGAGACATCTTAAAAAGCACACAAAATACTCTAATAGCCATTATAATAGCACAAATATCAACATAATTTCTGTTGATTGTCCGAGACTTCAGATTGCATCTTGGTATTCAAAATTGCTAATTCTATAGTAAAGAGGCAACTTAACAGAATTTCCGCAGCTACTCCTGTATCAAATACATATATAGATATTAGAAATGCAAAATACTCATCCTTTTTGGGGAAAAGATAGTGGAAAAATCATATAAAAATAAATGATTGACAGATACATGCCAATTTACACTCAGTGCTGAGTGAAAATGGTCACCTCAGAGCACTCTTTTAAAATGAAATCTGTCAATCGTTTTGCTTGGACTACTTCTATCCCACAATCAATTAACCAATTAAGAATACCTGTTCAATAAGTCCCATTTATCCAAACCAATTTAGAGGAAAACCAATTATGGAAAAAAAAGTATGTATATAAAGTAGATTTGGGTTCTACAACAATAAACTCAAAAATTGGCATGGAGATCTATAATATTAAATCTGTTAATAGATCAGAAACACTAGTAACTCCCATATATACCCAAAGTATTGAATAATAATTTATTTTTGAGTAGATTAAATAGTCCCTGTTCTGTTCTCATCTATTGTATTAATTTTCATAGCAAAACCATTTGTGGCCAGACATAAGGTACACTTACCAGGCCAGTATTCATGATATTGAAATTAATTGTACTGGATGCAAACTGTGGGATTCAACCAATATTTTCCTTTCTGTTTTTTGCTTCCAATTTTCATTGCTCAGTGTCTCTACTACTAGAGGACATATTAGCAAAAGAGAAGTCTCATGGAAACCTGATTCCCTGACCGTGGGCCTTCTCAGTGCTAAAGTCACTCTGAACCACTCACACACTATTCTGCTCGGAGATGAGCTCCTACCTCTGCCCCATGGGTAGTAATTCAGTGGCATGGTAATCATAATGATTCTAATGAGGTTCTGCTTAGTACTGTGACTTGCACTAAACATTTTACAGATTAATAATTGAAATAATAATGATGACATTAGCTTTCACTTCTACAGAGTGATTGAATGCAAAGGCCTATCTAGTGAAACACGTTGGTTCCTTTGTTGTATTTTTTGTTAATCCTCATGCAGAGATATTTTTTCCATTGATTTTTAGAGAGTGGAAGGGAAGGAGGGAGAGAAAGAGAGAGAGAGAGAGAGAGAGAGAGAGAGAGAGAGAGAGAGAGAGAGAGATCAATTGATTGCCTCTTGCATGTCCCCCTACAGGGGCCTGGGATAAAACCTGTAACCCAGGCACATGCCCTTGGCTGGGAATTGAACCCGTGACCCTTCAATGCACAGGCTGACACTCTAACCACTGAACCACACTGACTAGGGTGAAACTCATTGGTTCTTAACTCCATTAATTGTGAGCATGGGTAAACTGCCAAGCTCTTTCACCATTACACTGCCTAATCAATACAAATCACACTGCTGCACTTCAGTGTTGGACAACCTCTAGGACTCCCTTGTAAGATGGAGATTCTTTCAAAAGGTAGAACTTCGTTTCTGCTTTTGTACTGACTGATCAGTAAGTTCTGTTACATGCTCAGGTTATAGTAAGCCTTTCTAAAAGGAAGAGTTAGTTGTTACCGCATGTTAGGCACAGGTGCAGTGTGAGTATCAGTCATTCACAAAAAAAGCTAGTTTTCACTGTCTACTCTGTTCAGGGGCTATGCTAAGTTGTCAAATCCTCAAAGGAATATATTCTCACACTACTCTACAATTCAGGATAAAAGTGCTCAGGGAGCTGAAGTAGCTCAACCAAGATCACCCATATCCTGACCCTAAAAAAAGCATATTGGGTTTTTTTTTAATCCTCATCCAAGTATATTTTTTCCATTGCTTTTCATAGAGAGTGGAAAGGAGGGATGGAGAGAGAATAGAGGGAGAGAGAGATATATATATATAGAGAGAGATTGATTGACATTGATGTGTGACACATCAATTGGTTGCCTCCTGCATGCACCCTGACTAGGGCTGGGGATCAATCCTGCAACTCAGGTATGTACCCTTGACCAGGAATTGAACCCTCAACCATTCGGTGTGACGACCCATGCTCTATCTGCTTAGCCACAACGACCAGGCACATTTTGTTATTTTAAAAATAATTGTATATATTTAAGGTTTACGACATGATGATTTGATGTACATATACTATTTAGTAAAATGATTGCTACAATCAAGCTAATTACATATCCACCTCCTCATGGTTACCTCTTTCTATCTTTCTTCCTTTCTGCCTTTCTTTCTTTCTTTCTTTCTTTCTTTCTTTCTTTCTTTCTTTCTCTCATGTGTCGAGAGGACCTGAAATCTATTCTTTTAGCAAATTTCCAGTGTTCAATATAGTATTATTAACTATAGTCATCATGCTATGCATTACATCTCTAGACTTACTCATTTTACATAACTTCAGCTATGTACCCTTGGACCAACATCTGTCCATATCCCCACATCCCTGCCTGTGGTAATCACACATGAGAAGAAAAAAAAACCCTACATGATCTCACTTATATGTGGAGTCTAAAAAACTCAAACACATAGAAGCTCAGAGTTGCCCCCAAAGCTGTTAAGGACTATGTCAGCATTTCCCAAAGTGGTTGTGTGGCTTTAAAAAGTCCTACATAAAAAACACAATCCTGCCGAAACCGGTTTGGCTCAGTGGATGGAGCGTCGGCTTGCGGACTGAGGGGTCCCGGGTTCGATTCCGGTCAAGGGCATGTACCTGGGTTGCGGGCACATCCCCAGTGGGAGATGTGCAGGAGGCAGCTGGTCGATGTTTCTCCCTCATCGATGTTTCTAACTCTCTATCTCTCTCCCTTCCTCTCTGTTAAAAAAAAATCAATAAAATATATTAAAAAAAACAACAACAACACAATCCTATTGTAAAATGACTTTGCAAAAATACCAATTTATTTGGCTTCTTTATTGCAGAACTTTGCAAAACCTTTAATATGCTAATATAAGTTGTTAATCAAAAGAAGGTAGGGGTAGGAGCATGAGAGATCTGTTAGCAGAATTTCTCGACATATTTATTTACAAGGTTCTTGTAAATAAAATCTGTTTTGAGAAATGCTACAATAAACCATACTGACTTCTAAGTTAAAGGAAGAAAACTAAATAAATCCAGGCTGTCCTCATCAATTTAGTAATAGATGGACAAGTCATGTAATTACATTAAAAAGGCTTGCTTTATAGAAGCAGCAGAACAGATATAGCATGTTAAATGGCAGTTTGAGAATTATCTTTTGTTTTAAGTTGGTGGCTAATTTCAGGGATCATAAAGCTTGTTTGTTGCCTGCAGCTGGATGGCAAAGGAAAATGGACTCAGAGCTCAGGAGTACTTTGTAAACCCATAAACTCAAAAGCCTGTCTGAAAGAGACCTTGGGGTTATCTATTGCTGGCATTACCAAAGGAAGAAGAATGGACCACTATTCATTCTGCTGGTGATGTTAAGGTAATTCAGTGGAACCTCAGCCTGTTCTCCAGTCATAGGCATACCCACAGCTAAGGACACAGGAGAAAGCCCCAGGCTCCCTCCTGTCCTACAGAAGCCTATGAGTTCATACTCTTCTCCATTCATGGCCCCAATATTTCCAATGGCAAGGGACAAACATGTAGGACTCTGTTCATGTCCTTTAAACACTTGAACTCAGGATATGTAGAGAAATTCAGCAGTCCTTTAGTATTCATTTAAACTTGGTCATATGAACATGCTCTTATAAGAGGTATGGGTCATCAGCAGAATAAATCCAAGGAGACTTCTTTTTGTTCTGTTTTGTTCAGAGGATACAGGCTCTGAGAAGGATAGCTTAAGGGCAACTTGAAAGAGGAAACCCTTGTTCTGAGGTTAAACACCTCGAATGGCTCTAAACTTGCTAAAATGGATTTTGTTTCCTCTCTTCGGATGTCTGGTGACAAACTGCCCATGATCTGCGGTTCTCTGTTTTCAATGTGGTTGGAAGCTAGTGACTTTTACTTTAATAACCACAATTTCAAGTCCTGATATATACAATTTAAAAACCCTCAACAATGCTACCAATCAAAACTGATTGAACATGTGGAGCCTGCTACTTACTAGCCGGGTGACCTTGAACCAATAGCTGACCCCTCTGTGCATCAGTCTGTTTCCTCACCTGTCCTGGGGGTTGGTCTAGTCCAGCCGTGGGCAAACTACGGCCTGCGGGCCGGATACAGCCCGTTTGGCTGTTCTATCCGGCCTGCGGAGCCAAAAGAGCGAGGGTTCTCTTGCTCTCCCCTCCGCTCCTTCACCAGCAGCAGTGTTAACATGTATTAGTTCACACAAACACTCCATCCATGCTTTTGTTCCAGCCCTCCGGTCCAGTTTAAGAACCCATTGTGGCCCTCGAGTCAAAAAGTTTGCCCACCCCTGGTCCCTACCTCATAAGATTGCTGTGAGGAATAAATGAGGTCATATATAAGTAGGGAACTTAGAACAGTGCCTGACACACAGTAGTCACTTAACTTTAGCCATTACTAAAAGAGATAAACTTCAGTTTTCTGGCACTAAAGAGTCTTTCTGTTAAGCTTTCCATTTTAGCTCATCTCTTTCCCCACTCTCATTCACCATAACACTCTTGAAGGCAGAGTCTGCTCTTATTGTGACCTCTCATACCCCCCAGCCACTTTGAACTTTCAGTGAAGTGGCTTCCACTCCAGTCTACTAACACTGCCTCCCAACCTCACCACTGGCCTATCAAGTCCATTGCCTATTTTAAGTTTCCTCCACTTGGCCACTGGACCACATGTGGACTGACCACTCCTTTTTAAAAACTGCTCTGTCCCTGGGCATCCATAACACACTATTTTCTTGATTCCCACCATCACTTTGATAACTCCTGGTCAGTTTCATTCCTTTCTTGGTTAGGGGTATGATGTCAGAAAGGTCTCGGTTTGGGTCTGTCTCTGCCAAATACTAGCTATTTGATCTCAGATAAATTATCTCCATGGGCCTTTGTTTTCACTGAAACAATGGTGATAAAAACAGTACCTATTTTTCTTAGACCTTTTGTGAGAATTGAATGAAATATATACTTAGCATAATGTTAGTAATGCAGTATGAGCTCAATACATACTGTGTTATTAGTACTATATGATTCATTCTGCACATTTATTGTAGAATAAACGCTGTCTATACTTGTCTGCTTCTCAAGTTTTACCTTAATATTAACCCATTGTTTCCCTCCCACCCTTCATCTGACCTCTTCGTGAATTTTCTTTTTTTTCTTTTAATATATTTTATTGATTTTGTATAGAGAGGAAGGGAGAGAGATAGAGAGTTAGAAACATCGATGAGAGAGAAACATCGATCAGCTGCCTCCTGCACATCTCCCACTGGGGATGTCCCCGCAACCCAGGTACATGCCCTTGACTGGAATCGAACCTAGGACCTTTCAGTCCACAGGCCGACGCTCTATCCACTGAGCCAAACTGGTTTCGGCCTGAATTTTCTATGTTAGCCTATGACCCTTCTGTCCACCTAGTGTCCTATGCTCAGTTCACCTTTAACTGTAACATCTCCATCATATCCCACAGCCAGGTGTTCATATAGCCCAGAGCATTTATGTCAGCATGGGCTTTCCCATCGGCCTTCAGCTCTCTTTCTACTGCCTGCCAGGCCTTACTGGGCCACCACAGCAGCCTGGTGGTTTTCCCGCCACTGGCCCCATTCTCTCATATATCATCCTCTTTCTATTCTCCTGACTTCATCATGTCCTTGTCTCAACCCTTCGGTGGCCTTCTCATTACACAACAACACTAACTAAAGAAGATCCTTCTTGACCTAGTTACCAAGGTGCTCACCTCCACCCCCCACAGACTCCAATCTCAATCTACCGCCTCATTGTTTCTTGACACATTTTAGAAAATTGTTCAAGCTTTATCAGTTTCTTACTGTAGGTAGAGTACAGCATATAGTAAATACATTCAGTGTAAATAAAAACCTTAACGAGGAATAGTGCCTAGTTGTCCCTAAGGGTATCCAAACATTGGTGATAGCACTTAAAACCGAGTTTTTGCAACATTAGTACTCAAATGCAAACTCAGCACTTAGAAGAAAGCAAAGTTCTTTGGAAAGTGGCAGTTTCCATGCCTTGGGGCAAGGAAAACTCAGGCCTGAAATACCTTATTATTGCCAGACAATAATAAGGATACCTCCAAAGATGGTAGGGATAGTGCTAAAAGCAAAAAGAAGCCAGTTTAAAGCAGGTCCTACTGGACAAGTTGTGATATTTAGAACATCAAGAGTAATAAAATAACTAAAGCAATGATAATAATTATAACTATTATAATGTACAACCACATAATAATACATTATAACATAATGCATAATATATAATTTTTTAATTATAGTAATTATATATAACTTTGTAAAAGCCATAACTTATTAATGATGACTTAATATAAAATATTTAGTACAAAATAAAGTCAAAATACATAAGAGGGATTACAATTGTTTTATTTTATTGCTTTATTATATTAATTTTAAGAATTAAAGAGTATTTTATTGATTTTAAGAAGTAAAAAGCAATAAAATATTTGAGTATTTTCTTTTTTCTCAATATGTACCTATATATAAAAGTGTGATCTGTTTATATCTGTGTGAGAAGCAATGGATAAATACACTATCAGTAAACCAAGGAGTTTCAGAAAGAGTACAAACGGTTCTAGAAAGGACTGACTAGAAGGAGTGGCAGTGATGCATTCTAAAGTGAGAAGTGCTTTCTCTTCCTTCGAAACTGGCTACCTGAAAAGACTAGACCACATCTTTGAGGGAAGGAACCTCTAAATAACAATGAACTGTGATATTAATAAAGAAGCTGTGCATTTCCAATAATGCTAACACAGGAGATCAGGGTATAACAATAACATGGTGGAGGATTATGTGATGCTGGCCATGCAAAGCAAATGATACACTGTTCCTGGAGAAAACCCATCAAGGTGATGATACTGGACTCATGTAAAAACCATGGGTGAAAACAGCGTTGCTGGTGTGAAACATAAAGTTCAGTTATAGAAAGAGACTCAGTGAGATATCCAGGTTTGAAACACTTTGGGAGAAGAAACCAGAAAAAACAGTTAAAGCTACTGCAGTAATTCAAATAAGAGATAATGGTGGCCACCCTGGCCAGTGTGGCTCAGTTGGATGGGAGTCGTCCTGTGCACCAAAAGGCTGCTAATTCGGTTTCCAGTCAGGGCACATGCCCAGGTTGTGGGCTTGGTCCCTGGTAGGGGGCATGTAGGAGGCAACCAATCAATGTTTTGCTCTCACATCAATGTTTCTTTCTCTTTCGTTCTTCCTCTCTATTTAAAAAAAATATACATATACACACATATATGTATGTATATTTTGATATATACACATATTCACATATATACATATACATAGACATATATATATGTACATATACATACATATACATACATATACGTACATATGTACATACATATACTAGAAGAGAGAAGGGGGGAGGAGAATGGTGGCCTATACTAGAATGATGTCAGTGGAGATGAGGAAAGTAGAAATACTTAAGATACATATTGGTGGGCTGAATATGGGAGACGAGGGGAAAAAGAATAGTAAGTGAATCCCAATCTTCTGATCTGAGCAAGGGGTATACAAGAGAGAAAATGCTGGCAGAAAAACAAATTTCCTTGGAGAGTGAGCAGATGTAAGAATAAAGTATTTCATTTTGGATAACGTTATGCTTAAGTTGACTGTGATACAACCAAATGATGTTAATATGACAAATAAATATTCCTATATGAAGCTCTGCAGAGAAGTGTGGGATGGAAATAAAATTTGTAAGTTAGTGACAGAGAGAGAATGAGAATGGATAAGGTCACCTAGTGAGCTATGCTAAAGAGAGAAGGGAGAGGGTTTGCAAACCCTTTCTTAAGAAGTTTAACATTTAGAGCAGGGGTCCTCAAACTATGGCCCGCGGACCACATGCAAATACAAATATTGTATCTGTTCCCATTTTGTTTTTTTACTTCAAAATAAGATATGTGCAGTGTGCATAGGAATTTGTTCATAGTTTTTTTTTTTTTTAAACTATAGTCCGGCCCTCCAACGGTCTGAGGGCCAGGGAACTGGCCCCCTGTTTAAAAAGTTTGAGGACCCCTGATTTAGAGTATGGTGAAGGTACTAGTAAAGTGCCTTCAAAGAATGCTAGGAGTAAACAGCCTGAGAGGCAGGAGGCAAACCAAGATGAATGTGGCACAGTGGAAGTCAGGACAATTCAACAAAAAGGTGACCACAAGAATGCTAGGAAAATTTAAAGGGGAAAGAACAGTCTTTTCAACAAGTAGTGTTGGGACAACTGGATAGCCCAGGCAAAAGAATGAAGTTGGACCCTACCTCACACCACAAATTTAACTCAAATGGATCAAAGACCTAAACGTAAGGGCTAAATTATAAAACTCTTAGAGAAAACATGGGCACAAATCTTCATGCCTTAGATGAGGCAATGGCTTTTTAGAGATAACACCAAAAGCACAAGCAACAAAGGAAAAAAAGGATAACTTGGACTTCAACAAAATTTAAAAGGTTGTGCTCCCTCCTCCACGATTCCTTAGCACTTTATTCATGCCTTTATTACTATATTTAACACATTATATTAATATTATTTGTCAAAGTATTCATTTAGCCAATTAGAGTGTGAATTTCTTACATTTCCTTGACTGTCTCCTCTCATTTGTATACTTGGTGCTAACAGAGTATCAGATCCATACATCGCATGCACTAAGAAGCTGGAGCTACTGTGTGAAAATAAACACATTTTAAAATGCAATTAGGGCATGGGTTGGGGGTTTGGGGGGACAATGGAGGGATAAGGAAACATTTGTAATACCTTAATCAATAAAGGAAAAAAAATACAATTAGGAAATAGGAATATAAAGGGCAGAAAATATAGAGAAAGGTCATCAGGGATAAAGCTCACTAAGACTAATTTATTAATATGAGATGGAAAATTAAATGGTCTTGGGATAGGACAATAAAAAGTTAAGTGGTTCTAGGTTTTATGAATATAGAACAAGGTCTGAGTTTGAATATCCTTTACAATAAACAAAAATAAATTTGCTTGCTCTTTGACTTAAGAAAATATGTATGCCACATTTAGTATGTGTCCAGCCCAACTTGGTTCTTAGAGAGGTTTTACTTAAAATTAATTTAAATT
>NW_006287924.1:561030-562726 GCF_000327345.1 Myotis davidii | reverse complement strand
GACTTGGTCATTATTTTTGTAGTTAAATCCTATTATTTAGGAGATAATAAAGAGAATCAAGTCAGTCTGCAGTCTTGATCTAGCTCCTTTTATGATACTGGCATCTGAAAATTTCAAAGTTTGGATCAATTATGCTTCAGACATTGTCATCAAGGGCAACAGAATTCAGTACTCTGTCCAGTGCTGGCACCCACATGAACTTGAAAGTCATTGAATTTGTTCTTTTATTTTACTTTAAATATGTTATTGATTTTGATATTGATTTTAGAGAAAGGGGAAGGCAGAGGGAGGGATAGAAACATCGGTGAGAGAGAAATATCAATCAGCTGCCTCCTACATGTCCTCTACTGGGGATTGAGCCTGTAACCCAGGCATTTGCCCTGACGGGAAATTGAACCTGCGACCTCTCAGTTTTTGGGACAATGCTCAACAAACTGAGTCACACGGGCCAGGGCTGAATTTGTTCTTTTAATGTGATGAATGCAAAACCAAGAATCACATTCATACATTGAGAATATGGTGATAAATATGGTGAAGATTTTTTACTATCTCTCTGGTATGACACAGCAATTTTGAAATTGACATGAAATCCCAATGGGTCTCATAACTATTCATTAGTCATTCTATGGTCTTAATGTATTTTGTTTGATTTATTAATGAGTTCCTGTTACACATTTTACTTACTAAGAATGATGCTCTAAAACTTCTGCCAATTGGTCATTAAAATCCACCACAATTATCATCAATCAAATGAAATTACTATCAATTACACAGAGGAGTTAATCCACATGGCATCATTTTAAACACAAACATTGTCAACTCATTTTAACGAGATACAATTTGAAGGAAGAATGCTCAATCAACTAATAATCTCTATTATCAAAGTTACAAATGCAACCCATTTCCTTTTATACTATTATTATTAGGGACTATGATTTGTCAAGTGCCTGCTATGTGCCAGAAACTGCTAAGTGCTTAGAGCCATTATTCTATAAACCTTAGCGGCTGCCCTTTAAGATAGATACTATTATTCTCCTTTTAAAATTGATGAAACTGCCCTAACTGGTTTGGCTCCATGGTTAGAGCGTTGGCCTGTGGACTGAAGGGTGCCAGGTTCGACTCCGGTCAAGGGCATGTACCTTGGTTGCGGGCACATCCCCAGTGAGGGGTGTGCAGGAGGCAGCTGGTCGATGTTTCTCTCTCATTGATGTTTCTAACTCTCTATGTCCCTCCCTTCCTCTCTGTAAAAAATCAATAAAGTATATTAAAAAAATAAAATTGATGACATCCAAAAACTCACCTACAATTATATTGCTAGTCAGTAATAGTATCTTGACTTGAATTCAAGTCTGGTTGACTCTAATATCATTATTCTTGTTTGTATCATGAGAGTTTCCAAAGTTACTTAGGAGTACACCTTGTGAGATGAAATGGTAAAGTAGCAGGAGTAGATTTTCATTTGTCCCATCCTCATGATGTTACACTTAGGCCTAGGATATGAGCATGTCATTTACATGCTGTATTCCTCTACTCGATGTCTCCTCCCCTTTTCAAAAGCTTGGTTAATAAGCCACAACCCTCCCCCAGGAATCTAGCTCTGATTCTCTGAGGCTGAGTGAGAAATTCTGTTTATGCTTCCGATAGCATTTGTTGCATTTCTTTGATGAACATTATTATAATGCACCCGAACTGTTAA
>NW_006287924.1:553564-560872 GCF_000327345.1 Myotis davidii | reverse complement strand
TTTCAGCATATCCAAGCATATTCATCATTTGGTAGCTGCTCAACAATGCTTGTTGAATGAATAACAAATTGATAAAGAATGAAAGATGTTTTGGTTTTATAAAGATGTGATGAGTTTGCTATTTATACCTAAATCCTTATTTCCATTGGCCTTCATCTTGCATTGTGCTATTCTAATGGGCACACAGAAAGGATTAACTTGTGAACAGAGTAAAATGAAATTTCAGTTATACAGCATTTTTTTAAATTGTTGTGGATTTTTTTATTCTGTCAAATATATAAGCATGTACAAAAATACAAATTCAGGATATTTGATTAATATGCAGTAAGTTACTTTCAACAGAAACAGCACTATTTCCAGAATTGTTATGGTTCTGGTAGGAAAAAAATGACACACAGCATGAGTGAAAACCCAAACAGAGTTTGTTTCTTTCTGTGTTTACTCTATTTTGAATATGAAGGCAGGCATGTTTTCTTTCTTTTTTTCACACCTCCTCTGTTTAAATGCCACACTTTTAAAAAGCATTAAGGTCTAAAAAGCTAATTTAGAATAAGAGACTTTTAGTATATTTCATCTATAGCCAACCTATGGGTTAAAATGTTCACAGAATCAAATTTAAAAGATAAAAGATTTCCATCAATTTAAAAGTATTTTGTATTTCGCTCATTGAGTTTTCCAAGTGTCATTATAAGCCATTTACAATTAACCCTGTTGGGGGAAGGATCCTTATACATTGAGGAATGACTAATCCTCATACTTTTAAGGTATGTGACTCTGACATAACATGAGTAATACAGATGTTAACGTTCCTTGGAATTTATTAGGTGGAGAGACCACACAGTGCTGAAGAAATAATGATCTGGCTGGGGAGGGACTAATGCAGTGATGGTGAACCTATGACACGTGTGTCAGAGGTGACATGCGGACTCATTTTTTTTGTTGATTTTTCTTTGTTAAATGGCATTTAAATATATAAAATAAATATCAAAAATATAAGTCTTTGTTTTACTATGGTTGCAAATATCAAAAAATTTATATATGTGACACGGCACCAGAGTTAAGTTAGGATTTTTCAAAGTGCTGACACGCTGAGCTCAAAAGGTTCGCCATCACTGGACTAATGAAAGAAAGTAAGGTGACTGGTGATGAGCCTATTGCAAATATTCCAGGAAAAGATGACAAGGGCATGAGCTATAATGGTAAAGATGGGAATAAAAAGGCAATTTTTAAGAGACATTGAGGGAGCACACAGGAAGGTAAGAGAGAAGAGCTTGTTACAGGTGACTGGTTTGAAGACAATGGAGCATGGATTTTTAAAGGAAAAAAGCAGAGTCTTTGGGTTGATAAGTTACTATAAGATCTGACCAAATTTAAGTTATGTGATTTGGAATTATTAATTTCAAAAAGTACTTCTCAAGATTTTTCTTCCGTGATACACATAAAGGGTTTGGCAGAAATAATGGTAGGTATTCCCAAAGTTGTGTTTTATTTTCTTCTTCCTGGATACATAGAAAGTATCTATTTTCCAGCTTTCCTTGAAGTTGGGTTGTTAATATGGCCAGTGAGCTGTAAGCAGGAGCAATGAGTGTCACTTCTGGCCTGAGGTGGTGAGGAGCTGTGGGTGGCCTTCCGTCTCTCTTTTCTCCTATGGAATCTGACTCTGGAAGGTGCTTGCTGAGATGGTGGATCACCATCTAAGTCACCGCTTAGACAGGGTGTTAGAGAGGCACTGAACTCACAGTCCTATTTGAGTGGGAAATAATGTCTGCTTTGTTATGCTACGGAGATTCTGAGGTATGTTACTGCAGCATAACCAAGTGTTCTGACCAATTAAAGGGGTGATGTTTACATGTTCAAAACATTCTGAGGAGGGTACCCAGGTTTAGAAAACCTTGAAAAAGTTTTAACTGAAACAAATCAATCCAATGGCATTACTTTTGTGTATGAGACCAAAAAGAGTGGAATTCATAAATGTATTTTATAAGCATGTAGTGAATGAAATTAGCCACTTCAAGATTTTTAAAATATTATTTTAGACGAAAAAGTATAGATTATCTCTCTTAATCAGCTCAGGCTGCTATAATAAGCTACCAAAGATTAAGTTGCCTACCATTTATTTCTCACAATTCTAAGTTTGGGTGACTAAGATCACAATGCCAACATGGTTAGGTTCTTGGTTAGGGCCCTTTGCCTGGTTTACTAACGGCCCCCTTGTTGCTGTGTCTCACCTGGTAGAGAGATAAATCATCCATATAAGCATAACCAATGGACATAAGACACTGGGGGATAGGGGAGGCTAGGGGACTGTCTAGGGCGGGGGGAAAAAATGGACACATATGTAATACCCTTTGTAATAAAAAATTAAATTAAAAAAAATACCATAAACTGGGTTGCTTAAACAGTAGAAGTTGTTTCTTATATTTATAGATGGAGAATTCTGAGATCAAAGTGCCAGCATGGTATAGTTCTTGTGAGAATTCTCTCCTTGGGTCGCAGATGGCCATCTTCTTGCTGCGTCCTCACATGGCAGACAGCAGAGGCAAGCTCTGTCCGGTCTCTTCTGATAAGGCTAGTGATCCCATCATGAAGGCTCTACTCTTCTGGCCTAATCACCTCCAAAAGGCCCTATTCCCTAATGGTATCCCACTGGAGGTTGGGGTTAGAACACACATGAATGCTGAGGGGTACACAGACATGCAATCTGTTTTCAAAAGCACTCCATTTTATTTTTTAGAAAGTTTTTTTCTCTCATTGCTATATGTTAAGAACAAAAAAGTAGGTGCTATTGAAAAAATAAGCGTTAACAAACCAAATTTTATGATTTGAAATATAAAAACATAGACTATATACTAATATAAATATGGTCATAAAATATCCTATTTTCTGCTTTGAACTTGTGACCCAAGCTACTCTTAATATCAATATCCAGTGTCAATTCTCTCTGGTATAATGTGGATGTGAACACCCATTTTCTACTTGCCTTCTTATTAAAAATGTGTCCTTGATCAACTAAAAGAAAAAATGGAAGTAAGGTAAAAAATCTTGTATCATACAAGTGAGACTGTATATTTGAGTCACCTTGACTATTAATTAGGGGGACTAGGAGTAGTAGCAGAGAGAATTGGGGTGCTAGTTATCACTGTACTCTTTTCACTGACATTCAAGAAAGCCAGAAGAAATACCCTTACTTACCCTTAAGTGAGCTACACCTTTGAAGGTATGTATGACATCATACTCAAACTTTGCTATTTTAATAGTTTTTAATAAGACTATTGGCAACATGTGAACTAGTACTATTCCATTCATTACAGAAAGGGACTTTGTAAGTACAAAATACTTATTTTGCAATCAAGGCATGGTAAAAAATGTAAGCATAAATGACATTTGAAAACTCACAATTCAGGAGTGAAAATTACTAACCAGTCAAAGGGATATCTGTTAATCAACAGATTAAACATTCCTTAAATTAGTTCTTGAAATAGGGAACAAGTAGGGTGGAAGTATGGGTAAAGGTCAACAAATGAAAAAGTAAGATGAATGGGAAACATTTTTTCTTAATTATTTAAATCTTCAGAAAAAATTTAGCTTCAAGTAAAATCTTACTAATTAAGCACTTTTACTGCAGGATGAAGCTATAATTAAAGAGGTACTTTATATGGCTTCTTAACTTGCAGCTGCAAGCAGAATGTTTTAACATATTATCATATTGGCATTGGATTGACAAAATGTAGAAATAATTCCCTTTTGGAGACTAGAAGATACCAAGAAGATGCATATTTTAATTCATATGCTAGCTGACTCAGACATAACTTTTAGGAGTTACAGGGAATATATGGCTTTGCAATGTTTTTCTATTCCACACTTTTAGGTAATTGAATGCTTGCTTATTTCGAATGAATGTAACTTGACACAAAGGATCTAAAACAAAGATTTGAAACAGAGGGAAGATGGAAGGAAATAGGACAAATACTTAAGCTCTGTAGGATATATGAAAATTTAATATTCTTAAAGATGAACTTTGCAAACTTGAGTTGTCACCACAGTTGTTTTCATGGAAATAATTAAGTTTATATTCTTGTAGGAAGCTAGACAACTATTTTTCTTGATTTATTCAGGAATAGAAGCATATCTATCACTTGAAATTCGACATTTTATTGCCATTTAAGTATACTCTCAAGTGGCATAATCACATGTTAAATTCTTCTACACATACACTTCAATCAAAAATCAAGAAAAAAAAGCCAGCAAAAGGTGGTTTTGGGGGTGGTGGGCAGGAGGAGCTGTGTGAGCAGATTGGAGCTGTTAGTCTCCAGGACTTTGGGACACCTACCAGCACAGTCACTCAGAGCTCTGCTACATGGGACTTGTGTTCGTTCATTGAAGGGCTAGGACAGACCTTATTTGTAAACTTAATTAAAAAGGCAAGATATGAGTAGGGCACATAACACTGCTATTAGTCAAAGAGGCCTAGGCTACTGCACTAACATGACCAGCTACAGATGAGCATCTTTACCTTGCACTCTCCCACCGGAGTGATCTGAAGGTGGCTGGAAATGGAAACTAGAGAGGAAGAGCAACAGCTAACGATCTCTTGGATTTGGCCCCCAAATGTTCTTTTCTTTCTTGTTAAATTCTCATGGAGGATCTGGATTCAGTTTCTCAACTGAGAGCTTCACTGGCTTTTAAATGAACATCACAGATATTTGTTGTGGTCCGTAGTTGTAGAGCTGAGCAGGATGCCTGCAAAATTAGTGACTTTGGTTGCTCTGAGAAGCTGGAAGATTCCTGTGCTTCCAGGCTCCTCTTACCACATAGGTGGCCCATACGCCCATCGAGCCCTACAGCTCTTGAAAGGAGAGACCATAGTGCTCAAAGTTGACATCTTCTTTTGCCACCACTTTCTGGCAAATGATTACGAAGAAGGTGCCTCACTCAGGGGAGCATCAGTACAAGCTCTACTCCGTAGTGGGCTATAATCTTCATCCATCTCTCTCAGCAGCTCCTTCACTGACTCCATCCCTGGGAGAAGACTTGAGAAGATTATACGATGTTGCTGCAGGGTTAGTACTTGGCAGTGGCCAATTGCAGAACTTCTCTTGGTTGATCTTAACTCTTCAAAACCTAAACCTATATCAAGATAAGCTTTTGTCTTTGTTTCCATTCATTTTTTAAAAAAAGTGAAAATATAGGAAAAACATTTGTAGGATGAATTTTTAAAAATAAAGTTACTAAAAATTAAAAAAAGAGGCTAGTATACACGAGGGCCCTTCCATGTCTTATTATTAAGTATCTAGCATCTAATTCCTTTTAGAAGTATACTTGAGGGGGGCGGAGCAAGTTTGTGCATAAACATCTATGTGCATGGACAACTCAAATGCCCTCTCTTACTTAATTTCTACTACTTCCTTCCCATTTTAAACAGACTTAAATAGTATTGTTTTCTATAGGCTGAGATTAAAAAGTCAATTGGCCTCAATAAAACAAAACAAAAACTCTAAAAACAATTAAAAAAGATCAGCAAAGAAAAAGATAGTCCTGCCCTGGCTGTTGGCTTAGTTGGTTGGAATATCGCCCCCCATGCACCAAAAAGTTATGGTTCGATTCCCAGTCAGAGCACATACCTAAGTTGTGGGTTAGGTCCCCCGTCAGGGCACACATGGGAGGCAACTGGTCCATTTTTTTCTTTTCTTCTTTTTTTTTCTTTTCTTCTTTTCTCTTTTCTTCTTTTCTTTTCTTTTTCCTCTCTCTCTCTCCTCCCTCTCTCCTTCCTTCCCTTGCTCTAAAATCAATAAACATATCCTCAGGTGAGGATTTAAAATAAAAGGAAAAACATAGCCCAGATCATCCAACTCGAACAGGTCTTGAAAATGAAGACTGGAGACATTACACAAATTTCCCTTCTCAACTGGGAACCTAGCCAAGCAACCCCACAGGGACTTGAGTTCTGTTATTATGAGTGAAAGTTGCATTGTCTGCCCGTTTGCCCTCCTTCTGTTCTGTTCTCTAATTTTAGACATATTGGCCTTGACAGCATCCCTTAACAAAAGAATCAGCAGAGCAAGTGCTCATGTCCTAAATGTGACATTTTCCACACCAAGAGAAAGAAATGAGATTCCCTACCATCATCTTGTGGCCAATAGCTTTTATGTAATCATAAAAACCATTATGGGGGACCAGAACCAAATCACTACTAATTTCCTTCTAATTATATCACACTTATATTTTCAAAGTACACCAAAGCCTATTATTAAATGATCTAAAAATGCTGTTTATGACTAGCTAAAGACTTTCTGTAAAGAGGAAAACAGTAAATAAGTAAATATTTTAGGCTATCTGAGCCATAAATGTCTCTGGCACAACTATTCAACTCTGCTGTTGTAGCATGAAAGCAACCATAAGCAATATATAAATGAATGGGAGAGGTTGTGTTTCAATAAAACTTTATTTACATAAACAAACTGAATTCGGCCTGAGGCCTGCAGTTTATCATGATTGGCTAGTACCAGCACATGACCAATTTGTTCAGCACTTGGTGTTGATCTATGCTAGAAAATAACTAGTGATGGGCAAAAGAGAATTTTACTTATGATTTAAATAAACCAAAATTTGGAATATATGATCTAGCAATAGGGTATTATATCCCTCGAAGAAAAAAATCAGTTAATGTTTGCTTCTATGTTTAAGGAATCACATTTCCTGAGAAGATGACTACCCTTAAAAACTTAAGAAGGATGATAACCATATTTATGGTGTGACTTTTAATTCTTAAAGAATAAAAGCATGAATAGTAGATATATACTAAATATTTACTCCATTCCAGACACTACTCAAAATGCTCTACAAGAATTAACTAAATCTTCACAACGACTTTGTGAGGTAGGTGCTATTATTATTCCCAATTTACAGATGGAAAAACTGAGGGCCACTAAACAATTTGGCAGTGATCATAAAGCTAATAGGTGAAAGAGGTAGGATTCAAAACCAGGTATTCTTGGGCCTGAATTCATGATATTAATGAGTATCCTGCAGAGAGGAAGAGGAAAATGCTCAGCCCTGGGACTTCCACCTCATAGAAATACGCTTGGCCTGACAGACTCTTTACCATGTGTTGGATAGCATGCCTAGTGCTTTACCTATGATATTTTAATTAATCCTACCCATAGTACCATATGGCAAGAATTATTAGCTTATTTTACAAAATCAAAAACCATGGCATAGGAAGGTTATGAATTATGCAAGGGCACACACCTAGTACGTTATGGAACCACTTATGTGGGGACTACCTTTTTTTTTTAATTTTCACTATTG
>NW_006287924.1:535024-553547 GCF_000327345.1 Myotis davidii | reverse complement strand
AGAGAGAGAGAGAGAGAGAGAGAGAGAGAGAGAGAGAGAGAGAGAGAGAGAGAGAGAAAGAATGAATTCATTGGTTGCTTCTTGTATGTGCCCTGACCAGGGACTGAACCCAAAGCCTTGCTGAATTGGGAAGACACTCTAACCAAATGAGCAACTAGGCCAGGGCTGGACTATCATTTTGAAAACAAGGTGATCGCTTTCTGAACAGCTATTTGCAGGAGGTTCACATTACTGAGGAGAAAACAGGACCACATTCCTGCCTAGCGGCAGTGGGCATTCTCTTTATGATGCAGGGTTATGTATGTGACAGGTCTCGTGGAAGTTTATTTTCCCCAAATGATTTTCCCCAAATGATTTTCCCCACAGGATTGCGTAGACTTCAGTTGCTCTCCTCTTCAGTAGATTGATTCCTGCAAATATGGTTTTGACTGTATGATCTTCGCTCAGCTCCTCTTTCCTTGTGTGTCCAGATGTCATGCCAAACAGAGTCCATCAAACTCCAGTGAGTTGTCTTGGCATCTGCTCATTGTTCCAAAGAAGGGACTACTGGCATATACTTTGGATAATTTCATTGTGCTGACTTGTCTGAGATTATAGCTATGAAAACTCTCTTGGAATCTACCTTGACCTTTATTGTGTTTGTCGGCCTTTCGTCACAAATAGGGGGTTTTAATTAGAGATAGCTACTCATTTCATCAGGTAGTTTGCATTCCTATATTTTTCTATTTGATTTTGGATAATATTAAAGACAAGAGAGGAAACTCTTTCGTATTCTATCATTTTAAAATTAGAAGTCTAGCCGAAGCCGGTTTGGCTCAGTGGATAGAGCGTCGGCCTGGGGACTGAAGGGTCCCGGGTTCGATTCCGGTCAAGGGCATGTACCTTGGTTGCGGGCATATCCCCAGTGGGAGATGTGCAGGAGGCAGCTGATTGATATTTCTCTCTCATCAATGTTTCTAACTCTCTATCTCTCCCTTCCTCTCTGTAAAAAATAAAATTTATTTTAAAAAAAATTAGAAGTCTAATAGATGCAACTATGATTTTTTCCCCTCTCAAAGTAAAATTAATTAGTAATTCTTTCATTTTCAGAATAGACTTCAGGTTGGATTAACTATCTACTGAACACACAGATATTCTTTATTAATTATGTCCCAAATTTCAGTTTTTAAAGGAAAGAACAAAAACAAATTTAAAATATTCATTCAGCAATTAAGTTTGTCTCTTACATTCTATTCCTTCCCTTTGGGTTTGCTTTGCTTGTCTGAAAATGTCTGTTTTTCTTTTACTTCTGTATTATCATCTAGCTGGATATGAGATTCTAGATAGACAGTTATTTCTAGAAATTAATTGATTTCTGCCATCCTTTGTTGCTGATGATAAGCTATAAGTTTGTCTTCCCACTATAGAAAACTTTCTTTTATTTTTAATACTTTTTAAGATTTCCTATTTCTCCTAAATATATTGCTGTTTCATTATGCTGTTGTATCAGTATAATTTTTTTCATTTTCAAGTATGGCACTTGGTGATATTCTCAATTGGAGTCTTCCGTTCTCAAAAAATTTTAGCCATTATCTTTTGGGATATTGTTTTTCTACCATTCTCATACCCTCTTCTACAAAACTCCTATAAAATAAATGTAGAGCCTATCATTCTCTTTCATGTACAACTGCTCCTTTGTATTTTTCATGTCTCTGTACTGTCTTGTGAGTAAAGTTCTCATTATCTTCCAATTCATTAATTCTGTCTTTGACTATGATCAGCCTAGAGTTTATTCTATCAATTGAGTGTATTTCAAAGACTATATCTTTTAATTTCCAGAATTAGTCCCCCCCCCGCCACTATCTTGTCTTTCCATTTGTTTTTGTTTTATAAAATTTTGTTCTGTTTTAGAATTCCTTCCTTTATCTTTGAATATCATAAATATACTTATTTAGAGTCATTTTCAAATTGCTCTATTATTTTCATTTCACTTGGAATGAGTTCAGCTCCGAACTGTTTTTTTATATACTATAGGATTTTGTATGTACAATCTTTTTAAGTGGGAAATTTCAATTATCTTCCCCCTTCTCCTCAACATGTACAATTCTCCCTATGTACAATTTTACTGTTTCCTGTGCTGGTCCCTGAGGCAACCAGGACTTAAAGTAAATGGTCTGAGGCTCTTGTCCTGGGTGCCATTCTGGATGTCACAGAGCCAGTCCTAAGCTAGTAGGCAGCTAGCTCCAGGTCTTGAGTGAAAGTCTATGTCTGTGTTTTTTTTCTTGTCTCCCCAGGAATGCAGGTACTTATAAGTTACTGCCCTAAGGGGGAGCTTGTTTACAGACTCCTTGCTTGGGTAGGGAAACCTTGGTTCCAAACAGTGAATGTGGCTTTGGCCTCCTGCTTTGCATGAGGTACTTTTAGTTACTGTCACAGAATAAAATTCAAACTACCTCTTTCCAGACCCACAGCCCAGCAGCCCAGCAGCCCAGCAGGCAAGTAGCTTCATTCCTACTTACTGCTTTTTGATTCTGTTATATTTCTAGTTTAATCTTTTTTTCTGAAAGTGGTTATATCTTTTTAATTTCCTCTAATTTGTATTTGGTGGTGCTGAAGGAGCCTAAAAATGTAAATTTACAATGTCAACTTGTACCAGCATTCAACTTTCAAAACATTCATTTTTTATCAGTATAACAATTCAAAAATTCTACAATGTTACAATGTTCAGCAGTGTTAATATTTATTTTTCCCTTTGTTTTCACCAGCTGATTAAACTGATTATGTCTTCCTGACAGATTCCCTTATTTATCTAAGACAGGCTAATGGAAAGTAAATGGCCCTAAATGACACATTTCCATTTACTTTGTTTTAACAGGGAAAAGCAGTAGCAATGAAGTGTTCCTGCCTATTATTATATACTAGAGGCCCGGTGCATGAAATTCATGCATGGGGGCGGGGGAACTCCCACAGCCCGGCCTGCACCCTCTCCAATCCTTGACTGCTGGCTCCTAACCACACACCTGTCTACCTGCCTGATCACTCCTAACTGACTCTGCCTGCAGGCCTGACGGCCATAACTGCTCCCCTGCCAGCCTGATCACCTCTAGCTGCCTCTGCCTTCCTGCTTGATGCTCCTAACTGCTCCCCTGCCTGTCTGATTGCCCCTAACTGCTCTCCCCTGCTGGCCTGATCACCCCTAACTGCTCTTCACTGCCAGCCTGATTACCCCTAACCACTCTGCCTGCCTGCCTGATCACCCCTAACTACCTCTGCCTCGGACCTCACCATCGTGGCTTTGTCTGGAAGGTCATCCAGAAGACGTCTGGTCTATTCGGTCTAATTAGCATATTACCTTTTTATTAGTATAGATATTAGAACTTAAAACTTCTGCAGTTTTGTTTGCCTTTACCTAATCTTAATCAGAGAGAAATTCAGCTATTTGTGTAGACATATACTCAACCTTTAAGGGATGAAGCTGAGATGTATAATAGATCCAAAAGAGGAAAATCATAACTTTGGAATGATATTCTTAGTCATCATTGAAGAAAGCTTTAACACATTCTTCCAAGTCTTTTATTTCTCAAAAGAAGATTTAAACATACTCTATTTTTGAAGGCTGCCTTGCTAGGACTCCATCTGAATTACCAATGCATGTGCTGGCTTATAAGTGTTTTTGATGCACAGGAGTAGAATATAAATGTACCACACTTTATATAACATATGCATTCTTTAAAATTTATGCATATCTTAGATTTCAACAAATCAAATAGCTTTTTCCTTTTGAAGTATAATGTAATTTAAAAGATGTGTTCCTAGAGGAAAAGAAAATATGATCTAAAACACTGTAAGAAAGGGCAGCATTAGAAGAGTGAACTTAACAGTGAAACACTTAACTGAAAAATAATTTACCAGTCATAAAGCAATGAATGTGGTAATTCAAATGTTGTACTAAAAAGACAACATTGTCTAATGTCAAAAGCTATGCTAATGGCAGATGAAATGAGAAATATAAATTTGTTAGAGAACCACTTGGAACTTTTAGATAAAACCATATATCAGTGATAGCTGCTTTGAGGGATTTTTCTACTTTTCTCTTTCTAAAGGGGAAGGTAAAAAGAATAGACTTTAGAAACAGGTCTAGGTTTGAATTTTGTCTTCCCTCTGTTATCAGTGTGACTTTGGACAAATTAAGTAACCCCTCTGTGACCTATTTTTTTTTCACCTATAAAATGAGGATAAGAATAATTAGTTTCTAGGGGTAATGTGAACTAAACAAAATTGCCTGGCATATAGGAGGAACTCAATAGGGTGACTATCAGTGTTATCACCACTAGCTGCCCCCCCCCCCCAAGAAGATAAGAAAAATTGCAAGTGCAAATACATATGACTGCACCTCTACTGTATCTGATGTAAGGGATAGTCTGAAAGCCATACTTTTCTATATCTCCAAGCCCTCCTTTGTGTCTGATTGAAATTCAGATTCCATATTAATTTCCCTTAACAGGAGAAAAGGTAGGACAACAACAGGAAGGCAGGACTAAAAGAAAACATTAATTGTAACATTAATATAATTATCAATTATAATAGCTACCACTATATTCCTCGGTACACCCTATGTACCATGCTAAATGTTTCATACAAATCCCTTACAGCCCTATGGGTAAGTATTATTATTACATTTAACAAAAGGAAGTCAAGTTTACAGTTTAAGTAACTTGTTCACAGATAGTAAACGACAGACCAGAAATTCAAACCCAGATGGATGCATTCAAAACTTCTTTTTTTTAGTGTATATCGTATCATACCAGAAAGACAAGGCTTAAAAAATATAGCTAAAACATAGATACAGAGAACAAACTAATGGCTGCCAGATGGAAGAGGGTTGGGGGAAATAGGTGAAGGGAATAAAAAGTACAAATTGGCAGTTACAAAATAGTCATGGGGATGTAAAGTATAGCATAGAGAATAAAGACAATAATCTTATCTAATAAAAGATAAAAAGGGTAATTAACCATACCTCTGCTACGCTTCCCATTGGTTAATCAGTGAGATTTGCAAATTAACTGCCAACAAAGATGGCGGCTGGCAGCCACGGAGCTGATGCGAACAGGAGGTTTTCTTGCTCCAGTGATGGAGGAAGCCAAGGTTCCCCGCCTGCCACGGCCTGGCTCTGAGCTCCGAAAGCAACAGCTCCAAAAGCAACAAAGTTTCAATTATAGAAGCTAAACAAACTCCAGATACCTGCTTTCAGCCAGTTGCGGCCTCAGAGCTGGAGCACCAGTAGGAAAGCAACAAAGTTCCAATTATAGAAGGTAAATAAATTCCAGAATAAAAAAAAAAGAAAGAAAAAAAGGAGAGGCTGGCTGCCTCCGCAGCAGCATTAAGGATGTCTGACTGCAGCTTAAGCCTGCTCCCCGCTGGCAAGTGGACATCCCCTGAGGGCTGCTGGGCTGCCAAAGGGATGTCTGATTGCCAGCTTAGGCCCAATCCCATGTGGAGCAGGCCTAAGCCAGCAGGTGGTCATCCCCCGAGGGGTCCCAGACTGCGAGAGGGCACAGGCCAGGCTGAGGGACCTCCCCCCCCACATGAGTGCACAAGTTTTTGTGCACTGGGCCTCTAGTATTGTAATAACTATGTATGACATCAAGTGGGTGCTAGACTTTTTGGGGGTACCAGACCATTATGCTGTATACTTGAAACTAATATAATATTGAATGCCAGCTGTAATTTAAAAATAAAAAATTAAAAACAACTTACTTTTTCTTTCAATTGAATATATTAGCGTGACATTAGCTAATAATATTATATAGATTTCAGGTGTGCAATTCTGTAACACATCATCTGTATATTGTACTGTGTGTTCACCACCCAAAGTCAAGTATCTTTTTTAAAAAAAACACACATACATTTCATTGATTTTTTACAGAGAGAAGAGGAGAGGGGTAGAGAGTTAGAAACATCCGATGAGAGAGAAACATCGGTCAACTGCCTCCTGAACACCTCCCATTGGGGATGTGCCTGCAACCAAGGTACATGCCCTTGACCGGAATCAAACTTGGGACCCTTCAGTCCCCAGGCTGATGCTCCATCCACTGAACCAAACCAGTCAGTGCAAAGTCAAGTATTTTTCTGTCACCATGTATTCACCCTTCACCCTCTTATACCTCCCTCCAGACCCCTTTCCCTCTGGTAATCATCATACTGTTGTCTGTGTCTACAAGGTTTTTTGTTTGTTCGTTTGATTTTCTTAATCACTTCACTTTTTTCACCCAGCCCTGCAACCTCCCTCCCATAACAAACAAAACAAGAAGAAGAAAAAAAAGAACACAACAAAAAACTTCTAAGAGGAGTTTTCCTTCCTGCCACTCAGAAAATGATCATAATGCCCTACTTGTAAATAGCTTGGTGGGGAGACTGGCACTTGTGAAGAGCTGCGAAAGAAAGAACAGAAAAGAGAGAGAGAGAGAGAGAGAGAGAGAGAGAGAGAGAGAGAGAGAGAGAAACACACTACAAGGAAGAAAGTACACTTGCTTAGAAATATAGAAAATTGTTGAATTAACATGGTAATGGTACTTCAGGTGCTCATGTTGAATCACCTCTAAATGTATGTGAGTTAAAAAGATAAATTATACCAGGAGTACGTGTTAAATCAACTCGACCATGACACTTTATATCAAAGCTGAAAAGGAAACTGTCAGTCTCTCAAGAGGAATACCACCAGGCTATTTACAAGTAGGGCATTATGGTCATATTCTGAGGTGGCAGGAAGGAAAATATCAAGCCAAATGATGACAATGAAATCAAAAGTCCTACAATGTCCTCATCATCAAACGCTTTAAATGTTAAGTACTCTAAGACTTCCTAGAAACTTGTAAAGAACCTTTGTAATTATTACGGGAAAACAAATCCCTTAAGTAAAGAGAAAGGGCCAAGGTACAAATATCCCAGGCAATAAAGTAAGGAACTTCTAGATAAGGTTGCACATGGCAAGCCCTGTGTCTTCATAAAAAGTTTATGTTTCTAAATTTAAATGTCTATTTAAAATAGATTAGTACAAGTAACATAGTCTACAGGAAGTATTTAAAAGTACAGTTTATGGGGGTGGGGGGGCAATGGGGCAATAAGGACACATGTAATACCTTAACCAATAAAGAAAAAAATAAAAGTACAGTTTATGAAAGGAAAAAAATTAAATGTTGGACAATATTGCATAGTAGTATACATTATAGATTTCAGAATTGCTTAGAAAAAATGGTATGGTAGTCCGAATAATGGCTTCTCAAAGATTTCCATATTCTAATTCCTGGAACCTGTGAATATGTTACCTTATGTGGTTAAAGGGACTTTGCAGGTGTGATTAAGCTAAGGGTCTTCAGATGGGAAGATTATTCTGGATTATCTGGTAGACCCAATCCTATATAATAAAAGCCTAATATGCAAATTGTCCCCTCTGGAGTTCGACTGCTTGCTATGATGTGCAATGACCACCAGGGGCAATGCGGAACATGGTGGGCTTCAGCAACATGGCGCTGGCAGCGGGTGGCAGTGGAGGTGCTGCCAGCCCCGATGGGCTCTGATGAGAGCGGGACCACGGCTGAATGGTGGAGCAGGTGAGTAGGTGGCACCAGGCCATGGCAGGGTGCCAGATGGGGTTTCAGGGCTGTGAGGCTGGGGGCTTGAGCTGGGGCTGTGAACCTGGGGATGGGAGCTGGGGTCTGATCCCCGCAGGCCACCCTGAGGGACCTCACCTGTGCACAAATTCGTGCAACAGGCCTCTAGTATAAATTTAGGGTCTTTGTAAGGAATATAAAAGCCACAGAAAGAGATTTGAAGAAGCTGTACTGCAGACTTTGAAGATAAAGGAAAAAACCCACAAATCATGGAATATAAGCAGCCCCTAAAAGGTAGAAAAGTTAAGGAAACAAATTCTCCCTTATAACCTCCAGAAGGAACATGCCCTATGATCCATCTAAACTTCTGACCTCCATAACTATAAGATAACAATTTTGTGTTGTTTTAGCCACTAAATTTGTGGTAATTTGCTACAGCATCAATAGGAAATTAACACAAGTGGCCAAGATGGTAAACTCAACTGTGGCTTGGAAATTAAAATACACATTAACTTTAAGATGTACATTTAAATTATGCAAGGCAAAAAAGGGTTATAATATATGCTATCTTATTCAAGTTTAAAGGTCAAAAGCTTAAAGAAAATACACAAGGATAAAAAAGGGTGGGGCAAAAATGAGATTTAGAGTAGTGATTACTTGAGTTTATGCTTTTATTATTATTTATTAACTACTATATTATTTTCCATGGAAACAACTTAAACTTACTTTTGCTCAACCCTGAAATTGGCCCAACACCATAAAAATTGTCCTACAATTGTAAAAGTGTTTCTCCCCGCTTTATATAGTGTCTAAAAAACCCCTAATATGCCTGGAAACCAACCATCAGGATGTGTGAATCTACTCTGACCTTGTGAAAAACATTTTTTCTCATAAGTCTCAACCTCTTATAATGGGCACTGGGAAAATATCAATAAAAATCAACCAACTGTGAAAATAAGGTACGCAGGATAGAGAGAAACACTGATGGAGGAAATGATATATAATAGTATAAACAGTCACAAGGAAATTCACTCTTGTACAATATTTATATGTGAATCATGGAATGCCCCTGACTTTTGCCCACTGTATTCTGTGCTGTTTCATTCTCCTTGCTATAAGGGGCATAAGGCCAATCCTGACCAGAATGTTCTCAATCAGACTGAGGGAGATATTAATTCCACTTGAATTCTTTTCTACTGGGAATACTATTATGAGTAATTGCGACAATTACATTTAGATTTTCTCAAAGTGTAAATAATCAGTTTCTGCTTAGAAAGCTAAACTCACAAACAGTCCTTTTGGCATTGACTGTTAACTTAAATGAAAGAAAAACAAATATTTGCTTTTCCACGAATTGTATACAGAGTTTTAAAAATGTATGTGTGCATGCGAGCACACACACACACACACACACACACACACATTTGAGACCTCACAATTTAACCACTCAAAAGTTGGACATATTGAATAAGTCCTTAAGCCCATAAAGACTTGTCTTTATATATTTTTTTTTTACTAAAACACGTATTTTATCCAAATATAATGATATCCTTATTTTTTTACTTTCCTGACACTTATGTATTGTAATTGAAATGTTTATGGTTAATGTGCTCTCCCAATTAGAAAATATTGAAACAGATATATTTTCCTTTTCACAGATGTAAACCAGTGAATGGTTCATGGAACCTAAAACCTCTGGATGCTGTGTTCATATAGAGCTCGAACAAAATCCAAACCAAACCAATCAATCAACCAAGAGCTAAGCCAGAGTTACTTTTTATGCTAGTTTACTTGGCAATGAGAGAAGGCTACAGATGGGCACTGCAATGGATCAAGGTGAGCCAGAGCTTGTAGAGAAGCCACAGGGCTTGTAAGGAGATCCTTGATAGACCAGTCACTTCCATTATGAAAAACAAAAACAAAAAACATTAGGCTGGTCAGGGAGGAGGCCAGATTTTAAACAGTTTCCTATCAGACTTTGTTCTTCTTCTTCTAGTTCTTGGGACCCTAGAGGTTTTTACTCTTCTTCCATAAATGGAAACCTTCGTTCTACTTGATATCCCCCAAAGTCCTTGCCCTTCTTAGCAGTTTGCTTCTTATTTTTCTCTGTATCTTTGAACGGCTAATAACCTAATGTTATGCCTTTGAGAGTTCCATCTCAAATTCTCTTAAAGTCCTAATAATGGCTTGGCTACCATAAAATGTATGTGCCTACACAATAAACTTATTTTGTGTTCCATTTGTAATGGTGGCTAGAAACTGGGAGGGTAGATGCCTCTGAAGGTTGCCAGATAAAATACAGCACACAGTAAAATTTGCATTTCAGATAAACAATGGATACTTTTTTAGTATAAGTATGTCCCATGAAATATTTGGGATATGTACTCATTTTGGAAAAGTATTCATTGTTTACCTGAAATACAAGTTACTGACTGCATGCCTAATGAGCCCAATCCTGGGCAGGCATATTGCAAGGAGAAGGGTGAAGAACATTTGGTCTTATAAAGCAGTGTCTAAATTTCAAATAACTACTAATGCTAAATCTAGTGATTTAACCTTATCTTATTTTTTTTAATTCTCACCTGAGGATATGTTTTATTGATTTTTTTTAAGAGAGAGGAAGGGAGAGAGAAAGAGAAATATTGACGTGACAGAGAAATGTGGATCAGTTGCCTCCAGTACCTTCCGGACCAAACCCTCAACATAAGTATGTGCCCTGTCCATGAATCAAACTCACAATCTTTCAGTGTAGGAGATGACTCTCCAACCAACTGAGTAACCCAGCCAGGGCTAATCTTATTTTAATAATCAGAAATTTTTAGAAGCTTAGGGTATATTGTGGGGGAAAAAAGAAACCATTTTAATTACCTCTCCACTTAAATATTTTAGAAATCTCATATTTCTGTGTAGTTTCTCAAATACCTCTATTCCAGGTAAGGAATAGGACTGTGGCCTTTGATTCTCAAAATTACATTCTGATCTGCTATCCAAAAGGTATGTGTTCTGAGTGGTTTCCCCAGAAGTAGGGGTGACGGTAACAAAAAGCTAAATGACCATTTTTAGAACCAGTTACTGTTCTTGAGAATTTAAGTTTCTCTTAACTACAATTCCATGTAATATTTAGTTCTTGATGCTATCTGCTATAGCAGAGCAGTAGCCTTGAGATGCCAGCTGATATTTTTATTGTTTCTCTTGTTCTATGTGAGCCAAGAACAATAAGGACTATGTAGTAAGTTTGTTTGTTTTTTAATTAAGGTAAATGCTTTCAATGTAAGGAATAGCCCTATATTCTCAGAGATTATATCCTTTTTATCTTTAGTGTAAAACTTTTTTTCTGAAATTATGTTTAACATTGGTTATGAAAATATTTTTTATGTTCTTACATAGAAAATTGGTTGACAAATTTTTTTTTCCTATATATTTTATTGATTTTTTACAGAGAGGAAGGGAGAGAGATAGAGAGTCAGAAACATCGATGAGAGAGAAACATGGATCAGCCGCCTCCTGCACATCTCCCACTGGAGTTGTGCCCGCAACCCAGGTACATGCCCTTGACCGGAATTGAACCTGGGAACCCTCAGTCTGCAGGCCGACGCTCTATCCACTGAGCCAAACCGGTTTCGGCAATTGGTTGACAAATTTATTGTCTCCCAATTTTTTTTAAAAGTTGTACTTGTTCGTAAATCTAAAAGTATGGTCATCATGCAGCATGCCTCTTATGTCTATTTCAGAAATACCACTTCCTGTCTACCAGCATTAAACAATTTTACCTCTGATCCCTGTATCTCCATTTTGGTAGTGGAGAGAAAACTGGACTCAAAAATATTCTTGGCTGAAGATGTTTTGGTGAAAAAAAATTCTATTATAAAGTTCATAAAACGCCGAAACCGGTTTGGCTCAGTGGATAGAGCGTCGGCCTGCGGACTGAAAGGTCCCAGGTTCGATTCCGGTCAAGGGCATGTCCCTGGGTTGCGGGCACATCCCCAGCAGGAGATGTGCAGGAGGCAGCTGGTCGATGTTTCTCTCTCATCGATGTTTCTAACTCTCTATCTCCCTTCCTCTCTGTGAAAAATCAATAAAATATATTAAAAAAAAATAAAGTTCATAAAACACGTTTTAGGTTTTTTTCCTTCCTATGGGAAGATCTGAATTATGTGCCCTGATCTCCGGCACAGTGTTACTGGATATAATTTACACATCGTTGTTTTGGTAAGTCAGCAGTAACATATGCACTCAATAAATGTCAAACATGAAATACAACACATTCAACATTCAATAAACCATGGCAAACAATGCAGCATTCCACACATTGGAAGTGTCTATAATGTAGCTCAGCTCATTCCCACTTGGAACAAAGAAATTACTATCTCCCCCCCCCCCTGCAATTTTTATGGCCAACATGGATTAGGAAAGCTCAAGGATATTTTGTTGCTTCTTTCATAAGAAAGGGCTTTTTATAAACATCCTGGAAGGCATCATATAATATGAATGCACATATTGCAATTTTCAAGTTTTATAAAGTGGAATATTCAGACATTTACTGGCACTTTACAAAAATACTGTCTGATTAAATATTTTAAAATTCACTTTAATCCCCAACCATCCCTTCAAGGTATACATTACTATCCACAACACAGAAAAGCATAGAGGCTGAATGTAAGTTTAGCAGCTCAGAGAATGTTATGATGCCATCAAAAGCAGGGGCGAGTGGATCCAGTGTGTGCTCTTTCTACTCCATCAAGTTGTGCAGTTACATCTGCTAGTTGATTTTGAAAATAGGAATGGCTCTCATCTATTGCAGATTATTTAACCATGGAATAGACACAATATGTTCATGATCCCTGGTAAGTCAATAAATGATACCTTAGAACAAGGGTGGGGAATGTCTGGCCTGTGGGCCATATAAGGCCGACTAAATCATTTGGTCTGGCCCTGCCAAGGCATGAGGGGTGAGTTAATTAAATGTTTGACCAAGTAGAGCAGGCTAATTTTTAAGTTGGTAATTTTGTATGGACTGTGAATGATGTTAAAATATCCAAATGATTCCCCACCCCTGCCTTAGAAGGACCCTTATGTAGCCTTGGTTTGGTTCAAGGTTTTGGTGGAGATGATTCAAAAGCATTTAATGTACACAGTCACTCCTGGCTCAGCATGACTAACCATAACATACCAGCTGTTTCACAGCATGCATTTCAGTGTAGTTTATAGCCGATGAGCAATGAAAAAGAGAAAAATCACATCTGTGACCCAATTTTTCTTTAGTTACTAGTCATTTATATCATTCATGCACTGAATTGGATAGAACCTAAGGAAATAGCCCTTGGTTACTTCAATTTTCTCACTTAAAATAAAAGCATCTGCTTTTGATTCACCTCATGGGAACAGGATGAGGTTCAATGACTGACTCAAAAAATATGGGAAAGCATATAAATTACTCAACCCATTGACTGGTAATGTTGTCCTAAATTTAAATGTAAATTCAGATTCAGAAACATCTTGTAGCTTCTGCTAGTGCTCAGGTGGTGTCAGATGGTTATGTCAATAGACTATGTAGCACTGTAAACATCAAACTTGTTTGATGCAGTGTAACTGGGACCCCTATACCTAAAATAAAAAATCCCCTAAAATGGGATTTCCAATTACATAATTTAAGTATTTGTACTGTTAAAGTTTATTGATGTATTTTTTGGTTTCTTTTCTTAATTTCTTACTCTCTCCAAAAGGTTTCTATAAGACAAGTCTTTAATGAAATATCATGCTGTCTAGGAAAAGATGGTGTTGGCTACAATGAAGAGGATAAAGTAATAGAAGAATGGATAAGTCTGTATATATACATGATTAATATAATTAACAGTTATTTAAAGAGAAATTTCAAACATAACTTTTAATTTGATCCTTAAAAATACAGTGGTGGGAAAAAGTAGGTTTACAGTTGTATGTGAAACTCAGAGTTTATTCTTGTATTATTATTTACTAGAGGCCTGGTGCACAAATTTGTGCACAGAGGGGAGGGTTCCCTCAGCCCAGCCTGCACCCTCTTCGATTCAGGACCTCTTGGGGGATGTCTGACTGTCTGACTGGCAGTTGGACTTCCCTCTCTCAATCTGGGATCGCTGGCTCCTAACTGCTCACCTACCTGCCTGCCTGATCTCCCCTAACTGCCTCTGCCTGCCTGCCTGATCGCCCCTAACTGCCCTCTCCTGCTGGCCTGGTTGCTCCCAACTGCCCTCCCCTGCTGGCCTAATCTCACCTGCAACTACCCTCTCTTGTAGGCCTGATCTTGCCTCCAACTTCCCGACTCTGCTGGCCAATTTGGTTCTGATTGGATGGTTTCTATGCCAGTCAGCATCAAAAGCTCCACCTCCTAGGCAGCCATTGATTCTTCACAGCACCCACATTTGGTTCTGACTGGTCAGTTCCTATGCCAATCAGCGTCTCTGGGCCTATCAACGGGGCCTGATCAGAAAGGTAGGGCTGATCAGTAGCCCGGGTGGAGGCCTGGAGAGAAATGGAGGCACTGCTGCTGGCTAGACTGGGAGAGAAAGAGAGAGGCAAGTGCTGATCAAAATCCGCCACAGAGGCAATGGATCAGTCCCTGCTTCTCTCTTCAGGCCTCTCTCTGGCCCTGATTCACAGCCCCCTCAGCAGTCAGTGCTGGGGCACTGCACCTGCAGCAGAAGCAGTCTGACTGCAGGACTGACTTCTGGTTGGTTGAGCCTCAGTAGGTACTGGTTATTAAAACCCAGGGTTTTTATATATTAGGTTTGTATTTATTTTTATAATCATCCTATATAATAAAAGGCTAATATGCAAATTGACCAAACAGCAGAATGACCAGTTGCGATGATGCGCACTGACCACCAGGGGGCAGATGCACAACACAGGAGTTGCCCCTGGTGGTCAGTCCACTTCCACAGGGGGAGCACCACTCAGCTAGAAGCCAGGCTCATGGCTGGCGAGTGCAGCAGTGTCTCCCACCTCTGCAGCAGCACTAAGGATGTCCGACTGATGGCTTAGGCTTGCTCCCCGAGGGCTCCCAGACTGTGAGAAGGCCCAGGCCAAGCGGAGGGACCCCCCTCTCCCTGAGTGCATGAATTTCATGTACCTGAGGGACCCCCTCCCCCTGAGTATACAAATGTTGTGCACTGGGCCTCTAGTTAACCTATATTTGCCTACCTCTACATATTGTTAAATTTGTATTCTCCTCTGTTCTGCTTAGTTGAATCAACATAAGGAAAAGACCTGTGCTTATTGAGGGAACCTGGAAGTCAGGGATGGGAATGAGGACAGGCCTGACTGATACCAGCTCTATCCCTTATTAGCTGTGGAATCTCAAGCAAGATCTTCATGGATCATTTTCCTGGTTTGTACTGTGGTGAAACTGAAGTCCGTTATTTTGTTATTTCTTCAAGGATAACAAAATCGTCACTGGAGGAACTATGACATGGGCGCCACTTGATGTGAAAAACTATCATAGGGAACACTGCATGGCTCTCTCACTTCAGTGAATTGGCAGGCAGCCTGGCCTCCTCTTCTGCGTTGACATCAAGAAGCAGCACTATGGTAGTTTTAATAGAATTGAACTCTTATGTGAATTATAATCTCTAATATGTATGTGTGTACACATCCATAATTAGAGGCAAAATTAGACATGATTTTATTCTTAAGAAATAAGCAACTCATTGTAATGTGCCCTGGGTGCAGCATGTGTAGGAAGGTGAGGTTCACATTCCACAAAGCCATTATTCACTGACAGAAAACATTAAAACAAAGGAAAAAATAGAAAAATGATAGCAAATGTTACAGATTCCCCTACAGTACAGTCATGCACCACTTAACAATGGAGATGTGTTCTAAGAAATGCAATGTTAGGTGATTTCATCATTGTTTGAACATCATAAAGTGCACTCACACTAGTCTAAATGGTACTGCCCACTACACACATAAGGCTATATGGGATAGCCTATTGCTCCTAGGCCACAAACCTGTACAGAGGATTACTGTACTGAGTAGTATAGGCAATTGTAACACAATGGTAAGTATTTGTGTATATAAGCATACTTAAACATAGAAAAGGTATAGTAAAAATATCGTGTAGAAGGTAAAAAAAAAGCACACCTATCTAGAGCACTGACCATGAATGGAGCTTGCAGGACTAGAAGTTGTTCTCAGTGAATCAGTGAGTGAGTGGTGAGTGAATGTGAAAGTCTAGACAGTGGTCAGCAAACTGCAGCTCGCGAGCCACATGTGGATCTTTGGCCCCTTGAGTGTGGCTCTTCCACAAAATACCACATGCGGGAGTGCACATACAGTGTGATTCAAACTTCGTGGCCCATGCGCAGAAGTTGGTATTTTGTGGAAGAGCCACACTCAAGGGGCCAAAGAGCCGTATGTGGCTTGCGAGCCACAGTTTGCCGACTACTGGCCTAGGACATTACTGTACAGTACTATAGACTTTATAAACACTGTACACTTAGGCTACACTAAATTTACAAAACAAGCAGGAGTAAATCAAGCACAGGAAAAAATGATACAATCAGGAGGCAAGGTAAACACGAGATGCATGAGGCTGCTGCTGGCTTAATATAGCATACTGTCTTTCAGCAAACTTTTTTATAAATGGAAAGAGTACACTCTATTAAAAAGTCTAGTATAGTAAATACATAAACCAGTAACATAATTGTTTATTATCATTATCAAATATTATGTAGTGCAACGTAATATTATGTGCTATTCTTTTATACGACTATCAGCACTGTAGGTTTCTTTACACCAGCACCCCACAAAGTTGTGAATAATGTGTTGTTGTATTACAACATTAGGATGGCTATGACATCACTAGGCAATATGAAGTTTTTGGCTCCATTATAACCTAAAGGAACCACCATTGCATATGCAGTCTGTTGTTAATCGAAATGTTGTTATAAGAACTCTGTTATGAACACATGTGCTCTTTTTATAATTTATTTGTTATTTCACCTGACACATGCCCATGGGGTGCACTCACAGGTGAAATATTTGCACATCTCACCCAAGGATGACCTTACAATGTTTGGAAGAAAAGTACAATACAAAGTCACACATTGAATCCTGAGATTCTGTTCTATCGCAGAGGAATCCAGATTAAAACCATTTGGTTTTCCTTTAGCACATCAATCAGAGGGCCAGACTGCTCTGAAGGAAACATCCGAGACATGTGTCCCTGGAATTCTAATAGGCCTCAGAAGTCTGGGTCTTATTCCACCATCTGAAGGGCTGTGCACAAGTGGGCAATGCTTAAGAAATACCCTTGATGATGATAAAATCATATGACACTTCAAAATCACCAGTTTTATGGAAAAATAACCTGCCACATTTCAAATTCTGACGATAGCAAACACTAAATAAAATTGTGTGTATTAACTTGCAATAAGAGAGAGTTCATTTCATCCTGCCCTTGTCTACCTGGCAACTGCTAACCATCCTTTAATTCCCCGGCAGAAACGTGTATACTCGTTTTCACAAAATGTTCTTTTTCAGTCGTCGACGAGTATACTAAGAAAATATGGTAAAAAAATATGGTTTATAGGAAGACGAGTTACAAACTGTTTTCATAACCAGCATCAAAAATACTATATAGAACCAAAATAAAAAAATTAGTCTGAAAAAGAAACGTTTTTAACAAAAAAATTGTTGGGGAAGGGGTTAAAATGCAGCTCATGATGAGCTTGGTATTATTGTATTGTATATATGCGTACTGATGTTCCCCAGAAAGGTAAGTAAAATTGACCAGGTGGCTACTTTGTTGTTGGATATTCAAAGCATGTGGTGCTGAGTAAATGCTTATAAAATCAGAAGGAAGCCTGACCGGTTTGGCTCATTGGATAGAGCGTCGACCTGTGGACTGAGGGGTCCTGGGTTCGATTCCGGTCAAGGGCATGTACCTTGGTTGCACGCACATTCCCAGTGGGGAGTGTGCAGGAGGCAGCTGATCGATGTTTCTCTCTCATTGATGTTTCTAACTCTCTATCCCTCTCCCCTCCTCTCTGTGAAAAATCAATAAAATATATTTAACAAAATAAAATCAAATCAGAAGGAAATGTGCACAACTGGGCCTCAAATGATATAGGTGGGGCTCACTGAAGGAGGACTCATATTAAAAGAGGTGAAAGAGTAAGAGGTAATTGAATGAATTAGCCAAGGATGTTTGGGCGTAGAATTCAAGGAAAATACTAGGACATGCTTTAGTATTTAGTACCCCTGCCACTTACAGAACCTCGCCTTGAAGAATAAATCATTTATTTCTTGCAAATGATTTACATCACTTATTGAAAAAAACAGGTTTGCAAAGAATCTACTTTGTGGTTCTAACACAGAAGTTACAAATACCACTAAGGATTTCCATAGTTCACAGTATTAGGTAAAAAAAAAAAAAAAGAAGAAGAAAAGTAATCATTATAAAAGTTTAGTGTAAATAACATAGCAATGGGGAGCCATGTAGGATTTTCTCACATTTTACTAAAAAAATGAAGAAACAAAAGAAAATCCTCCTTGGGACCTTGACTTAAGGTGATATGCCCATTATCTAAACTGGTGCTACTATTTGAGGCAGAGCATGTACTCTGAAAGGAATTAGTTGAATGCAAGTCTCTCTTCTGGAGTCTAAAGTTTTTTACATGTGATTAACTCTGAGGCATCTTTGAAGTGCAAATGTGTTATCACACAAATAACACTATGAAATCATCTCTATCTACACTAATAAAAGAGAAAATGGTAATTGGCGTATGACGCTACCCTTTTCATTGGCTAATCAGGGCTATATGCAAATTAACTGCCAACTCAGATGGCAGTTAACTGACAACAAAGATGGCGGTTAATTTGCATATGTAGGCACAATGCAGGGAGGCAAAAGGGAAAGCAGGAAGAAGCCCCCTGCCACTGACAGTGATCAGAAA